>NW_021620991.1:1414302-1416112 GCF_004785775.1 Grammomys surdaster | reverse complement strand
TCCTCAGCTGTGACCTCCTCAGGTGTGACTTCCTCAGCTGTGACCTCCTCAGCTGTGACCTCCTCTGCTGTGACCTCTTCAGCTGTGACTTCCTCAGCTCTGACCTCCTCTGCTGTGACCTCCTCAGCTGTGACCTCCTCAGGTGTGACCTCCTCAGCTGTGACCTCCTCAGCTGTGACTTCCTCAGCTGTGACTTCCTCAGGTGTGACCTCCTCAGCTGTGACTTCTTTAGGTGTGACCCCCTCATCTGTGACCTCCTCAGCTATGACCTCTTCAGCTGTGACTTCCTCAGCTGTGACCTTCTTAGGTGTGACTTCCTCAGCCGTGACCTCCTCAGCTGTGACCTCCTCAGGTGTGACCTCTTCAGCTGTGATCTCCTCAGGTGTGACTTCCGCAGGATCCCACCTTTAAGACCTCAGAGGGGCACTTGTCCAATAATACAGCAACCCGTGGCTTCAGTGCCAATACCTTGGAAGACACAGGGTGATATTGCCACTGTCACGTTGTCCTGACACAATGACCCACAAACCCACTGTTCTTATTACCTACCCACCTGATGGGAGCCTGGCAGGGCTGGACCTGTCTACTGCTGCTTGGGAGATCTTTGTTTGCTGGTTTTGACACAGGCTTCTGCCTCACCTGGAGAATGTGAGTCTGTGCCACCCACACCAGCCCTGAGATGCCCCCATGTGGGTTGTCTCCAGCACTCTGAGCTACCAGAAATGTGGGCTCTTGGTTTGAAGCATTTTTGTCTCAAAATCGGGAGGTTGGTGTCACCTCCTGCAGATGACCCCATGTGCTATCTGTGCCTTGTGTGCCACACCATGGGAAGCACCCACCTTTGAATGTCGACTCCTCTGAGGTGAACTGACATGTTACCTGATCATCAAATTTGTTCACTTGCTTAGTTGACAGCCACCATTTCACAATGTAGGTCCTGCCCTTGATCAGGTGAGGCTGAAACTTGTTTTGGGCAGCCCCTGGCTCAGGGAAGGTTAAAACCCCACTATGGGGCAGAGGTTGGGAAGCAGGCTGAGAGCAGGGTGGGATGTGGTAGGCGGGGCTACTGTGTGACAAGTTAGTAGAGCCCTGCTGAAGGGTTTGTAAGTGGGGAGGCCAAGATCTGAGCTGTACTGAGGACATCAGGGAAACAGCATTGAAGGTGTAAAGAACCAAAGTCTGTGGTTCCATCATCTTCACACTAGAGTATCAGTCTAGGCTTGTCATCTCATCAAGCAGGAGGATCCTGGTATCCAGAGACCTCCATACACACACACACACACACACACACACACACGAAGGGGAGTGGGAGGGGGAAAGGGAAGAGAGAGAGAGAGTGAGAGGAGAAAGAGGGAGAGAGGGGGAGGGGGAGGGAGAGGGAGAAGGAGAGAGAAGAGGGAGAGGAGGGAGGGAGAGGAAGGTGGAGAGGGAGAGGGAGGTGGGGAGGGAGAGGGAAAGCACACTTGAACTTGCAGTATACTGGATAGAGGTTCCTACCTTTTACAGGTCAAGTTTTTTGGCAAGGACAGCCTAGTGATGCCCACAGAGACAAGGCAGTGGGTCTGGGTAGGGTGTTTAGAAGCCATTTCTTTTCCTCTTTGTTCCAGAATTAGATGTTTCTTTGGGGAGGGAGTGGGAAAAGGCCTGGGAGGGAGACAAGGGACACTTGAGAACACAGTATGGGCAACAGGCCCTTAACATGGAGCTGGGCTCAGCCTGAAGGAAACAGGAAGACATTATCTGCTTTAGCAACTGAGAGAGAGAGAGAGAGAGAGAGAGAGAGAGAGAGAGAGAGAGAGAGAGAGAGCCA
>NW_021620991.1:1398640-1414202 GCF_004785775.1 Grammomys surdaster | reverse complement strand
GAGAGAGAGAGAGAGAGAGAGAGAGAGAGAGAGAGAGAGAGAGAATAGTGCCATGCCCTGGGCCAAGCATACATAAACCATCACAGCAGGTTTGGCTTGTCTTTGGTACCTTGTAGAAATGAGTTAGGATTTTGCTCTACCTACAGGTCCTATTTAGCTGTGATTAGGTATGGCCATGACTGGGGGACACTTCAAGTTACAGTGTGTGACATAGGACTGGTGGGTTGACTAGCCATAGGCTATGATAGTCTCCCAGGATTTAAAGAGTAGGGGGCTTTTCTGCCTCTAGGCCCTGCCCCTCCCTTTCCCTATAAGGCTAGAAAGCAGACAGGCTGCTGGAGCTAGGTCTACACATAAAGGGATTGCCAGCATTTCCACATCCCTCTGCATAGTCCTTCCTTTTCTCCATGGCGACATGCACCAGTGCCCTTTGTTTGAATGGTAGCTGTTGTGGGCCAGCTTGGTGACTTGAACCCCTTTGAGGCACCAGGCGTTGGCTGTGCCTGTGGGTAGAGGAATACGGGTGGAATTGGGATGACTGTCCCTGGCATGGCCTTTGACCTCAGAGCTCATACTGTCCAGCCATGGTGTTTGCAGATGGGGTTTCTCCCAGAGAAGGGCCAGAGTGGATATAACGGGTCCCTGGCCTCACTCCCAGCCAGTCAGAGTTCAGTTGTACTCATCTTGTGTCATTGTTGGAGCTCAGCATGCAGCGTGGGTGTGTCTGGCCCGGGTTGATGGCAGCATGTGCTAGGTGGGCTTACATATTCTATACATACACATTGCTCTCCGTATGGGTGACTCAGGGGCTCTTGTCTATAAGCATCTTAAGTCCCGATATCTGGGTCAATGTGCTCATAGGCACTGGGCTCTAGACTTGATATTCACAGTAGCAGTCTCACTGTTTGTCATCACAGGGATAGCCTTGGGGGATTGGGGTAGATCCAGGAGATGAAGTCCCCCCTTGCTGTGAGCGTGGCTATCTCTGTGTCACCTCTGAACCCTCATGGGTCAGAGCAGCTGTGTAAGGAGGACTGGTCCTTTGGCCACTTTGCAGTGGTCAGCTTCCTATCGTAGTGGCCGCATGAGTAGACACTGCCTTCATGGAGAGGTAGATAAACTGTGGTGGAATTCCTCACCTGGGAGAAGTAGAGGTTGCTTGTGTGGGTCTAGAGTGCAAGGTGGGGGAAGGGGATGGTAATACGGCGGGGTGTACAGGAATGGGTGGGTAGGACCAGTTTGCAGGGCTGGGTGTGTGCAATAGATGTGTAAGTAGGGTGTAGGTGGGGTGAGAATGTAGAACAGGGTGCAGGGTTGGGTGTGCAGGGTTAGGTGTGCAGGGTTGGGTGTGCAGGGTTAGGTGTGCAGTGTTGGGTGTGCAGGGTTAGGTTGCAGTGTTGGGTGTGCAGGACTGGGCATGAAGGATTGGGTGTGCAGGGTTAGGTGTGCAGGGTTGGGTGTGCAGGGTTAGGTGTGCAGGATTGGGTGTGCAGAGTGGGTTTGGAATGTTGGATGTGCAGTGTTGGGTGTGCAGGGTTGGGTGTTCAGGGTTGGCTGTGCAGGGTTAGGTGTTCAGGGTTGGCTGTGCAGGATTGGGTGTGCAGGGTTGGGTGTGCAGGGTTGGGTGTGCAGGGTTAGGTATGCAGGGTTGGCTGTGCAGGATTGGGTGTGCAGGGTTGGATTATAGAGCTGGGCATGCAAGCCTGAGTAGGTAGAGTGGGGTGGTTATGAACATTCCTTCTCTGGGGAAAGATAAATAAATATCTGTCCCCTCTTTACAGGCCCCCCCTCCCAGTGGCAAATCAAAGAAAGTGTGATACTCAGAGTCAAACTGCAGCTCGGGGAAGCGCTGAATTTCTTGGGTTTACTTAGA
Organism: Grammomys surdaster; assembly: GCF_004785775.1. NCBI lineage: Eukaryota > Metazoa > Chordata > Mammalia > Rodentia > Muridae > Grammomys > Grammomys surdaster. The sequence continues at coordinate 1,412,329 of NW_021620991.1, read as the reverse complement.
GAGCGTGGGTGAGAGGTTACTTACAGGTATGTGGGTAGCACCAAAGCAGCCATATTACTGAAAGCTCTTACCCCAGCATGGAGGACCACTTCCCCAGCGTTGTGTAGCTAGAGTGCCTCCTCTCAGTTAACCTTCCAGTCTGTGTGCTCCTCCAGCACAACTGAGGTGGGAATTGCATACAGATGGCTGAGAGGCACAGGGGGAGTGGCCAGACTCTTGAGATGAGGATCCAGTGACCCTTCCCAGCCCTTTCCAGAAAGGGGGCACCAGCAGTTAACAGGTCTGATCTCCAGGGTCTCTCGTAAATCACTCCTCTCTGCTGAAGATAGTGGCTGTTAAGTGCCCTGGGATAGGGCTGGGAAGGCTGGCTGTGTAAAATAGGGTTGTGCGGAATGAGACCCGTAGGGCCAGGTGTGCCAGCTGCCGTGTGCTGGACTCGGTATAAAGGCCTGGTTGTTGTCAATGTAGATTGGAGCCTGTAGGGGTTAGGGTTGAGCACACAGGGCCAGGTGTGTGAGTTCTGTGCTGCTCTGGGGATAGCCTCCTATCCAATCCCACAGACAGTCTTCCAAAAGCTGACTTTGGGCACCACGGACCTGGACTCAAACATAGTTGGGGATATTTAACTAACCTCTGAGTTATAATTGGTTCCAGTTTTGAAAACAAAAGCTGTATTTTTTTCTGGTTCCCCCAAATTTTTCTTTTGAATGAGCGGATGAAGGAAGAAGGGTCTTTGTGGTGCCCGTGGGCAGCATAAGGAACAGCCCCCACCCACCCCCGAGCTTCACCCTCTACCTCCTCCTCCTCCCTCCTTCTTGCCCTCTTCCCCACCCCCATCACAAGTCAGCCTTAGCTGCATTGTTCCACATGCTGGCTGCCAGGAAGCCTGGCTGCAGAAGCCCAGGAGGTCCCTGGAGCACAAAGCAGGCCTGTGGGGTTGGAGAGACAGGCTTTGGGCACAGCCTGCAGCAGACGGGCATCCCCTGGCAGATGAGGCACAGGCACTAGGCAGAAGATTCTCCACACAATCGTAGCTGCCATCAGTGGAAGAGTTGGCCCAGGTCACCTTTAGCACCCATGTGACCAATGTCACCCAACCTTTGGGATGTCACTGTGGTCCTGCAGGAGATGGTCAGCAGTCAGCACAGGTGGAGCCTGGGGCCAGCCTGCTGGAGGTCAGGAAGCAGGATCACTGTAAGAAGGACTTCAGTGATGTCAAGGAGTGTGACACTTAAGGACAGATGGCTGGAGTGACCAGACCTGGTTCCCCTACCTCTCCCTCAGGAAGGACCCCAGGGCTTCTGTCCTCTGTACCATTTTTGATCAGTCCTATCAGGAAAGCAGGGGAGGAGAGCCAGATGATGTCCCACCCCTTGTGGAGCTTTAGGGTCAGTTAGAGCCTCCGTTCTACCAGACCAGCCATGCACACTCTGTCTCCCCACCCAGAGTCATCTCTTCTCTGTGTGTGGTCTTCTCTGTGTGAGTGACCTGGCAGCACCTCCATCTACCCCAGTGTCTGCTGGTGACCTGTGCTTTGCATGGCTGGCATCGGATAGGGAAAAGACAGGCAAAAACTTGTGCTCAGCCTGGGAGTTGGTGGCACAGTGACAACGGTCCCTCTCCGTATCCATTGCGCCTGCCTTATGGAACCATGCATTTTTGTGACCTAAGCCCAGGCTTGTTCTAGGTGAATGAGATTTTTCTCCGGGGGCTCCTCTTGGCCTCGGTTTCCCGATTCAGAGGGTCTCTGGGGTGTTGGAGAGGCCAGTGGTCGGGCAGCAATGCCATCCACCAGAGCTTGGATGGTCTGTAGAGCTTCTAGGTAGAGGCAGGCCTGAGGCCTGGGAAGGTTTGGAATTGGACAGGGGTCAGGGTGAATTTCCAGGGCGTAAGGGGTAGGGAGGGGCGGTGGAGCTGTAAGAGGGAATGGAAGACTGGGGCGAGATTCTCAGGAGTCACGGGATGGGAAGCTGGTGAGTGGGTGGGTGGATGGGTGGGTGGGGGTCACTCGTCTGTGATCTCTGTAGTGGCTAATGGGGTTCTGTCACTGTGCCAGGACTAAGAACTAGAGGGGCCATGAAGCTGCCCTGGGGTGAGGAGACTCCATGCTTGGCTGGGAAGGTCTTGGGCAGCTGTTGAGCCCTGGGCTGTGGGCTGTGACTCAAGGGTTCTAAACTGGGATAATTGATTAATAGAGGGAAAGCCACTCTGCCAGACGCCCTCAATGCTACCACTGTCTCAGGGTGGGAGGCTGACCCCTTACTGCAGGTCCAGATGCCACCCAGGGCTGCTTTTGGCCATCAGCCTGAGTCAGAGGCCTGGGTGTGGCTGCCCTGGGACTCTGGCCGGCGGGGAGGGTGGGAAGGGAATGACCCTGCTTCTCTGGATAGGTCATTCCTTTTCCCTCCATTTCTTTCATGCAAGAGGCCTGCCCTGGCTGTCACTGAGGCTAGTTCTATTAAGCACCTGTCACGGGGTCTGTACTCAGGCCTGTAGCTATGGTGGCCCAGCTCAGGCTGAATCCTTGGAGGGGCACCCTGGGCTACAGTTCCAGTTCCCTGTGCTGATCCTCATGGTTGTTTCTGGGCTTAGCCAAACTCCTGTTTGGACCTAGAGCTGGGTCAGTTACAATGACTCCTAGGGGCACTTTTTGTGTTTGCCCCTGGACCCTGGTGCCTGAGACTACCCTAGAGAACCCTGCACACTTCTGGGAGGAACTAGCTCTCCTGGGAGGTCCTAGCTCTCCAGCCTCCAGGGTGTGTGTAGCCTTTTGTGCTCTGTGCCTGCTCCCTGCTGAGGGCCAGGACTCTAAGAGCAGAGATTCCCAGAGACATTTTATCTCTGACCTACTGAGCTTTGTGCTAGCTGACTGAGAGGGGCTAAGCCACACCACCAATGGGCTGTCCAGGAACCTCTGACAGGTGGCTCATGTCCTACTAGAACTGGAGGAATGTGCTGGTTATCGCATGAGGTTATGTGGCTTTTGATCCCAGGTGTTGGAGTGTAGCCCAGATGCTTCTTAGCTTCACTCTTTATTGGGCCACCCGAAGGTCCAGGCCATTGAGGGCTGTGGGTAAGAAAAAAATCATTCTATTCCTGAAGCCTGCTGTGGTCTCCTCTCCCCATGGGATGGCCCTAAAACCTTCTTTCTCTGCCCAGCTTCCAGCTGCCCTTCCCAGATAGAATGGTCTCACCTCTGTCTTTATGTGCCTGCTGGTATTCCATGTCCCTCCCACAGGCCATGACTCCCTGAAACTGCTGAGGTCCCACTTTCTGCAGAAGCTATTGCTGGTTGCCTGTCATGGCCCTGCTGACTAGGTAGGTCAAGACCATCTCTGTCCCAGGTAGAGAGAGGGAGGAGTGGGTTTCTTTGACTTGATCCATTTTGGCCTAGCTTATGGGAACAGTGGTCTAGACAGATATGGCTGTTCCAGGTCTCTCTGCTATGCCCAGGCCCACCACATCCTCTACACAAGCCCTACCTTTGCTGTGTCAGCAGGAGCCAGAGCGTTCATGTTTTCCCAGTGCTTCAGTAATGACCAGGCTTGCCCCCTCCTCTGTTCCTAACAAAAGCACGTCTGTCTTTGTCTGGAGTGGCTGTCTCCCAGTGCTGGCTTCAGAGATGGGTGGTCTTCAAATGACATAATTACAACAGACACCGTGAGAGGCTAACTCCCAGGCATGCTGCTTTCACGCTGCCTGGTCTGGGCATTGGCAGACCGTTGGTGGCTTCTTACATACGTGATTGACAGTGTTGTCCAGGTGCAGTAACTGAAGGCTCCATCTTTAAGGATGTATGAGGTCATTCGGTTTCAGTGCTGCCCCAGGCTCAAGTCTCTGTCCTTCTTCTCTTGGGTCGTCTCTCGGGACACTTCTATCTGACTGGACATGTGAAAAGCTCTCAGTGTTTTGAGTCCTTTGATTTAATTCGTTCCTTGCCTCTGCCACAGGACCCTGTGTGAGTCACTATGGAGACACTGTCCAGATGCAGGGCAGAGTCCTGGTGTGTGATCACACCCCATCTGCATGGGTGGTGGGCAGATACTGTGTCACACAAGGGGTGCCTGTATTGCTTGGCGTCTATGATGGCTGATAATCTATCCCCATGTCTGTCTGCAAGGCTGGGGTCATAGAACCTGGGTTGTGAGAGGACTCTGTGGCCAGGAGACTTGTATGGTGAACATCTCTGGGAGGCTAAGGGACCATGCCTGTGCCTAGGCCACCGGTAAGTGGTTTCCTGGCAGCCAGTGTGTCAGTGAAGCTTCTGCCCGCCTGTCAAGCTGCAGTGCCAATTTAACACCTCCCACTGGTCAGGATAAGGGCTGAAAACTTTTAATCTTGAGCAGAAGAAAGGCTGGACCAAGTTGAAGTGGGGGAGGGGTGGTTGCCCAGGCACTTGTTGGAGACACCTCTACCCTCTGTGGGTGGCCTCTTCTCTTTCCTGAGCCTCATGCCCTCTTGACTCTGCCTTTCTTCAGCTGGTAGAGAGACGCTGTGGGGTGAGCATCCTGGAGCTTCTGGAAATCACAGAGGACACAGGGTCTGCCTCTGAGGTGGACATGGCCTGTGTGGGAAGCTCCCATCAAGAGAGACTGAAGGACCCACGTTACAGGCACTGATGGTCACCTAGGTCAGGTTACAGGAGCAGTGGGGTCAGTCCGAAGAAGCCAGCCTAGGGCTGTGGTTGTAGGTTTCTCTCACTTCTAGGGCACTAAGAAGGACGAGCCTGGGGACAGCATCTTGGGATGTAGCGTTGGCTCACTCTGTACATCCTCCCTCTGTGTTCCTACCTGGTGGGCTGCACTGCTGTCTCCAGGACCTCACCACAGGCATGGCCAGAAGATCCCCATGAAACGTAAAGCTCACTGTTTCTGGGAGTTTGAGGTGCTCAACCCAGAGGCCTGCCATCCAGGCTGCTCAGACCTAAACAGTGTTCTCATTACTCAAGGATTCTCAGGAGCCAATTAGAGCAAGGGGACCCAGCCTGGCTTACCCATCTGTGTTGTCTGTTCCTAAAAGAGTAAGCAAGGTGCAGCCTGTGGCTGGCACTGGAGGAAGCTGCATGTACAAACTCTTGGGCCTGCCTGATCAGAGACTCAAGACTCTCTCTCTGAGGCTATTCAGTAGTAAGCCCGGGGCCGACCCTATCTGTTACCTGTGCACCAGCTTGGCAGTGCACAGGAGACCCGTGAGCAGCCATGGGCAGCAGCTTCTATGAACTGGGAGCTCCAGGTAAGTCTGCTGGAGTCGATCAACTGATTTGGATCAATCAAGATCAGGGAGTGACCTGAACACTCAGCTGTGAGCCTAAGGGATAAGGAGAAAACCTGTCTATTTTCCTGTGTACGACAGGCCATTGGAGAAGACCGCTTAGACATTCCTGTAATGCTCCAGGCTTCAGCCTGCCTTCCTAGGCTGTGTGTACAGGGAGTCCTCATCCATGAAGCTCAAGTATGGGCTGAGCAGTGGTCAATAAACATGGAGCCTGCTTGGATTCTGCTGTAGGAGCAGAGCCAGATAAGGTCTCTGAAGGGAAAGCACTCGATCCCATGGCTAGGAGTGGGTGGGTTTGAAAGACAGCCCCTTTGTGGCTCATGGAGCATCTGCCTTTGTGGCCAGAATGTGGCAGGCTGATGCGCCCTGCTTGGTTGCCGTGTGGAGGGTGCTGGCTTCAGCACCTCAGTCCCCAGGCTCCAGCAGGGGATGCACATACATGCAGTTGCTGGAGCCCTACTGACTGCCACTGGATACAGCGGACACCAGTGTTCCTGTCAGTGTGGAGTCCCCAGTGGATTCACTTGCTAAACCTCACCTAACATTTGGAAAAGTGGAACAGCTGCCCTGTGCCTCAGTTTCCTCCCTGGGAAAGAGCTGCCTGTGAGTCAGATGGACAGTAGGCAACAAGCTTCGTGTCTGGCCACAGAGTGAAGATGGGTGGCTTCAGAGGCCAACGGAGGGGCACCACCTCCTTCCCAGCCTGGGATGCTTCTGAGTTCTGTAGGCCTATCTCGCAAGGCCCCTGTTATGTGGCTCTGAGGTCCCTTTCCGGATGCATTGCCTGGCCTGTGGCACTGGGACCAGCAACCCCTAAGTGTAGGCCTGCCAGCCCAGGTATCTTCATGCCTGTTACACCTGACCCCAGGATCAGCTGATCCTGTAGGCTGGTCCATTGTCATCAGCCCCAGGTGCTTTAAAGTGCTGGATGGACCTGGGGGGCTCATAACTGTGGGGTGTCTTGGGTGGGAAAGAATCCCAGAGTCTCCACAAGCAGCCAAGGGGCCTGGCCTGAGATGATGTATGCTTAAGATTCTTCCTAGAAGCAGGAGGTTCTGGCTTCTTCCAGCCAGAAGGCACGTTTCCAAGAGTGGCCTGGGAGCTGGTTCCGTTCCTACTCAAACAACCGAGGTTGGGGTTTGTGTCTTGTACCCTATCTACCTGGCCCTGGCCACTCACAGGCAGCACTGTCTGGAGAGGCACACTCTAGGAAATCTGCTGATGGCTCGTCTTCAGGATTCCTGGGGTGCGTGTGTCTGTTCCCGTTCCAGCAGGATGATTAACCAGGAATCTGCAGGTGGGGGAGCTGGCAGCTGCTTCCCAAATCTGCTCTTGGGTCTTAGCCCTAAGCATTCCAGAGCAAGGCCCTGCCCTCTGTGCCCTGTGGTGCCAGGTCTGTACGCCGTCATGAAGATCCAGGCCAGCTGATAGCAGGACAGGTACCGTGGGAGGAGGAGGTAGCCACTGAGGTGCTGACGGTTGCATACATGGTTAGCATCCAATCAGGGCTGGCCATGAGGGAGCTGCTGCCCAGGTCATGCTCAGGCCAGCGTCTCGCTGGAGCCAAGAGTAGTGGGGAGGTTGCTCCTCCATGACAGGCTAGGGCCAGGGGTGGGTGGTGGGTGATGCTGAATCTGGGAGTGGCCACCTCTAGTGTCTGACTCTGATCTCAGGAGGGAGGCTGTGTCCTTAGGTTGGCTTCTTGCGCTGGATGCTCTTTCAGCAGGACTAGCTTCCAAGGCTAGGATGGAGTGATGAACATGGTGGATCCCAGGCACATTCTTGTTTCCTGAGTGGACACACTCCTCTGGGCCAGGGATCCTCTATCTCCTGAGGAACTGCAGTGTGCCTGCCACATGGGAGCCCCAAGGTTCTGGGACCCCAGGGAAGAGAAGCATGCAATCCCATAGTCATTCAGTTAGCTGGACATTTCAGAAGACTTACAGACAGTGGGTGCTATTGGGGATGCTAAACCCCAAATGTGGAGACAATCCCATATGCATTTGGCAGCCCTGAGTCCAGCGCCTTCCCTCAGCCCAGGCCCTCAGGTTCCTGGGCTCATTCTCTCAGCACCAGCTCATACTGTCTTAGCCTGCCCTTTCCTCTAGGCTCCCCTGGGAAGGCCTCACTCACCCGGCAGTCTGTGTCTGACCCTCAAGGACTCTTCCAAAATGCTGCCAAGGAAAAGGGAAAGGTGTGGCCTGGCCACTGGCCAGCGAGGATGATATCATCTCCTTTCTACCCTGATGTGTTTGGAGACGCACCCCAGGACAGTCGCTTCCTCACAGGGAGAGGAAGTGGCTACATGTCCTAGGACACCTCCCTTTGTGTCTGGGCTGTGTCTTGGACGGACTGTGCGCAGGGCAGGCAGGGTCCTTGATATTAACTGGGCCCTGTGACTTGATGTTCACTGTCACCCAGTGGTTGTCCATTGAGGCTTTCTGCCTTTGTGGTAAACACCTGTCTACACAGGGTTTGTGACCACGTTTACTTGCAAGTTGGGATGTCTGCCCGCCCCAAGCTCCATCCAGGCTACAACTGTGTGTACCTCTTTACTTGTCAATGTTTCTTATTCCTTGATCAGCTGTGGGCCCTTGGGGCATCTCTCTGTTTCTCAGGGGCATCCCCATCCTTGAGAGCCTTCCTATGTATATGGTAGCTGGCTTGTCCACTCTAATCCTCCGTGGCCGTGTCGATCCTGGGTGATAGCTTGGTCCTTCTTGGTGATGAGAGGCCATGGCAGGCAGGGTATAGTGAAGGCACACTGCCTCTCAGTAAAGGAGGTGGAGCTGAGAGTCCATGGCACTAGAGATGGCTGTCCCTACATGATACTCAGAACGATGTGATCTGTGGGTACACAGGAAAGCCTCTCTGTAGCCCATGTGGAGGAGAGAGACCCTCACGGGGCTCAGTCCCCACTGCCTCTCTGTGGAACTCTGTGTGTGATCACACAGAGTTGTATAGGTGTTGGGGACCCTGTAAAACAGAGTCAGCACGCCAGGCATCCTGTGGTTCCTGGGGCATGTGAGTTTTCTGTAAGATTCTCCCATCCACTCTGTGGATGGAGATGATGTTGGTGTTTACGTGATGTCATCGCAATGTCCAGGAACTCTTTAGAGGACTTCACTGCAGCCATCGCCTTGTATCTGGGAACCTGTGCAGGGCTGAGCTGGTGGCCTGCTTCCCTTTGGATGAGTTGCAGGGCTGGTGTGGACAGTGGGCAGGGGTTGGCAACAGGCTCCACCCTGTCTATACTCCCCTGTATTCTGTCTCTCGGTACCGCACGCTTATGTGAGCCATTTGGATTCTGTGTGTGGAGGAAGTACTTGGCTTCAGGCTTTCCTGGAGTGGAAGTATGTGAGGTAGGAACATCCCCCACCTCTCGGCCTTGCCAACTCAGGATCTCCCCACAAGACCTTCAGATTGGGGCCTGTCAGTTGCTGAGGATTTGAACCTGGCCCTGGACAGCTGCTATTTCCTGTGAGCTTCTGGGTCTGTAAGCCAGAGCTGGAGGAATACAGGATGCAGAGTGGGACCTAGAATTTGCTGGGCAGGGTGAGAGAGAGGTCAGGGAAGACATATCTTAACCACGTCCCCTATGGATCTGAGGCTAGACAATGGGCATGATCGTGGTTGCATGTGGCTGTGTGTGGTGACACTCAAGAATGAGGAGGGCTGTGCTATACAGAGTGGGAATACCTCTTTGAGTACTTGTGGCCGTACAGGGAGAGGTCAAGGGATTCTTCTCTGTCACTGTGTCCGGCGGGCAGCCTCTGAAGAATGCTCACAAAGTACCTTGGTTAGTGTAGTCCCCATGGCCTGGATGCTCAGACAGCCTCACGGTGGCCAGGGACTGCACTGGACAGGACTTGGTGCCTGTGGTTGTCCTGGTTGATGCCCTCTTTGCCTCTGGAGAAAAAGCCTAGAACTTGCAGTCCAAAATATGCCTCCTCTCCTTAGGGCTGCTGGCTCCTAGTCTCTTGTCACAAGCTGGGGCACCCAGTTTTCCATCTCTTCCAGACCTTTCCCTGGGTGGGAGGAAAACTTGAAAGGAGCCTTTAGACAAGCTGGGCCCAGCGCTGGGCAGATTTAGAGCTTCACAGACCCTCTTCTGGAGTAGCTCTAGCTTTGGTGCCTTGTATTTGGGTGGTGTGCTGGTGCCCCCTGGTGGCTATGAGAGGCCAATGCAAGCTCATGCTTGCCTAGGATTTAGTGTCATGAGAACAGTCATGACCAGGACACAGAGAGTCTGTGCGCAGCATGGTGGGGAGGGGCTGGGCATAGGTCTGTCAGATGTAGAGTACAAACGCCTGTTTTGAGGGCTCCCTCTGCCTTGGGGGGCCTGAGGGTGAAGAAGCAGAAGGCCCAGAGAGGAGCAGTAGAGTTACCTGGGGAAATGACAGCTGGGGTTGAGGCTAGGGCTAGGTTTGTCTGTGATGGCAGTAGTCAGTAGACAGAAACAGAGCCCAGTGTAATGGGGGCAGGGCAAGTAAGTCTCCATTGGTGATGAGCCCCGTGTGTTGGGAGGGGCTGTAAGGGCTCTGGTATGGGTGTGGAGATTTTTGGAACCTTTCTTGAACCTGGGAGGGTTTGGGGAACAACAAGCTAGCTGGGGACATGTGAACAGGGGAGTCAGGGGAGTGCCCTGATGAAGAGGACTCAAGCCAGGTACATGGCACAGCAGGATGGGCGGGGTCACAGCCCTCCCTTCCCAGAGGCAGTGCAGCCTGAGCCTGCTCTGCTCAAACCCTGTCTCCAGGGGACCTTATGAAGAAAGAACAGCCCTCACTCCCTAACTTTCCTATCTATCTCTTAGTTTCTTTTTCCTCCACTTTTCTGTGTGTCTGTGTGTGTGTGTGTCTGTGTGTGTCTGTGTGTGTACATGTGTGTATGTACCTGTGTGTGTATATACATGTATGTGCATGTGTGTATCTGTGTGCATGCATGTGCATGTGCCTGTTTCTGTGTGCGTGTGTGTCTGTATGTATCTGCATGTGTGTGTGTGTGCGCATGTGTGTGTGAGTCTCTGTGTGTATGCATGTACCTGTGTGTGCCTATCTCTGTGTGTGTATCTCTGTGTGTATCTGCATGTATGTGCATGCATGCATCTCTGTGTGCGCACATGTGTGTACATGTGTGTGTACATGTGTGTATGTACCTGTGTGTGCACCTGTATGCATCTGGGTGTGTGTGCCTGTGTGTGTATCTGCACGCATGTGCGTGTGTGCCTGTTTCTCTGTGTGTGTCTATGTGTGTGTATCTGTGTGTATGTGCATGTGTGAATTTGTGTGTGTATGCATGTACCTATGTGTGTATGCCTTTCTGTGTGTGTATCTCTGTGTATCTGTATGTATGTGCATTTGTGTATGCACATGTATGCATACATATGTGTGTCTCTGTGTATATGTAACTTTGTGTATATCTTCATATATGTGCATATGTGCATCCGTGTGCGTGCATGTGCGTATGCATGTATCTCTGTGTGTCTGTGTGTGAAGGGGGGTTGTAGGTTGTGCTCCTGCAGGTTCAAAAATGACTTCGTAAGCCTTCCTCTATCACCCTCCACCTTATCCATTTAGGCGGGATCTGTCAGTTGAACCCAGAGATCGCCAGTATGGTTTCTAGGCTATCCCGCATCTCTGTCTTCTGATGGGCTGACATGAGTGCTGGGGATTTGAACTCCAGACTTTATGCTTGCATAGCGAGCATGTTACTCACTGGCCTGCCTCTCAGTTCCAATATACCTGTAGTGTGATGGTTTTTTTTGTAGAATGTATGCCCAAACCAGATCCTGTATAAAATCCAGGTCCAGCTTCCCTGCCTTCAACAAGCATCCTCTTAACAAGTGTTTGCTGGCCTTTATGTGTACAGGACACATCAGAAGGATGGCTCTACTACAGGCGTGAGCTGTGACCTGTTCACAGGGACCTGTATCCAGCAGGAAGGCAGATGGGACAAGCCAATCACAGAGACACTCAGCCAGCCTGGGACCGATACTGACTATGTGATCAGGGTTAATCAGCAGTCAGGGAGACAAAGAAAGGTGTGGAGGCACCAGATGAGGGTGGACAGAAGTCCCCAAGAGGGTGGGCTTCCCTACTGGGCATGGGTGGCCTTTCTGGAGAGGCCTTCAGCCAAGTCCTGGGCTCCTGGGGATAGCCAGTGCCCTTCTCTGAATCAAGTGTATGGAGGAGCTGCTGCTCTGGCCATGTGTGTTGGAGAGGGCAAGGCAGATGCTTGGCTGGCCTAAGGATCCGTGTATGCAGCCCTCCCTCATAAACTGGGAGAGTTTAAGTGGACAGCTGGCCAGCTCTGACTAAGTCTGATACCCAGGGTAGGGTCCTAGCCAGGCCCAGCTCCATCCCTGGCAGGGTGCTGAGCTCTGCTGGAGGGAGCCGTAGGAAAGTAAATAGCTCCCCAGACTCTCCAGTTCTTGGCCCAGAAACTAAGCAAGAGGTGAAGCTGGTCATAGCCGGTCACCAGACTGTGTGTGTGTGGGAGGGAAACATGGGTTGAGATCTTCCAAACCTGGGAGAACCAGAAGCCATTGTCCCTGGCAGAGTGACAAAGGGAGACTGGGACAGACAGTGAGGCAGAGGCATACTAGGAAAGGGACTCCCAGCATGACTGTCTGTCCCCCAGGGGTGCTGCTAGCTTGGTGCTGATGTCCCTGTTCTAGTCCAGCCCTCCTGGAAGAAAAATGAAAGGTTCAAAGTCATGGCCGTGACGGGGAGTGAAGACCTGGACGTTTGGGGGATCTGAGGAATGTTCTTGGCTTCTTCTGAGCCTTTTACATCTTGTCTTGTTTTCTGGGAAACAAATGGAAAAGGAAAGAAAAAAAATCCAAAGCCCATTCCTACACTTTTGGATGCTGGTGTCTATAAACAGAGAGAACCTGACAGTTCTTGGGGAGCCAGTGGGGGGTGGGAGGGCCTGCTGAGGAGGCCTGTGCTCTCCCCTGGTTTCGGTCATGGTTCTGCAGCTGCAGGGATCTGGGAGGGGTGATTCTTTTCCTAGGTACTCAGGGAGGGGCGTTATCTATTCCACGCACCTAATGCAGAATCTAGATGCACCCCATCCTCGGGCCCAGCCCCATTTCTGAGTGAGCACTGTGTCACCTGTTGTGAGGATCTGCACGGTCCTGCTGATTCCTCGTCCCCTCTGTCAAGTGCCTGGATGGTTCAGTCCTGGGCTGAGGGCAGGAGGATGCAAGAGTCTTTCTGGTCCTGTCTCATAGCTCTACCTCCTGAGCCATCTCAGTGACTGTGTGGAGCCTTTGGGTCCTGTCCCATCCTGTCACCTATGTGTCTGACTTTCCATGACATCTCTCCCTCATTCTTCTTGGGCCTCAGCTCCTGGCTGAGGGAAAACCCTGTGTTGCTCCTCAGCTGTCAGGCTTCATTAGAGGGCAAGGTGGTCCTCCCTCCACTGTCTTCCCTCCATTGTCCTCCCTCCGCTGTCCTCCATGTTGAGCTGGAGGTTGGAAGCACCTTCCATGTCCTGTGGCCAGAGCCAGTGGTATTCTCCATTGCACACAACCATACTGTTCCCTGTGAAGTTTGTCTCTCCTGCTGGACAAGGCCCTCCCTTCTAGCAGCTTCTGAGGAGATGTCACCCAGGGCCATGTCTATGCCTGGCCTAAGGGTGGAGCACAGGGACTGGGGCTTTGCCCTGCCTTCCAGAGACCCTGGAACTGTGGACAGGTGTGGGCCTGAGGGCTCGGGGGTCTGGGGGTGGGTTGAGGGGGGGAGAGACAGCTGTGATGGAGCCTCCGTGTCTCAAGCAGAGCTGTTGGTCAGCTGCTCCTGTAGCTGCCACAGTGGGAGGGCTGTGACTTTTCCAAAGAGGTTATCCAGTGATCTTGGATGTTCAGGCAGGTGAGGGAGGCCTTTCTGGCTATTTCTGGACTGCCATGTCTTGTTTTCAAGTTACCCTGGAGGCCATGCTATGTGCGTGTGTGTGTATGTGTGTGTGTGTGGTGCATGCATCTGATTTGTATGTGTGTGGCATGTGTGTGGTATGTGTGCTGTGTATGGCATGTAGTATGGTGTGTGCATGTGGTATGTAGGTGTGTGTGTGTGATGCATGTGTGTGGTATGGTGTCTGTATCTGATTTCTATGTGTGTGATATGTGTAGTGTGTGTGTGTGTGTGTGTGTGTGGTGTATGCTGTATTGGTGTGTGGTGTGTGTATGTATGTGATGGTGGGTATATGCATGTGTATATGTTGGTGTGTAGTGTGTATATGTGTGTGTGCTTTAGTCCTGAAGTATTGTGAACAACAGTTGTGTTTGTGTGTGCTACATGTGGTGTGTAGTATGGTGTGTGCATGTGGTATGCAGGTATGTGTGTGTGGTATGTGTCTGATTTGTATGTGTGGTATATGTGGTGTTGGTGTGTGGTATGTATATATGTA
>NW_021620991.1:1346744-1398630 GCF_004785775.1 Grammomys surdaster | reverse complement strand
TGGTTTGTGTGTGTGGTGTATGTATGTGTGTGATGTGTATGTGTGGTGTGTGTGTGTGTGCGTGTGTGTGAGTATGCGTGCTGGCTCCCAGCCTTCTTTCCATCTCCTGCTTCCTGTTGGAAAGTATCATTAAACCCCTGGCTCATCCACTGTGCGTGGTTCACTGAAGTGAACTGAGCTGGCTGCAGACTTGTGCTAATGACTTCTGACATTCTGGAAGGGGGAGAAGTTAAAGCAGCCAGAGCCTGGGCAGGTGATGACCTGAGTTTCATCCCCGGGAGGGAGCCGCGTGTGGAAGGAGAGACCCGCAAGCTGTCCTCTGACTTCCACAAGCATTGTAGCATGAGTGTTTGCACACAGACACGCATGTGAAATAAGCAGAATTATAATGTGAGAAGGTGACGATTTCTGGGGACCAGGGAGAGAGGGGTTGAAGGTGGGATATGTGGCGGGCACTGAAAATCACTGCATCACTCAGTGGAGTACCCGTGCCCCTTCCTGTTCAACGCTCTGGAATGCGTGGCACCCAGTGTGAGTCTTGATATGGACCATGAGCTTGGGGCTACAGTGGTATGCTGGCCTTCTGCTCAAATGCACTCCCAATGTGACATTGATAAGGGATAGAGAGAACTGGAGAGCCGGCTCAGCGGCTAACAGCACAGATGCTCTTCCAGAGGAGCCAGCTGTAATTCTCAGTACCCACATGGTAACTCCAGCCCCAGAGTACCTAACATCCTCTTCTGGCCTCTGTGGGCACGAGGCACACATGTGTTGCACAGGCATGCATGCAACCCGCTACCCATAAGCATACAATAATAACAGTATTCTCAAAAATGAGAAAAGGATCACAGAGAGCTGGGGAAGGAGACATGAAGGGACCGGACACTTCCTAAATTTTTCTGCAAACCCCAAACTGTTCCAGCAAAGGAAAAAAAATGAAAAAGAAAGACAAAGAAAGAAAGCAGGACCATCCGACAGATGAGAGAGCTCACACTTGTCGCCAGGGTAAAAAACCGAGTTTCATCCCTAGACCCACATAACAGGAGAGAACAGATCCCTACACCTTGTCCTCTGATTTCCACATGCATGCTGTGGCATTCACTCGTGTATGTGTGTGTACACATGTGCACACAATCACACAACCCACGCATATACCACAGTCATTGCCGTTCCCCAGGGCTGGAGTTACAAATGGCTGTGAGCTCCTCTCTGTCGGTGCTGGGAACTGAACTCCGGTCCTCTGAGAGTGCCCCACCCCTACATATGTGTAAAGGATCTTTTTGTACCTTTCTGCTTGCTGCTTAGGGCATTGCCTACTGCTTGTGTTCTCTGAGGATGGACTAGATTGATTTGGTCTCTGCCTGTCTCCATGCTTCCACAAGCTGTTTGGTTTGTAGCTGTGGGCATCACAGATGCCTGCGTGTTTAGATAGAAGGGTCACATGCTGAGGTCCCAGGAGCGTCGTCCCTGTATCTGAGCAGACGGCGGTGATGGTGGTGGCGTGAGGCTGATCATCTCCTGCAGAGCCACCCAGGGCGAGCAGGGTTCTCAAGTGGCTTCTTTGCACTCCGAAGTTTATTTTAGGACACACTGGGCATCCCTGCCTTGTGCACACATGCTGTTAGGGTCTGAAGCTTTTCTTCTGTTGGGTCTCCAGCATCACCATTGTGTGATGAGATGAGTTATCACCCCCACGTGCAGGAGTGATGGTGAGGGGTGGGGTTTCCTCTGAGGTATTCGGAAAGCTGAGCGGGCTGGCACTGCCTCCAGGTGGTATTGTGACGCTGGAGAGCTGGGTTGCTATCCAGTGAGGTCACACATGCATCTGTGCACACACACACACACACACACACACACACACACACACACACACACAGGCACAAAACTGTTGTTCCCACAATACCTCAAGACTAAAGCAGAAGATCTCAACAAATGTAGATCATGGCCCCCACCTATCAAAACCAGCACTCAGGGAAGAAACCCAGTCACACAGAAGAACCACTCCTCCTACCCAGAAGGGATCTTCGCGATGTCTTCCAACAGTACACTTGGCTAGAGTGGGAACCATTCACTCATATGCATCCATACACAGATACAGGCATTGGATCACCCTGGAGCTGCTACCCTGTACTTGGGACAGCTTGCCTGAACTAATTTCTTCTGAACTGCTCTTATTCTGGAAGGATTCTCCTTCCAGAAAACCTTCCCTGATATGCCTCTCTTGGTTTTTCCCTTTGAGTCCCTTCTTGCCATCCCATGATTCTTTGCTTATCCTACCTTACTCTCCTGACACCAGGCATCTCAGCGCTTGCTCTGGATAGGGTGAATGACAGGGACAGCCTCTCCTCCCACTTGTTTGTGTTAAAGTGGGGTGGGGTCTGGTGGGAATCAGTGTGGAATGTTCTAGCTGTCTCAGGCTGGCAAGACTCCTAAACATTGATAACGACCCTGGAAGGTATGCAGATGGTGGAAACCAGGCTTGCTACAACAGCGGCTCTGCTGGGCACTGTTCCTTCCCCTGGTCTGAGAGCCAAGGGCAGGCTCCAGCCCAGAGCAGAGGCTTCTCCAGTGCTGGCTTGTTCTTCCGTTTTAAAGGCAATCTTCATCTACTGATGGCATTAGCTTTTCTGTTACCGTTCAGCATGGCACAAGTGGGGATTTAGAGATTTTTACCTCGAGGTTCTACGGCACGGATTCCCTCACCGAATCTGAGAGCCAGCCTGGAAGCTTTGGAGAAGTCACACCCTGGCCTTGTGCAGCTTCCCAGGGTCTCATATACATTGGCTTGCAGCCCCTTTGTCTGCCCTCAAACTCAGGGTACCACACCTGGTTCTAACCCCATCTCCTGCCTCCTGTCTCACTCACAGGGCCTCTCACGGTCACAGTGGACACCCCCAGGTGACTCGGAGGGTAGCTTGTTTAACCTCACTTGCTCTAACAGCCCAGCCCTGCCGAGACAGTGCAGCATCATGTTTATAGGCCTCAGGGATGGGAGGCAAGCATCTCAGGGGCCAGCACTGCAGTAACTAACACGAAAACACAAGGAGAACAATTGTATGTAATGCTCTGTATGTATGCCGAGCCCAGGACATTAACATTTTTGGAGCCCTGCACTTACCTATCAGCCCAGCTGCAGCTTGACTGGTGCCTCTTGCTCTCCAGAACCCTCGTTTGTGTGCGGTACCCCACCCAAGCACCCAAGCAGGATGAAGGCTGGCCCCTTGGGCCCTTGCTGAGTGTTTCTTGCTGGAAATACTGTTCCAGGACCTAAGGGCTGTCCTTCCTGGGCTTCACTGTTGGAACGGCAGGCAGGAGGCTAGACTGGGACTGCATAGGTGGGGGTGGGGTAGGGTGCAGGCTGCCTTGCTTTGCAGGCCCTTCCCCCACCCATGTGTGTGCTTCAGCTCTGGGAGGGGTGACAGAATGCTGAGTTCCATCCTGTGAAGTCTTGGATGTAGCAGTTACTGTCTGTGCTTCATAAAGCCAGAGTGGCACTTCCTGCCTCCAGGGAGCTCAGGGGGACTCTTTGAGTCAAGGTTATAGGCCTCACATAAGGCTCTGGTTATACGGGACAGGCCACTCTAACCTCTTCTTGGCCAGAATTGGAAAGCCAGGAGCACAGGCTGTCAGCGTGTACATACAGCCAAAATCTCTCTGTGTCTTGGTCACCTGTGACAGGCTGGGCCTGCCGGACTTGGAGAGCAGCCTCAGCTGGTTAAGACTTTGCTCTATCTGGTTCTAGGATTGGGGGTCAGTCCTTGAGGGATAGTGTGCTAACTGCAGACCTGGAGTGGATGGGCCAGACTCTTCCCCGGGTGGTGATGGGAACACTTTACTTGGGTTTCCTTTGAGCACTTGTACCTACACTTAATGACTACTGTCTCCTTGATAGAAGTATAGGGAGGCTTCTCCTGCCCCCTGTCACTCCATCTAGTAGACACTTCCCTAGGAGTCACTCTGTATAGCTTTGAGTGTATCCCTAGGGGGGACAGGGTTACAAGCCAAGACAGGTGTCTGGCCTGAGAGCCAGTGTTGAGATGGTTCTAGTCAGCCCTGTGAGGGCCCCAACTTTTCCTAAGAGATATCTCCCAGGACCTACCACAGTCCCTTGAAGCCAGGTATGATGATCTGAGTCTTGTTTCTGGCTGTCTTGGGCCTGGGTAAGGTAGGACCCTGGGCCTATGATGGCTCCTGATTTTGGTTTGTATAGATTTACTCTAGTGGTCCATCTATGTCTTCTTGTTCTGTGCTCCTGTATCTTAAGATGAGGTAATAAAGGACCACAGAGATTTGAGGGTCACCATAGTCTGCCCAGAGCTCAACTAGGGGACCCACGCCCAGCTTTCTCAGTATCTGATGAAGAACCATCCTTGGTGTGAAATGCCCAAGGTTCAAAAGAGCACTTGGGCCTGGTGTATTTAGGTGTTTGGGTGTCTAGGACCCTGCCAGCACTGACCTTCATGTGGGTACAAGCAGTTGGTCTTGATTCCACGGAACCACGGAGGCTGCTTCCTACAGGTCCTGGATGCAGCTTGGGGGACAAGCTAAGTGGTAGCTTGGTGGCTGGCTAAGTGGGTAGGCGATTGTAGTGACAATTCTGGAATTTTGGTTTATAAAAACACAGAAATAGTATAAGAATATGTTTATATTTTAATCCAAGGTGTGGGATATGGGGCTGCTTCAGACTGTCCACAGCAGCTGACTATGATTTGCCTCGTGCTCTAGCAGGGGTGCGATTCTGGCAACTACAGATAATTTCTGCGATTGTGTGACGTTTGGATTTCTGGGGACTTTTCAAAGGGTATATAAATGCTGGAGCTCCAAGAGGCTGTGGGTTGTTGATAGTTGTTGGTTGTGGTTGTTAAGTAGTTGTACACAAAGAAGAAACAAGAAGAAATTAGATATCCTGACAGCGAAGATCAAACCCGCCCCAAGGAACTCGACATTCCTCATCACCAGGAAACAGTGTAACAATAATGTATCTCCTTTCAGGAAGCAGTGTAACAACAATATATCTCCTTTCAAGATGCAATGTAACAATAATATATCTCCTTTCAGGAAGCAGTGTAACAATAATGTATCTCCTCTCCGACCCTGACTTTATTCCAGGATCTCTTCTTTCTTCTCTATCCTTTTTTTCTCTCTTATCTAGTGTTGGAGGGTTGAAAGAGTAGAAAAGGGGCTGGAGAAGGGTGGAAGAAGAACTCACAAAGAAGCAAAATACAGTAATAGGTGATCTCTTTTGAGTGTCCCTAGGTGAATTAAATGTCCCATTGCTGTGCCTTGGCTATAGTTCTGAGAAGTGGCCCTTAGTCCCTCCTGCTTTTGAAGGAGTATATAGGAAAGGCCCAGCAGAGTTTGGGGGGGGGGCTGCCTATCCTATCTGTGCTCTGATGAAGCACAAACAAGCCAAGGGGTATGGATCCGTAGTCCCCAAGCTAGTGAACTGGTACCTAGTATTCTAGCTGATGTTGGAGCCCTGGCTTTAGATGTTTGGAAAATGTAATCAATTTCAGTCTTGAGAGGGAGAAACTGGCCAGGATTCTTCAAGGGGCATGTGTGCCATTACAAGGGTCCTCAATGGAGGGGTGGAGATTAGGCATGGTCAAGAAGTGGTGTGGCCTGGCAGGCAGAGGCTGAGATGTTGTGGAGGGAACAGGAGCTGGGAAGAACCTGCCTGAGACTCTAGAGGAAGCATGATGCTTGCCCAGGCCCTGACTTGGCTGAGTGATAAGAGTGTAGGCTGTTAGAGCCAAGAGAGAACAGAATCATGGTTTATGCTACCAAGTTAGGGGTATTTTGAAAAGAATTTAAAATTTTATTTATATGAGTGTTTTACACACATGTATGCATGTGCCTGGCGTCTGTGGAGGGCGGAAGAAGGTGTTGTGTTCCCTGGAACTGGAATTATGGGACCATGTTGGTGCTGAGAACCAACCTGGGTCCTCTTCGAGAACAGTCCATGCTCTTAACCACTGAGCCACATCCAGAGACTAGTTGGTGCTTTGTGAAGGTAGCAACGGGAACTGCCTCTCTAATTCCAGGGTACCTTGATGCCCCCACCTGACCCCATGTGGATCATTATCAACTTCTGGTCTAGACTGCCTCAGCTTCTGTCTGCTGATGTTTGCCCGGCATGTGTGAATTTACACATCCCTTCCAATCTGGCTGGACTAAATCCCCAGACTCTACCTCATCTTCTGATGTCTTACCCCTGAGAGCAGCCCTCTCTTGTCACTAGCTGAGCAGCATTGCTAACTACCCAGTCACTGTCATTTCCTGCATCCCCGAGGCTGGCACAGATCCCACACCCTCTTCCTAAAAGGATCCGTTTCTCCGTCCCTGAGGCCAGACACCTGCTTTAGCATTTGGCAGGGTACACAGGAAGGGAGGCATGGTGGCTTCCTGGGGATGGGGGTGGGGGGCACATGGGTGCTCAGCCCCACCCAAACAACACCCTTGAGCTTGTTCAGCCTAGAGTGTTGAGCGGGCATGTTGGCCGTGCAGAGCAAGCTTACACAGAGGTTTCCAATTGTCCCACTGCCCCGAGGGAAGGGGGGGCCCATCCAGGCTCAGAGGTGGAACATTCCTAAGGAGGAACATTCCTGGGGAGGTAGGAAAGAGGCCCAGCTAATGCATCCTGCTCAGATCGGAGCCTCCTGGAGCGTTGTTGGCGGAGGGGATGTCCCTGGGATTGTTTCTCAGTCTGGCACAGCAGAGTGAGAGGATGCTCACCCCTCCTAGGAGAGGTGCTTTTCGGGGCCTCCTAGGCATAGGGTTCTTTCTGAAGCCCCTTGTACCTGCAGCCCCTCGCCTTTCCTCCAGAGCTCTGGGTAGCTGACTCTAGTCCAGCTGGCTTGCATCAGCTCTTGGATAAGACTCAGGGAGAAGCCCCGGCCTGTCTGGGTGACACCTGGCTATAGGAAGAGGGGATTATTGGCCTCATGAACAGGCAGGGCCTCATAAATCCTGGCTCCTGACAGGCAGCCCGAGGCTTCAGGTGGGCAGATGGGATCAGGTATTATAACCATCCCCACAGGCTCACAAGTTGAGGCCCTGGCTGTCGCCCCTATTCAGTGGGTGTGGGCAGCCCCTTTGGATGTCTCAGAACATGTTCTGTATAACAAGACCTCCTCATCTGGGAAGCTCTCCATAGGCCAGGGAGTGTGAGTGAGTGTGTGTGTGTGTGTGTGTGTTGAAGGGAGGGAGGCATCCTTTGGCTGAGCCCTCCCCTTTTCTGCTCCTCCTGAAGATTTCAAGAATGGGTGTACAAGAGCTTGGTTGTGAGGGCATCAGGTCATCTATAGTGACCTGAGTGAGAGTAGCCAAGGGCAGGCTAGGCCTGGGCAGGACGCTCCTATAGGCTATGAATCCCTTGGTCAAGGTGTGTGTGTGGGGTTGGGGTAACCTTAGTTTCAAGGCCCTGGGAGTCCAGCAGGGGGCATGCGGGCCCTCCTGTGTACCTTTGAAAGGGACTGTGTCCTCTAGCCTGGCATGCCCACTAGGTGGGCCTTGGTGCTAGTCCTCAGGGCTGTCTGGACACCAGTCCTTGGACCAAGCCTGTGCTGTGGGAAGGGCTTGGGCTTGGGTTCCCCCCACTGTGTGTGCCTGAAGGGGAGCAGCTCCACTGATGTTGAATGCTACCAGGCTTGAGGCTCACCGTAGCTGTGGGGTATCTGGGGAGCAGGGCTAGATGGATGGGACAGACGGCCTACCGTCAAGCTACTTTCCCAGACTGAGGCTCCTAATTTCCCAGGAATCTCTCAGGTCACCTTTTCAGGTTCCCTGACTCCATCTGGGTGCTATTCTGGGCCGTGGTCACATTGCCCGCTGGGTGTCAAGTCCAGCCCCAGGTACTTTAATGCTGTCTTGTTCCCATAGGCCTCTCTGGGTCCTGGTCACTAGTTATTTCTTTAGAGTGTAGAGCCTGGAGAAGGCAGCTTCCTGGGGGTGGGGGAGGGGCAGATGAAGCCACGATCATAGGCACCTTTGTGAGCAGGCTTGGATTCGTGTCTCACCCTGCCTATGGCCGTGTCCCCACTGGTAAAGTGGGGTGCCGTGGATTGAGCCACAGTACTATGGTGCAGAGGAAGTTTCCTGGGTTGTAACCTTGTGGTGATGTCCAGCTTGGAGCCCAGTACAGACCAGTGGCATGTCACCTGCCCCAGTACTTTGCTCTTGGGATCCACATCTATTGCTGAGTGGGAGGAGGAGAGGATCAACCTTATAAGCCACAGTTCCGAGATAGTGGCTCTGGGCAGGAGCTGTCTCCACACAACTGCTTTTCCTGTGTGGGGGACTAACAGCCTTACCTTCACCCCAGTTTCTTTCTTTCTTTCTTTCTCTCTTTCTTTCTTTTTCTTTTTTTTTTTTTTTTTTTTTTTTTGGTTTTTTGAGACAGGGTTTCTCTGTGTAGCCTGGGCTGTCCTGGAACTCACTCTGTAGACCAGGCTGGCCTCGAACTCAGAAATCTGCCTACCTCTGCCTCCCAAGTGCTGGGATTAAAGGCGTGCGCCACCACTGCCCAGCGGTGCGCCATCACTGCCTGGCTCACCCCAGTCTCTATCCTCTGCCCCCAACCAACTCTCTTCAGCTGTTCTTGTGGGGCTGGGAAATGTGTGAGGAAGGAGAAGCTGCAGCCTCCTGTCCTCCATGTGCTGTTTGCTGAAGGCTCTTTGGGATTAGCATGACAGGTTGAAAACTAGCCTTGACCGAGGAAAGGAGGGCTGGGCATGGGGGCATGCATCCCTGGGGGAGGATTCCAAAAGCTGACTTGCCAGAGGTCCATCTATCACTCGGCTGCTGTTGGAGCCCGAGGGGTGTGTAGAGATGTCCGACTCAGGGTCTGTTTTTGTACTGTTCTTAGAGTTTTGGGTAGAACTTCTACTCCAGGGGGAGGGGAGTTCCCTCACATCACACCTCCTGCTGGCCCCCTCACTCCCCACCTCCATCCTAAATGATTAATGTCTCTGGGCAGCCTAGTGCACCAAGCATGCAGTCTGTCCCCTAGGGTCTGCACTGGCCTTGGCTGTTTGTCTGTGCTCTGTGCTTCCCAGAAACACACTTTCTGCTTTGCAAAGGCCCCTATAGACGTTCCATGGCATCTCGCCATCTTAGGGGGCTGTGCCCAGGTTTGTCAGGACTGAGTCTGCTAGGCGTCTGCTGCATCCTTGACTCTGCTTGGTGGAGCTGCTGTGCGAGACAGTCCTGCACATGTACATCCGTGTCTCACGTGAGGTCTGGATGAACCCCCAGATCCTGGTCCTGGCAGCAAATCTGAGAACCTCACCACCGTACTCGTGAACATCACATGTTGACGGATGGGCAGTTGAGGGTGTGCCAGCCTCTTCAGGCCGAGCACCCAGATGCCAAGGTGTCTTCATAGCCTGGTACTCATTCATGGAGTCTCTGTAGTGAGGCCCGAGCTGCAGAGGGGCCCAGGCCCCACTTTTGTATGAGAATCCCTGAAGCAGTGGGGGCGTCTCAGTGTGGAAATCATTTCCTCTTCTGTTTAAATTGGGGTGACCTTTACATTATGAAAATCACCATCTTCATCACCATGAAGGTCCAGCAGTGCAGTTTCAGCGGGTACAAGATCTACCCGGGACACTGGGCGGCGCTATGCCAGGACCGACAGGAAGGTTTCCCAGTTTCTCAGGGCAAAATGTAAGTCTGCATTCCTTTCACAAAGTAATCCTCGGCAGATATACCAGACTGTCCTCTACAGAAAAAGACACAAGAAATGACGGTTGGAAGAAATTTAAAGGCATAGAACCTACTGTGCAGTTGAATCTCAGCGAGCTGTCACTGATGTGTCTCTTACTGATATAATGACCAAGAGGACTCAGAAACCAGAGGTTCGGAGAGCTCAGGGAGAGCAGGCTATCAGGGCTGGCCAGGAAGCAAAAAAAGGCCTAAGCAGTCATCAGAGAAGACAGCAACGGCTGCTGCCAAGGCCCCCACGCAGGCGGCACCTAAACTGAAGATTGGGAAGGCTGTGAAGGCCTCTGATCCCCAAGCTGGTGGGAAACACTAATTTGGTAGATCAGAGTTTAAAATAAATATCTGTCTCCAAATCAAAACAAAGAACAAACAAACAAAAAAATCACCCCTTTGAGCTCAGGCTTCAGTGGCACCTGGTGTATTCCTTGTTCTGTGACAAAACCGCCTCTTGTTTTTGTCCCCAGTTCTGGCCTGCCATCTCTTTTCTGCGGTGTGATTGTCTCATGCTAACAGAGTGGCACAGTGTATAGCCCCTGGGCTGGCTTCTCTCACAACCTAGGAATCCTTAGGTAGCTGCTCCAAGGACAGACATTAGCATGGGGATAGATACTGCAAAGAAGCATGCAAAGGTCTCCCTGGGGGTGTCCTGGTGAACCATTGCAGGGACATCCTAGAAAGCCATGGGGTGTCCTAGTGAGCCGTGGAGGTGTCTTATTGAGCCATGAGTGGTAGGGGGAACATCCTCATGAACCTTGAGTGGACTCAAGAGTGCCAAGGCCCAGGGGATTTTTTTAAAAGACACACAGAGGTTGCACATATTGTCTTGAAATGATGATCTTTAGCCCCCAAGATCAATATCAGGGTGATGCCAGCCAAGACTGCAAGGGCAGCTACTTGGTGGTCCTCTGGGCTAGGCTCCTGGTCCAGCTCCAGTGGATTTGGCTGTGAGGGTTCTTGCTCCAGGCCACCTTGTATGCATGAATGTCATAGCCTCCCAGTGCTGACTTGAGAAGGTTTGACGAAGGCTCCTTCCCAGAGCTTGGGAATCCTGCCTTTGCACGCCAGCACTCCCAGGTGATAAACAGGAAGTGCTCACAGGTGAGAACTTTAATGCATGCAGGGCTGAGGCAGTTTACACACGAGTCACAGGTGGTCTCTACTGAGCAGTTTCCTGTGAACTTCAAATGTAGTGTGGGGACCTTCCTTGGCCATCCCCATCTCTGAAATGTCTCAATCACTGCCCAGATGGCTAACTAGCCCTGGCCATGTGCATGGAAAGGTGCTCAGCCAGTAACCTGCCCACTCTGCCCTGCTCCAGGGTTCCAGGCTGTGACAAAGGCTGAGAGGGAGAGTAGGGGTGAGCGTTTTGGCTTCTGCCTTGAAGCTCTTGTCGTTGTCGTTTGGGTGTTTTGTTTTTATTTTTTATTTTTGTTTCTCAAGACAGTGTTTCTCTGTGTCCCTGGCTGTCCTGGAACTCACAGGCTGGCCTTGAACTCACAGAGATCCATCCCCCTCTGCTTTACTAGTTCTGGGGTTTCAAGACAAACCACATTGCCAGGCACTCCTGAAGCTCTTATGTGTGGAATTTGTATAGCATGTGCTGTTTCCCACAGCCCCTGTGGTCCTGGGATAGAGACAGAAACCCTGAGATGGATGGGGAATGCACCTTCTGAAGTTTACATATCCAGATGTGGATAATCCCCCAGTGTGGATGATATGAGTTGTGGAGACTCAGTAGGGCTCAGGCTAGCCCAGGAGTGAAGGGAGGTAGCTACTCAGGGGTGCTCAGGATGGTGATGGGGCAGCAAGTGTCTATCCTGGGTACCCAGCACTGTGACCAAGGTCAGGGGCTTTCCCCATACACACGGGGACCCCTAAGGTTCTGAGCTATACTGGGCATTTTTACTCTGGTGCCCACTTGGCTAATATATGGTTTTGTGAGGTTTCCTAACCTGGATCCATACAGTACTATGAGAGAACCTTCTTTGTCTGTGACCCTGATCCTCAAGTCTCCTCCCCCTTCCCCACAGCTTCCCTTCCAGTTTCCCACACAGTGGTCTGAATAACAGGGCAGGCCTAAGCTGTGTTGTGCCTCATTCCCTGGCCCTCCAGCCTGGCTGTTGTTCTGTCTCCTCAGGCCAGCAGACAGGGGGCCCTAGACGCCCCAGCTGTGACCTCTGCTGAGACTCTGTAACTCCCCAGGAATTCCTAGGAAATTCCCACCGTTGGCTTCACAGGGCTAGACTTTTGGCTGAGTTCCAGGAATCCGGAGGCAGCTGGCCAGTGTCCTTTGGCCACCGCGGTCCTTATGCGACAGCTGGTATCTCTGAGGCCCTTAGCTTAGCTGTGGGAGGTTCTTCTAGGAACCCTTCTGATGAGATTTGAGAGATACTGGGACCACTGAGTAAGCTTTGGGCCATCTCAGACCGGAGAGTACCCGTACCTGGTTCTGCCAACTTCCCGTGTGTAGCTGGTAAGCGTTTGGCTTCCCTCCTGGCAACAGCATGTCAGGTAGAATAAAGGCTTATCTATGTGTACCTGTGACATGTTGGGATTCCCCTTGCTCTGAGTCTGCCTTGAAGTTGGCTGTGTTTGGGGACACTGGAGAGTCAGCCTCCCTGGACTCAGATGAGGCGATATGACCAGGTGGGTGGGCAGAGGCATAAATTCTGACTCAACACATGATGAGCCTATACATTCATAAGGCCCCTGCAGTACCAGGCTGGCCAGATTGGGTGGTGGTTGAAGCACTGTTTCTCTTGTATAAGTCTGAGTCCAGGTAGGAATCTTCCATCTCAGCTAGCCGTATGCCTACTCAGAGTGGTCATCTGTGCTCTGTACCCATATGAGCTCATCAGAGGAAAAGGAGCTGTGGGCTCAGGCCCCAGGATTCAGGGTCCGGTAGCTTAGCTGTATGCTCACAGCCTTCCCTAACTTGACACAGTTCCACCTGGTCATAAAAGCGTAAAAGGAGACTAGAACTGTCATGGTGTGACCAGAGTATTGAGTCCATTGTCGAGGACCTGTGAGGGGGGATCGTGTAGGGTCCCCTAAGTTTGGAGCAAAGGGAGGCTGGTTTCTTTGGAAAACCTAATGCTGTACAGGTGGCCTTCCCGGAGCCTACAGGATGTTCTGGGACCAACATCACTGGTTGTAGCTGCTCTTAAAGGTCAAATCCCCTTCGATGAGCTGCTCAGATACTGTCCTGAGGACCTGTTGCACTGGATGCTTGGAGAGCCACCTCCCTGGGTGCTTGGGTGGAGGCACGGGGGATGGCGGTATGGCTCTGGGTCTGTTCACTTCCCTCTACGGGGCCTGCCTCATTAGCTGATGCCCCTACCATCCCTTGGGGACACCGTGTTTCGGTGGCCAAATGCTTATCTGCGTCTCTCCCCACAGATGTGGATGAATGCGCCAATGCCAACGGGGGATGTGAGGGCCCGTGTTGCAACACCGTGGGTGGCTTTTACTGTCGCTGCCCACCTGGTTACCAGCTGCAGGGTGATGGCAAAACCTGCCAAGGTAGGACCTGTCTGTTACTCTGCCCTGGGGAGGGGCAGAGACAGAGTGGGTGGTGGGAACCAGGGCAAGCTCAAGCTAGGACTAGGAGCTAAGACCCTGTGGGGGAAGGGCCCACATCCCTGTGACACTGATAGGAACCTCGCCTGTCAAAGACTGTCAGAGGCCTGGGGCTGGAAGCAGCTTGCCAGCTCTGAACTGGCCCCCTGTGACTCCGCCCCAGCATTGCTGGCAGGCCGTCAGCAAAATCAAGACCAGACAGAAGTAGATCCTGAAGAGACTCAGGGAACTGAGGAGTGGGGGAACTGAGGAGGCCCTGCTGTCCCCAGCCCCTCAGTCCCTCCTCCCCT
The DNA here is from genome assembly GCF_004785775.1 of Grammomys surdaster. NCBI lineage: Eukaryota > Metazoa > Chordata > Mammalia > Rodentia > Muridae > Grammomys > Grammomys surdaster. The sequence goes on along the minus strand of NW_021620991.1, from coordinate 1,385,038 downwards.
TTTCTGCATTCTCTGGCAGCCCTTACATCTGAACCCAGGGCTGGTTTGAACAGCTGAGTCCCGTGGCGTGTTTGGGGCTGTCAGTGGCCAGGGTTCTGGGCCTGGGTCAACAGGCTGTCTTTGCTGTCTCTATCAGATGGTCACTGTCGGTATCTTAGAATGTCCTCAGTTAAGTGTCACACCATCTCCAGCTATTCAGCTGCCCATCTGCAAACCATCTGCCTACAAGTTGGGGCCTGGCCTGCTGGACTTGGGGTCTGGAGAGACATTGAGGCGGGGGTGTCTGCTCTGCATGAGACATTCTAGAAGAATGGATATCCGTGTTCTCTTCTCTAACTTGTTCCTGTAACCAGCAGGAGGTTGGAGGTGGGGAATGTTGCTGTAACACTAGGGTCATGCCCCAGCTGTGGGGCAGCTGGAGGCCGGTCCCTCCACGTGTCTAGCCTAAAGGGAAGTAGGGCAGATAAGTGTTTAATGATTATTGTGTCTGTGTTTCCGTGCCTGTGCAGCTAGTCCCTGTGGACGCCCTCAGAGTCCATCCCTTTGCTTTCAGGTTGTCTTGCCAGCGGAGGTCTGGGTCTCGGGTTGACCAAGCATTAAAGATGGCTCATGATTTGAACTGGCTTAGTAAGTCAGCTCTGGGGAGCAGCTTGTACACAACACTTTTCTTGTATCTGTGACAAAGCTATGCATTGTGAGTGTTCAAGACCTTTGTAGGCTAGAGTTTCTCACTGTGTCCTATAGATATCCTAAGGAGACTGACTGGTCCCCATATCACAGAGCCCAGATAGCCTCCCTCATCACCGTAAGCCTGGGGTATCTCCCTCTGAAAGGAGGGAGTGATGGCTGAGCTTGTTTAAGGAACAAACTGAAAGATTTGATACAGGCCTGGCCCTAGGCTGCTTCCTGTGAGCCAGTTCATCTAACCAAGTGTTGGTTATTTCCTGCTTGAGTGTCACCTGCCCTTTGGCTTGGCTGCTTCTTCCTCACCCAAGGTGGAATCAGGCTCCCCAACCCCATGGCTTCCTGAGTAGGAGTTGGTCTGAGGGTAGGGGGCTGTCTACTATTCCCAGAGCCTCACTGTATCTGAACTTCGGGAATCTGGAAATCCCCATTCTTCAGCGGCAAACGGAAAGCCATGCCAAGAGCTCTTCTGGGCAACACAGATTCCCAGCATTCCTCTGGTCTGCTGGCTGGATCCAGCAATCACTCCTGCTGATGTCTGTGCCTGTCTGGCAGCAATTACCCAAGGGCAGGTACCCAGAGTACCTGTTGCCTCTGGGGCCAGGCAGTGAGGTGCCATGCCTAGGGTCTCTTCAGAGCCTGTGGGGAAGGTTCACCATAGCCATGAAATAATCTCAGAAGCCCCTCACGTAGACATCAGATTGTAGGTGAAAGCACCCAGCATCAGGATGCCATAATGCTTGGGGTAGGCGTGCACTTCTTGCCTCCCAGGGCCTCTCTGTCTAGCACTTCCGACTCTAGTCAGTTGCTTTGGGATGATGCAATGGGCCAGAACCTGGCTCTGCTGACCCCATATTTCCTACAGCCCAGAGGAGTGGATTGAGAGCTCTGTACAGTGGGGTTCTAGACAGGTATTGTTAAGGCATGGGAAAGGGTGTTCCCTAAAGACCCACGGGGCCCCAGAGAAAGGCTGGCTACCCTCCCAGCCCATTTATATCCACCCTGTCTGGGAGAGGGATGCCCTTGGGTGTGCGTTAGAGGGCGTGTCCCATATCTTCCTTCCAGAAGCCCTAGTGTGTGCTCTGGACCTGGTGTGCTGTGTTGATGCCCATTCCAAGTGGGACATGGACATTTGGGAGCTGAGCACAGTGCCAGCAAGCTAATCAGACTGGCTTCCGTTTGCACGCCCCCAGGCATGAGGCAGGCAGAAGCCAGGAAAGGACAATGACCTAAGGCCTAAGCTGTCCATCCATCCACGAGGGCTGAGCTTGCCTGTGCTAGGTAAGCGCTCTACCACTGTCTCTTACCCACAGCTGCCTTTGAGACAGGGTCTGACTGAATTTCCCAGACTCCTCTTGACCTAGCTCTGTCCCAGGCAGCCCTTGGGATCTTCCTGCCGCAGCCTCCAGAGAAGCTGGAATTGCAGGCCTGTGGCTCTAGGTCTGCTTCTATGTTACTGCATGAGGCATTGGAGTCTCTGTTTGGGGTCTCTAAGGGTAGACCAGGTCTTTGCAATTTGGCAGAGGTAGATAGAGGCAGGGGCATGGCCAGAGAATCAAGTCTTAGGCAGAAGCATTCCACCGGCATCTGCCTTCTCTCTTCTCCTGCCTCTTCTCCGCCCCTACCCCCCATCCTGGTTCATCCTCCGGCTTTGCGAGTTTGAGATGATTGGAGGTCTAAGTCACCTCATGGCCAAGGGGCTGCTGAGAGCCAGGAGCCTGCTGAGCTCTCTCTGTGTCCCCTGCCAGCCCAGCCTCCTCTGGCAAATGTGAGGCAGTACAGCTCGCAGGGCGCAGGCTGCCTGCGCCTGTGAGCATGGTCTGTAGGAAATGAGGATGTCCCAGGAGGAGAGGACTGCCTTGCTTGCTCATGCAGGGAGGTGTGTGCAGAGTTGACGGCAGGGTGAGCCCAGAAACCACCGAGAGTGATGAATTGTCACCATGACACAGAACTGGCAATGAAGCCTGGCCGGAGGTGTCTTGGCCCCAGCCCTGAGAGCTGGTCCAGGCTGGTATATGTCATGTTCTGGGAGGCTCTGCTGGAGCCGGGGCCAGATCCACTCGGCTGGACTGGGTGACTATAGTAACACTAGCCACTGTCTCTGCATTGCTGGGTGGGATCTCGTCTCTGCCCTGGACTAGTCCTTCTGAACAGGTGGGCCCAGGCCTGTGTGTGGCAGACTTATGAGGCTTTTCAATACTTATTTTGTTCGATTGCTGTGTGTGTGTGCGTGTCTGTATCTGTGTGTGCGTGTGTGTGCAACCTGCGGTGCTGTTCTAGATGCTTGTCCAGCTCCTTTTTTGACAGTGTTTCTCATTGGTCTGGAATTCACCAACTAGGCCAGCAGCCAGTGAGCCCCAGGAATCTCCTCATCTCTCCAGACCTGGGACTGCACGTGGAGGCCCTGCCTGGCCTCCCTGCTGATGGGGCAAACACGTCTGAGCCATCATCTTCCCAGACCCAACAAGGCTACTTTCTGTATGCTCAGTTGTCTCTGCCCTGCATTGGCAAAGCCACTCCGGGGCTCGCCGTTGGTGCCAGTGAGGGTTGAGCGCCTCCTTAACCTCTCACAGAGGTGTGTGTCTGAACCTGGGCCTCTGTCAGTAAAGTGTGACAAATAAGACACTCGGCTCTTAAGTCGTTAGAGGATTCAGGAAATGCTCAGAGGCTAAGACCAGCATCATACTTGCCAACTGCCAGGCTAGTTTTAGAGGCAGATCATGAGTGGAGAGGTTCTGCTTGCTTGCCAGCACTGCCTGTGGAGGGCTAGCCTGTGTCCTGTGGGCTAGCCTGTGTTCTAATGGGACAGGTCTTTCCTCAGGCTCTTGGCAAGTTCAGACAAGCTTCAAGGCTATAGTTTACCTTACCTTGCTTCCTGCCTCTGCTGCCCTCTGGCTTGGAGTTCATTTCTAAAACATTCCTATCTGTAAGATGGGTCCAGTCCTTACACTACACGGAGTGAGTGGCCCGAAGGCTCTGGTGATGTTGTAACAGGGTGAATTATTCTGTCTTACTCAGTGCTGTCAGGATGGTAGCCAGAGCATCTCATGGGGGCAGGGGGAAGGGGTGAGGCTTGGCAGCCCTTCCTGCTTCAGGTCTCCAGGCCTGCCTTCTCATGCAGGGTGGGACTCTGTAAGTGATGTCCCGAGAGGGGAGGCTCAGGCTCCTGCCTTCCCCCTAGCTGTAGGAGTTTAAGAGTAGAGCTGAGATCGTCTTGGAATGTTCGTGAGAAGCTCGTGGGCTCCAGCTCTTCATGGACACTATGTCATTGTCCCCAAGGAGGCTCCCCCAAATCAGGGTTCCCAAGAACCTTGTCTCACCCGCTCTCAGCTGTCACAGTGGCTCCAGTCCCAAGTCTGTCACACCCACTGATGCAGGATTGTCGCCTGAGAGCTCAGCCAGGTCCTCTCTATCCCTAGGGAGAGGAAAGAACGTGGGATGTGAATTGGAGCTCTGATTAAGAAAGTTGACAGCAGCAGAACCAGGCCAGCTGTGCTGGTCCATAAGGGAGGATCAGTGGTGCTCCTTTAGTCCCTGATTCTTGTGCCTGCTCCCTGCGATGGCCGTGCATCTGTACCTCTTTTGAAGTAGAGCCTTCACTGACTCTCTTGCTGTGCAGTATCTGGACCCCAGGAAGCCTCACCAGATGCCAATATGGTTCCTGTAGAGTGTCCCCAAGTCTTTAAGTACCTGTGGATTTTGTACTCTTTGGAATAGCCTGGCCTTAGCAGACAGGAAGAACAGTGACTGAAGCACCCTACTATGCTCTTGTTACTCACAGTGCTGGGTCACTGCTAGCATCATGAGATCATCTTCAAGGAGGCTCCTTTTCGAGGAGGCTCCTTTTCGAGGAGGCCGGCGTGTGGGAAAGGCCTCCCAAGCTTCACACACCATTAAAGAGCAGAGCTAAAGGACAGAGAGAATCCACAGTGGCTGCTGAGTCCCAAGCAGGGATGGTGACCCCAGAGCTGGCTGGTGACCTTGGGGTCCTGTTCTCGGACACTTGCATGGCCCCTGCTCCCACTGGAATCCCTCCAGTCTCCCAAGGCCTTTGGGAACACGAGAGAGGCGTGTTCCTTCCCTGTCTTTCTGGTCAGCAGTACTTGGCACATAGCTGGCGTTTGTGTCTACCAATGTCCTCTGTGGACTCGGATGCTCCATGTAATCTGCAGTGTGGTAGCGTGAAGAGAGGTTAAAGCCCGTAGCACCATCCACCCGCTAAGGAAGACCCGAGTGCGGTCAATGAAGAACAGGCCTCACCAGATGCCAGTTCTGCCGGCCTCTGTCTTGGCTTAACATCTAATACTGTTATTAGTCAGTTCCTACTGTTGCTCGTGCATCAGAGGAACTCAGTTATAGCGGCGAGAGTGGCCACACACACATACACACACACACACACACACACACACACACACACACGCACAGACAGAACTCGAGGCTAGGGGATGTGGCCACATACCTGTGAGCTCTAGAGTCAGGCATGAACCTGGCCTTCCAGCCACAGAGTCACGCCCTTCTTTCTGCCAGTGACAGAGCTAGGGCTTTCCCAGTCCAGTGTCCTCTGGATATGGCAAGGAAACCCAATTACAAATGCGATCCTTCCAGGCCAGCGGCAGGTTTTCCAGAGACGCCCCTGGCCAGGGCCTTCCTCCATCAGAGGTGCTGAGAGTTGAAAGCTCTCATTTCCCTTTGCTGGCTCACGCCCATTCCTCTAGTGAGCAAACTGGCAGGTAAACCCCTGATTGAAGCCAAGGCAAGAAAATAATAGCCTTTAAGGTCAGTACATTGCCAGCCCAATGGCAATTGAGAGGCCTGTCCCACCTCCCCAAAGCCAAAGGCCCTGGGGCATCTCTGGAGGATACCAGCACAGGGAGCTGGCCTCTGGTAAACACCAACCCCTTCCTGGCATAAGTCCTTGTTAGTTCAGGCAGACCTACAGAAAAGAGCTAGACATAAGGGTCATGAAAGTTTGAGCCCCCAAGGACAGCATGACTCAGGGTCCCCCAGTCCCAGGGCTGGGCCTAAAAGCACTTGCCTAACATACAGAGCCTTGGGTTCAATCCCCAGGACCGCACAGATTTCATGGTTGTTTGTACCTACAATCTCAGACTCGGGAGGGAATGCAGGAGGAGTATCAGAAGTTCAAGGTCACTTCCCTTTACTTTTGAGGCCAGCTTGGGGCTATAGAGACTGTCTCTAAACACACACACACACACACACACATTACAAGAGGCTGCGTTCTCAAACCAAGCTAAGGAAAGGAAGCAGACAGTAGAATGGAGGGCCTCAAAGTGTTGTAGGAATCCTGGCCAGTATCCCACAGGACAGTAAGTCCTTGAGTTGAGAAAACGACCATCAGATGACATAGGGAAGATCTTTCCCCGGTTCTGGAAGCTTCTACATGGGAGATGAGGAGTCTTCTGGGCTGGAGAAAGGACGTTGCAGGCATCCCTTCTCTTCTGTCTTCCTAGTACCCAAGCGGCTTTACTCCCGAGTGGTCTAAGTCTCCTCCTCAAGAGCATTTAGTGGATAACAGGAATACTAAAACCACCTTAAAGAGCAGTTATGACTTGTGTGACCTAGAACAACTCATTCCCTGTTATGCCTCCTGGAGGTGAAGCTGACAGGCTGGCCCTCCTGGCTAGCAGACGGTAGAGCTTATAGGCCTGGTTACAGGACTTGCACCTCATGGCCAGTTGGGGCGGGGATGGGGGCGGGGATGGGGGCGGGGATGTAGGCGGTGCAGTAGGGGTGGGTCAAGGGCGATGGTGGGGGCTGTACAGGAGTGAGGGCTAGGGCGGAGGCGGAGGAGGACGGTGTAGTGGGGGTGGGGTAGGAGCAGGGGAGGGGGCGGGGGCTGTGCAAGAGTGGGGGCATGGGCAGGAGCGAGGGCAAGGGGAACCTCTACTTAGCCGGAGCAGCACCTCTTCTCCACTTTGTCTCCTGCCTCTATTTCATTCTGGACCAACCTCTGCTTGTCCCATGTCCCTGGCTTCCTACCTTGTCCCTGTGCAGCCGTGCCTTCGAGCTACTGTTTCTCTCAGTACATTGGTTTGAACGAAGGCTGCACCTGCCACCCAGGGCCTCATGGGATACTTTCCCTGCCCCACTGTCTCTTACCTAAGGCATCCTGGGAGTCTTAAGCCCCTCCCACCCCATTTCGCTACCCTAACTTCAGACCCTGCTATGTAGTTGGGTTCTTAAGTCCATCGACCCTTAAGTCCATCTGCCCAATTCTGGACAGAGCCGGTTTGAGGGGAGGTCTGTGATCAGCTGCTACGGGGAGACCCGTGCACCACCTTGGCTTTGGCTGTGTAGGGATTTGAGTAGTGGAAACCCTGTTGAGTTGGAGATCACTGCTGTGAGTCTTACACGGATGCAGACTGTTCCTTAGAGTCTAGGTAGCATGTAGGCCAGTGGCCTTGGGCAGAACAAGAATTAGTGGCCAAGTAGATTCCTGTGGGAATTGTGAGGTAGCATTTGGGACCTCCTGCAGGTACTCAGCAGGAGCTGATTGCCAACATTTGCCCTAGCATCCGGCAGGTGGAGGGAGGAATGATCCAGGGTGTCTGCTGGGCCATGACCATGACAGGAAGGCATGGTCCCAGCCACTGACTCCTGGTTCCTTCTACCCTGGGATCCAGTCATAGTCTAGGTCTCCCGCCTTGGCTGCCTGGTATCCAGGGCCCTTCTTCCTCATTGCCTGTCAACCTCCAGCTGCCTACTCATATTCTCAGACAGGCTGGTTTTATAGTCCCGAAAATGTCTTCTTCAAAGGCCACATTGGGCCTCCCTTCCCCCAGGAAGCTTCCCTAAGTCAATTGAGCCACTTTGTCTCCCTCTCTGAGTGTAATTCGAGACTCAGGTGTCACAGATCTGTCTTGTGGTTACTGCTCTCTCTGGGGCCCAGGAAGATGACTAACCTCCCCTAAGGTGGGAATGTGTCTTTGGTAGAATACATGTCAGGATGTTCTGGGTCTCACACAACCTCAGGGAGAGAGACCCAACAACAGGCAGCCACTGAGAGTATGATTGCACACATTGGATATGCTTGATCTGAGGTCCCTGTGTGGCTGGCTCTTGTCTGGTGTTTGTAGTGCCTCCTGGCATTATTCTGGCTTTGGGGGTCTCAGGTGCTTCATGTGGGTCTGGTGTTCCTCGGGATGCATGGCCTCTAGAAGAGGCTATGGGTCAGGACTGCTCTCCCAGGAGGCCCTTCATCTGCATGAGGAGCCCCCCCACCCCCTTGTTTCCACCTGGTCCTGCCAGGAATGGCTGCAGGCAGGAAAGGCAGCTGGATTCATTTTTCTTCCTTGGCTTGGGTGAGGAACAGGGACTGGTAATGGATTTACCAGAAAACTCACTCAGAATGATTCCAGGAGGCTCAGCCAGACCCTGTGTGCTCTGAGGCTGGGCGAGGGCCTTGGCACACTTTGCTCCAGAAATGACCTCCACACAGCACAGTAGGAGAGGGCTTGGGAGGAATGTCGCGGAGTCTGGGCTCTGTAGGGAAGTGGGTTGAGCTATATTTGGCTGCAGCCTGCACACTCACCTCCCCTGGAGGTGAAGGGTCAGAAACAGCCAGCAGGTGCATGTCCGGTCTAGGAGGGAGTTCCGGGGTAAGAGGGGGTTCTTCGGCTTAGACAGGCTCAGGTCCTTGGTCCCATGCAGGTTCCAGCTCTGTTCTGGTTTCATTTCTGCTGTTTTGATAAAATATCTCAATAAAAAGCAGATGGGAGTGAGAAGGTTTGTTTTAGAAACAATTCCAGGTTGCAGGCTGGCCATGGCTGAGGGAAGCCCTAGTAACAGGGGTTACAAGGTATCTGGTTCCAGCATCCCCACAATCAAAAGTAGAGAGAAATAATGCTTACAAACATGTTCAACTCAGTTTTCCCACTCATGCCATTCAGGCAACACTGTATAGGAAATGGCGCCTCCCATACCAGACTGGGATTAATTCAATTAAGACAGCCCTTCTCAGACACGCCCATAGGCCAGTCATCTCTGACGGTCCTTCATGAAGACTCTTCTCAGATAATTCTGGGTTGAGTCAAACTGATAATTAAAGGTAACTGTCCCAAGCCTCTTCCTGGCCCTTCTCCCTGCAGCGAGAGATGCAGTTAGGATGGAACTGTCCCTGGCTGGCTAGTAGTCCACTCTGCTCTGTCTGCATGGGCTGTCTGCACCTTTGCTGGGTCTGGAAGATCTTTCCTTCAGCTCTTTTAAGGTCCACTTGGGAGCATGCCTGGACTGGTCCAGCACAGTAGGCACACAAAGATCATGCCTACCCAACCAAGTACCTCACCCACCATTGGGTAGCTTAGGACATCAGATTTAGATCTCATTAGGACTGTCTCTAAAGATCTCTGCTGCTTCTTGTATTTTATACCCTTCCCTGACTGCTGTAGACTCAGTCACTGCTTGGTCTTTCACCAGGTCTGCACAAGTAGTTCCATCCAGAGCTGGTCCTGTGGGATGTTGCCAGGTGGGAACATGGACGGGTGTAGTAGAGGGTAGGCTGGTCACTTGGAGTCAACTCTGAGTTCTTAGAATCATGGAGGAGGTGTTAAATAGATTTCTATGTCCTCAGCTATTGTGCTTCTGTGAGGCTATACCTCACCCAGTACCACTCTGTGCTCAGCCTGGGAACAGGGGCTGGGTACTGTTCATCTCTTTGGGATTCAGTAACATGCACTTAGGTATTTGATATCTGAGTTGGACCAGGGTAAAAAGCTGCAGGGGAAGATGAGTGGCCAGGGTATCCAGGGATGTTGCTGGGAGACAGACCCACATCAGGGTCTACTTTCTTATGTATTGGTGGCCCTGGGAAATGCCAGTTCTGCCCCATTGCCTAGAGTCAGAGGTCTCCTAGCTCTGAAGGAAATAGTGGTGTTTGGGGAGTCATGGTGGTGTCTGGGGGGAATCAAGACTGAGAGAAGACTGGTGGTTGCTGGCTTGAGGAGGGAGCTGGGCTGGCTGGAGGTGGGAGTGGCCCCTGTTGCTGACACAGACATTCCACAGGCAGAGCCACAGCGGGTTTGCATTGGGAAGGCATTTCCCAAACAGCATCCAGACCCCAAAGTCCTATGTCTGGATATGTTTAATGACACCGAGAGAGATGGTGGGGACAGTAGGGTGGCTTTGCAAGTCCCTGGGCTGTGACTTGGGCCAGGCTATACAGATGCAGGACATGGGAATGAATGGCCCCATTTGGGCTAGAGTAGCAGCTAGAGTCAGTAGCTGAAGGGGTGTGGATGAGAGGCCACTGGTGGTCAGCAAGCGTGAGGCTACTGATGGATAGGGCCAGGGCTGGAGTCATTTCAGGCCAGTCTGGCCAGATCCCATGGCATCTTTAGGTCTGATGGGGAAGGACAGGTCCTTCAGGGACCAGCTCTGGACACTGTCATGGCTTAATGTTTAGCCTTAGGATTTGGCATTATTAAAGGGTCCAAGCCTGACCTCTACACTTTATCCACAGGAGGGAGGTGCTGCCATGGTCACTCCATATTATAGAGGAGGAAATGTAGGTCATGGCTGGGTCAGGGCATGGGAAAGACTACTAGGCATGGTGTTGTAAAGGCAGCTAGATCTACAACAGGAAGCCAAGAACTTGAAACTAATTTAAAGTGGCAAAGTTTTAAAACTCCTAATCTTAACCACAGTGATACAGTTTCCAGCAAGGCCATACTTCCCAGTCCTTTCCAAACGGCCACCAACTGGGACCATGTATTCAAATGCACAGGGGACATCTCTTTCAAACTACTGTGAACACCGTGACCAAAGCAAGCTGTGGAGGAAAGGGTTTGCTCCAGCTTACAACTCTCAGAATGTATTCGATGGTGGAAGGAAGTCTGAGTAGGATCTCAGGGCAGAAATCTGGAGGCAGGAGCTGAAGCAGAGGCTGTGGAGGAAGGCTGCTGCTGTGTGTCAGACTTCCTGAGGAGATGCAGCCTGCATAGTGTCTACTCACCCCAGATAGGGGAGCTCACAACAGAAGAAAGTGCAGTTGCCATCAAGGTCCAACTTGGTAAACCAATAAGTTTTAGTGGGGCTACTTACAGGAATATGGGTGAGGTATTACTTACAGGAGCAGAAAATGACTCAAAGATAGCTGTATCACAAAAGCCCACCCCAGCATGAGTGACTATTCACAAAAGCTGGGAACATGGAGCACACTGCACAGCCTGCAGGCAGCTCAACAGGTTGGAGAATGTGCTTTGCAAGTACCTTTCTAGTTGGCCTAAGCTACCCTTGCAGGCAGCTTGTCTGAGAGTAACTTGTTTACCCTTTGGAGGGAGGGGCCTAGTGAATCTAGTCAGTTTCAGGGACTTCCTAAAGCTTTTTTGAGTTGTTTCTTTCTATCCTTAGGAGCTTCCCTGCAGGATAGAATGTTTCAATCTTAAGGAAACTGCTACACAACAACCCCTTGCTGGGTTGCTGTGTTTGCTTTTTTATACCTCCCAGCACCACCTGCCCAGTGGGGGGAGGCACGCGCACACACACATGTGTGCATGTTAAAAAAAAAACCAACCAAACAAAAATGCATCAGGTAAGTGGTGGCCTACTTCTAGGGCCTTGAGTTTGGGAGATGTCAGAGTGTGTTTTGCCTAAGCAGGGATTAGTGTCACCTTGCCTGCCATTTGACCTAGCCTTCTGCCCAAAGGGTGTCAGCAGAGGAAGCCCTGGCTCATCGATCACTGGTGAAGTGACTTGACTTCTCTAAGTGAGATGGGTACCCCATCCCCCAATCCTGGGCTGCTCTGGTTCAGCTAGAGCCCTACCTTCCAGAAGCCAGTGGGATCCAGAATACAGGTTGGCACCCTCACGTCTCTACTGGCAAAGGGGGTACATGTTGAACAGTAGCAAGCATTGCTATTCTATGACAATTGCCTGCCGTCCAAGCCCCACCCACAGCATGCTTACTGAAGAGGTTTCTGGAAGCACCCCAAGGTGAGGGTTTAGAGTCTCTGAGGTGTGCCACTCAGGGAAGGCAGGAGAGGGGGGCTTACCCACAGACCAGCAGATCCCAGACAGGCATGTCTATGCTGTCATGCCCCAGCAGGTTGGTGATATGGTAGGCTGGGTCCCAGATTCCAGACAGGACAGGGCAGGTGGGATATTGTGAGCTTGCAAGACTGCCTCTCCCAGAGACTCCAGATTGCTGGCCGGCAGGATCTTCTCTCTGCTTTATGTAGTCAGTGGGTCAGAGGATGGGTCATGCACCTTTCTAACCCATAGTCTGGTGATCCAGGGAGCATGAACCCTCTTTCTTCTTGGCACCTATGGCTATAGCCTTGTGCTCACTGTCTGTAGTGTTCACAGGGAGACACTGGTAGCTTCCACCAGAGCAAATTATGCTTAAGATATCACTGCTGCCTCTTCTGTGGGCTGCCACAGGAACTTCCTGGAAGGGCTTAGGAGCATGCATGGACAGGTGTCCTGTTCTTCCACCCTGGTTCAGGGACTTTAGAGCTGGAGAACCTTCCTAACAGGGATTACATGGTGACCAAGCACCCTATCTTATCCAAGTTCCAGCTTGCTGAGCAACATCTCTTTATGCATGGTCTGGGAACAGCGAGGGAGTCCATGATTGAGAGGGTGTATCAGAAAAGGAATCCCAGACTGGCTCTCATGCAAGGTGAGCTACAGGGCCCCTGGTTAAGGGTCTGAGCCTGTGGCTTCTTGGATTAGAGGAGGCATCTTCTGCGGACCCACACCTGTGCAAAGGGTTGTCCCCCAGCTCCTAGCCTGTCTATACTGCTCTCTAGCTTTCTCTTGGTGCTAAGGGAAGCGGGGACTCTTTCAAGGCTCTCCTCATGGAGCCCAGTGGAGAGGAGAAGAGACTGGAACGCTGGGTTTAGAAGTGAGGGGGATTGTGGTAGCATCTCCATGCCTAGGATTCCGGCTTTGTACTGTGGCCTCACACTGCCCCGCCTCCTCTCTCTCCCCACCAAGCCTCCTCAGCAGGGCCTCCCAGCCTTGCCAGGATGGCTTCATTCTCTACTTTGGTTTCTCTTCTGTGTTGGCCAGGACACCGTGACTGTGTGTCCACGCACGTTTGTGTGTGCATCTCTGTCTGAAGTTGCACATTCATATATGTCTTCTGTATGCATTTCTATGAGTGCAGGGGGGGAGGGTTGTGCATACACATGTGTCTGTGGATGTATGTGCCTGCGGTTTTGTGTGGATCATGATTTGATTGTTAGTGCGCCAGTAGGAATTCACAGGGCGGGCTGACGGGGCAGCGGGACCAGCATGGCCCCCTGGGGGGTGGGGCGGGGCTGGGAGGGGGGCCGTGGTGGGGGTGGCTTCCTCTGGAGTCTTGAGGATTTGGCCTTTACCTGCAAGGGGAGGAGGGAAAGCTGAGACCATAAAGGCAAAAGGGGCGGGGCATGCCAGATCCAGAGCTGCTGCCTGCCGGCACACAGCCTTAGTGCCTCAGAGTTGGAGTGTGTCCGACTGTCTGTGTCTGAGCTGGATGTGCACTGGAGCCTGGAGCTGGAGCTCTGAACAAGATCCCTGAGCTCAGACTGCCCACTGCTTCACAGACCCAGCATGGAGGTGTCCCGGGGCTGGGGTGGGCTGGCAATATTCTGGTGCCTCGGGCTTCTGGGCAGCCTGGTGGGTGTCACCAGCACTCACTACCGCTATCTGTGGAGGAACTGCTACCCATGCCACCTGAGCCAGACCGGCTACCCCGTGAGCACCAGTGACCAGAGGCCAGGTGGGCACCTCAGGAGCAGGGGTGGGTGGTATCAGGATGTCTCTTCCTAGCATGATTCCTTTGCTTTCCCTCCTCTCTCTCTCTCTCTCTCTCTCTCTCTCTCTCTCTCTCTCTCTCTCTCTCTTTCTTTCTTTCTCTCAAATTTATGCTTAATGTGTATGATGTGCTTGTTTTGTCTGCATGCATATATGTGCCCTTTGCATATGCAGTGACCTCTGGGGCCAGAAGAGGGTGTCAGATCCTCTGGAAGCAGAGTTACATATAGTGTGAGCCGCGTGTGGGTGCTGGGAATCAAATCCTGGTCCTCTGCGTGGGCAGCAAGTACTGTTAGTGTCAGGAACTTAGCACAGAGTTGGAGAGAGCAGGACCAGAAGGGACCAACAAGTCACTGTTGCTGAGTCAGGGTCCAGATGTGCCCTGAGCAAAGAGCAGACAGGTCACTTGGCTGGAGGAGGCACATATTCCTACCTTTTGCTCTAAGCTTTTGATATTCCCTCCTCTGTATCAGCCACTCTGGAATCAGGTGAGAAGGCAGGCTGGAGAGAGGTGCTCAGGGATCATGCCCCTAGAAGCTGGACCTTTTGGGGTTGCCTGTGTGAGTGTGGTAGGTGTTGTCATTTTCCTGCATGAGCCTCTCAGTTCAAGCCAGTAGGGCCACCTAGAGGCTCTGGGCTTAAGACTCCAGTAGCCACTGGGGTAAGAATCCTTTTATTCACCCTGAAATCTGGGATTTGATGCATCTAAGCCAGCTTCCCTTCACGTGGCTCTACAGAGCTCAGAGCTGGCACCCTCAGGAATGTGACTCGGGGCTGTGGTGTGTTGGGCTCTTGAGTGACTAGTCACTTGCAGCCTAGGGGGAGACTGAGACTCTTGGGAGATGTCCCTGTGATGAGTCCCACCTAGGAAAAATCAGATGCCGCCTGCCTTGTCTGTGTCACCTGATGTGAGGGTCCGATAGCCTCCAACTCTAGGCAGACCTCTTGCCCAGAGGTTCTTCCTAAGCCAGGCTGGCATGTTCCTGCCTTGAAAGTGGCATTTGGGAGCCTGTGCAGCATCAGGAGGTCCCAGTTGGGCAAGCCCAGGCTTTGGAGAGCTTGGAGCCCAGTCCCTGCTCTGAGCCTTTCTCAGGGGCAGCAGCAGGAGGTAGAAGGCTTGTGGAGTATGACTTACAAGAATGAGAACCTGATGTCTTGTTTGTGGCAACAGAAAGCTCTCACTTGGTACCTGGCAGAGTGGGCTTGCTGGCAAGGTCCTGGAGGTCTTTGTGTTTTCTGGAAGCCATGGTGAAGCTTAAGAAAGTTCTGAAGTGGTTTCCGCAGAGGCAACATTTGGTGGCTGGCTAGCTCTGACTGTTGTGTGCTGCTGGGCCAGGAACTGGTGGGTTGGATAAGGATTGGTGGCCCTGGTCTGTCCTGATGGTGTTCTTAGTGCCTCCCTTCAGCACCACCAGCCTCAGCCTCAGCTAAGCAGGTACTTACAGGCTTTCTCAGCTCCCAAGGGAACTGGCCCAGGTTGGCACAGCAATGCTAGCATATGCCGCTTATCCTGTCCCGAGGCTGCCAAGTCCCCAGTGACTGGCAACAGCAGGGGGTGGGGGGAGAGAACTACTTAAAATGACCTTTCTTGTTCCCCCAGCTGGATGGTCCTTCTCCGGTAATCCTGGGAATTCAGTAGACAGTGGGTTTGCCTGCTACCAGAAGTAGCCCCTTGAACAAGCAGACTCCATTCTTGACTCCCAGGTCCTGCTGACGGGCATGCGGTGCTCAGGCTCACGCTCATCGGGTCAGCAGGAGGGTGGGTGTCCGTGCTACAGTGGCAGCCTAGCTGTCTCTGCTCTTAGCAGGGTCTGCTTTCTGAGCATCTCTGGATGGTTCCACTGCACAGTCAGTGTGACCCCAGCTCCGTTGTCTGTGTGGGAGGTCTGCGCAGTCCTGGAGCACGGGCCTGTGGGATAAGAAATTCCAGGGAACATAGCCTCTGAGGATGCCAAGAGGCAGAAAATTCTCATTGACCCTGGCCATGCAAGTGACCTCCAGCAGGAACTACTGAGTCAGGCGGCCAGGCTAGAAACTGTGGTCTCACAGAACAGCAGCTCCCAAGACCTGAATCAAACAACAGAGCTGTCTGTACTCTTTTTTTTTTTTTTTTTTTTTTTTTCATGATCGCTGGTAGTTCAGTCTCTGTATGGTGCCTTAAAACAATGCAGACCCAGACTGGAGGTGTAACTCAGTTGGGAGAATGCTTGCCTGACAGGCACAAAGGCCTGGTTTCCATTCCCAGAGCTTCATTAAAATCTAGATGTAGTGGCATATGTCTGTAATCCCAGCACTCAGAAGGTGGAGGCAGGGGATTAGGAGTTCAGTGCTATCCTTGGCTACAAAGTGAGTTTGAGGCTAGCCTTGGCTATATGAAACCCTATCTCCAACAACAACAACAATAACAACAAGAACAACAACAACACACTACCTGCTGGCTCTGGAAATAGGAGTTCTACGAGGCTAGAATTGATGTGTAAGCAGAGAACAAACCTGGGCCAACCTCTGCCATCTCCAGCGTACAGAGGTCAAGTATATCCTGGGCTCATAGCTGGTCCTCCATCCTCAATGCCAGCCATATGTGTCTTTTAGTCTCTGACTCCTGCTCCATCTTGATGGCTCTTCTTACTCTGACCTTCCTTATCAATTATTATTGTCCTTAATTTTTGAGACACAGGGATACTATGTAGCATAGGCTAGCCTGGAACTGGTGGTTTTCCTATCTCAGCCTCCTAAACGCCAAGGTGGCAGACCTAACCACCACTCCAGCTTGCTCTCTCTGACCCTCCAGATAATCCAGAACACTCTCCCAAGTCAAAGTCCTTTGCTCAGTGCTGTCTGCAGTTTTTACTTTGCTGTATGGTGTTCTGGGTGGGGACACCTTTGGGACGTCATCTAGCCCCCCATGCTAACTTTGAGGATTGCTGAGCCTGTGGCTCCTCAGGTCATGGCCAAAGCTCCAGTTGTAGGCTCAGCAAGCACCTTAGAGGTCCTCTGCGCTGAGTATAGCTCTGTGCTGCCGCCATGTGGCCGACTTTGCGTTGAAGTGAGCAGGATTTAGGTCATAGGGTCCTACCCTGCTTTCACAGTGCCAATTATTTCTGTAAAAGGGTTTGTCTCCGTTCAGAAGACGCCTGTCTGTCAGGGCTTCAGGGGTATGTCGGGGGCAAAGCCTTCATCCTAGAATGGGCCTGCTATGTCTAGACACTAACTCCAGGAGGATGGCGGTGCTGAGAGCCTAAAAACTGTCACTCACCTAGTACATCCTCTGTGTCCAGGAAGCCTCCTTTAAACATAGGAAGGAATTGAACCTGGAGTCAGTATTCCAGCCCCTCCTAAGAGGCACTGAGGGGACAGTGATAAAGGCCCTATCTGTGCATGGCAAATGTGTAATGGGAGTGATCATGCACCCTTGTGAGGAGTTGGCTGCACACAGCAGAGGGCTGGTGACTGTCCCTGTCTCAAAGGACTGTGGAGAGCTAGCATGTGTGAGCACTCAGGGAGACCATAGCTGGCATGCCTGGGTACAGAGGACAAGTATGTGTGTGTGGGTCCTATTGAGAAACACCTGCCTTGTGCCCAGAGGTCCTTCACAGGCTACCTCCTTTGTGGTCAGCAGGGCCTGAGCATGCAGCCACGTGCAGACTGGCCACTTTCCATGGACTGGCCTGGGAGGATTTAGAATCCCTTGCCAGGGTGCCGAGGGTGGCTCAGAGTCAACGCTCTTAAGCCTGTTCAACCTATCCTCAGTGTTGGGACACAAGAGTGACACCCAAGAATGCCCAGACTATCTCGAGTTTTACAGACCAGCTGGCTGAGAAAGTCCCCGGCGTTACCTCAGCTGAGCCGTGTGTGCTTCTGTGACCTGCCAGGGTTCTGAGCTCAGGAACCAGTCCTCTCTGGATCCCCTGAGATGGATGTTGTTACCCCAGCCCCTCTAGCGTGGGGTCTGAAACCCCCATCATACCCTGGCTCTTCTGTCTCCTCAAGTATGGCAGGCGTTTGTTCTCACATCAGCTGAGGACTTGTGTGACGGTGGCCTTGTGAACCGGGAGCAGGGGCTGGTGCCCTTGTTTCTGGCCTCTTGTGACAAGTACACAGAGCAGGACACCCTCATGTGGCTCCGGGTGAGCCCTTTGCCACCCAGCCAGTCAGCTCCTCACTACATCCCCATTTTTTGATCAGAGACACCTGGTCACCATAGACATTGCAGGAAATCCTCCTGGAAGGGGCACCGCAGAGTGAGGGCTACACTCCCAGCAGACAAATCTCAGGGAACACTGAGAAACAGAAAGGAGGCTGCTTCCTGGACAGACAGAGAGACGCTGGCCATGACTAGAGTCCATCCTTGACCCTGAAGCTCCTCCTAGGAGCCCTGCCTGGGCTGGCCCTACCCTTAGGGTTCTGTACACCTGGTATAAAGAAGACAGTGGCCCATGCTGAATTTTCCTCTAGTAGCTATTTCTAACAGGGCATGCCAAACATGGAAATGCCAACCATGGAAAATGGGCACTGACTATGTCTGGGGTCACGAGGGAACTAGATATGGTCTGAGAAGGTCTTGAGTTCATATACCATCTGTCTGCTTGGTGCAGTGAGCCTGGTCCAGTGTGTGCCTAGCCGGTAACTCCACTCTTTTATCTAGATGTGGATGAATGTCGAACACACAATGGCGGCTGTCAACACAGGTGTGTGAATACCCCTGGCTCTTACTTCTGTGAGTGCAAACCTGGCTTCCGGCTCCACACTGATGGCAAGACCTGCCTGGGTAAGTGTCACCTCCCTGGGGCTCTGAGCCGTTGGTGAAACTCTCTCTCCAGAATGTACTCAGGTCTGCGGAAGGGGCCCGGTTAGGCCTGAGTGGGCTGGCACTGGGCTATGCACTTGGCAGCTCCTTCCTGCAGAGCATGGTTGCCTGGGAGTCCCAACAGCACCTTTCCTGCACTCCCTGTGTCCCCAAGCTGGGCATGCTCTGTAACTGTGCTGAGTCTTGTTGAGAGATTAATACCATCTGTGGGGGTTGGTCAATCTGTGGGGACTCAGGCCTAGCTGGGCTGCCACCAAGACATGGGGTGGGGGACTCCTTGGTTTGCTCTTGGGTGGTAGGAAGAAAGGAAGGCTGAGACTTGGCTGTGTGAATAGAAGCGTTTCTTGGTCTGGAGAGCAGGAATTCTCTGGAAGCCTGAGGGTGTGAGCATGTGAGCTTCAGTAGTGGTGAGAGGCAACCAGAGAGCCCTGACTATGTAGAGGCTCTGCTATGAGGGAAGGGGTTAGTGGCCTCTTGAAGACACAGAGCCCCTGACAGCTTAGATCTAAAGAAACACTAAAGTTAGGCAAAGGAGTCTTCATAGTGCACCCTGGATCTGGGGACAAGCACCCTGCATAAGACACAGTGGATCCTTCCCTCTGTTGTTCTGAGGGAAGGCACCCCTTCTTTCTACTTTGGAGACCCAGACAGCTTGCGCCAGTTCTGAACAGCCTGGTCTTTGGCTGCCATATGTCTGGCCATGTGCCAGCCCTGGGGGGTTACACCCCATACATACATGTCCCGGCCTCTGTACTCTCTGGAGGCTCCCGGAGCCAGGCAGTTGCCGGAGTGAGAAGGAGAAGCAGATGCAACAATGTTGTCATGTGTTTCCGGCGGGTAACTACAAGAGTGGAACTCAGTGCCTGCCTGCTGGCCCTTCTGGGAGCCTGTGGCATGGGCTCTTTAGTCTTGACTACCCTTGTCAGGTAGGGTACTCCTTAAAGAAAGGTGACCCTGGAGAATGGTGTGAGGGGTGACCCCCGCTGCTGGCTCCAGGACTAGGACACTCTAGTGACCGTCACTGAGACTCCTTGAGAGAATCAAAAGCCAGGAGGACACGCATCATTAACAGTCAGAGAGGAGGATGCTTCTTAGACCCAGAGTGACTGGTGGTACTGCTCAGAGGTACTGAGCTGCCAGCCTCAGGGCGCCCAGGAGGGATATCCTTTTATCCTGCCTTGGTCCTGTGCCCGCACCACCCATTGCTATGCTGGAGACAGGCATACTAGATTCTGTACCCTTGACGCCCCGGAAGGTTGGGCTCGTGGCATGTGTTTATTGCTGATAGCCTTCACTGCCCCTGTGGCTGTTCCCAAACACTGTTTACATGGAAAGGCTCTTAGGGGTTTCCACGGCTTTTCCACATACCCGTGCCTGCCTCCTGACCTCTCCTACCTGAGAGTTTGTCTGACTTCATGGATATTGGTCAGATGTGGCTCCTCAGAGGGTCTTTCTATCTCTCTCTTTTAAACTGTAACTTTCAACAAGGGATTTACACGGAAGCTTCTTGAGATCATGACATCCTGGTTTACTATGTCTGGGGACAGCAGGATAATGGCCTATGTCTCTGTTAAGAGATGCTCGGGCAAACTCTCCACACTGGCTCCTCCGGGCACAGTGGCTTTCCTTCTCTGATGACTTCTGCTTAGGGTCACCTTGCTCTCCCTGTAAGTGTCTGGTGGTATTCTGGGAATCCCTGAGCATTATCCCTGTTCCTTCACTGTGCCTGTGACAGACTCATTTCCCAGCATTCCCAGCCCTAGGGAGCTTCTATGATGAAGCTGGATGTGTCAATTTGGATCCACCAGATACTGCCTTCCCTGTGAGGGTCTGAGAAGGTTCTAGAACAATAGTAGGGCCTCCTGGCAGCTTCCTTCAGGAGTTCCTGGGTGTCCCTCAACCTCTATCCCATGGCCCTTTCAGTCGCTGAGGGGACTGCCTTGGCTGTGGTTGCCCTGAGGTGCTGGCTTGGGATGGAGGTGGCTGAGCAGCTCTGGAGGTTGCCTGAGGGAGCCAGAGTGGTGGTATTTATCTTGGGCCCTGTGGAGGACCCTGTACAGGTCATGCCATGGACTCATTTCCAAGGCCGGATAGACCAGGATAGGAAATAGGTAAGTTCTGGCTCTGATTTTCTTCCTCCCTCCCCCCCTCCCTCCTCCCCCCCCTCCCTTCCTGCTTCCCTTCCTTCCTTCCTTCCTTCCTTCCTTCCTTCCTTCCTTCCTTCCTTCCTTCCTTCCTAAGGTGTCACCAGGCTGAGGCAAGCCTGAACTTACTTTGTAGCCAGAGCTGGCATTGAATATCTGTTCCTCTAGCCTCCACCTCCCAAGTGCCAGGATTTCAGGCAGTAGCCTCCACACCCTGCACCAAATGCTCTAAGCATAGAAATAAAAAGCAGAAAGATTCCCACTTCCATTCTCTCTTTAAATTTTATTTTATGTGTACGAATGTTTGTTGTATGTGTGTACACTATGCATATGCCTGGTACCCCTCAAGGCCAGAAGAAAGGGTTGGAACCCCTATACCTGGAGTTACAGATGTTTGTGAGCTGCCATGTGGAGGCTGAGAACCAAATCCGGGTCCACTGCAGGATCAACCAGTGCTTTTAACTGCTGAGCCCTCTCCTGCTCTTAAAAATGAGAATTTTAAGGACTTTGCTCCTAACCCATTATAGTAAGGACATTGTCCCCTGTCATGGCTACCAATGCAATGGGAACAGAAAGGCCCCACCCACAATTTGGGATGCACTCTCCTGGGGTGCTCTGTCCTCTGTCTCATTTCTGAGGTGGGGACAGGGGGGCAGCCAGGCCTGAGGCTGCTCTAGCTTTTTCTGTGCTTGGGCAAGAGCCAATTCCTTCTTTCCCCGGCCATGGAAAGTAGGGCCTGCCCAGGGTGGTGGTTTGGCTGATGGTCCAGGAGTGTTCCTGCTTTCCCGTGACATTTTGCAGAGTTCCGGAGGGGAACAGCTTCAGGGTATCATAACAGCATGAGGGGAGCCCTCCTTCTCCGTGTGGCTGAGGGGCTCCGAGCGGCATGCACTTGTCTAGCGGCTTTCAGTATGACCTGGGCAATGGTCTTGGATATGGATGTATCCTTATACCCTCTGGGTTGAAGGAAAAATAGAACCAGTCTGTGGGACCATGGCTGTCACTGGATTAGCACCATTACAAGGGGGGGGGGCTCTCTCCTTTTTATGTTGCACCTGTTGGCTCAGGATGGACACCATTGGGAAGGGCTCTGCTGCTAACATACCCGTGGTGGTCCTGCCACTGCCAGAGTCACATGACAGAAGGAAAACTGCCCAGCCTTGCCCTTGGCCTGTTTCCACCTGCATGTACCTGTGGTACACAGAGTCTTCACTCCCCAGGCTTTTAGACAGTAAAGGACTTTACAGGCTCCAGTCTGTCCCCAAGGCTCCTTCCTGAAGGAGAAGCCACAAGGAAAGCAGTTTGGGCCCCGGAGACTGCTGCTGGCAGTGTGCTTGGTCTGGGGCCAAAGCCACAGGCAGCTCAAATGTGCATATTGCCAGGCTCTTCTGCAAAACCCATCCCCGTGGAGCCGTGGATGCAGCTCTGCCCATTTCACAGTCCTTCCAAAACCTGACAGGGGTTACAGTTGCACAAGGGGGTCAGCTTCCCAGCCCCAAGAAGCCTGAGGAGGCCTGGCCTGAGGGAGAGGTGGGAAGAGAGAAAGCAGCTGCTGCGGTCAGTCCCTTCTCTGTCTCATGATCCTACCCTGGCTCTTCACAGGGCAGGGACTGCTTCCACTTGGCCTAGAGGAACAGGGGTACTGAGGTTGAGTAGCCCCTACTGGGTGTCTCTTCCCAGCCCAGTACTGCCAGGAGACAGAGCACAAACCCTGAACTGGGTGCAAAACCCAGCAGGGGAGGTTAGACAGCCACAGTCAGTGGGCATACAGGGAGATGGCATGCCACAGGGGGTAATGGTGGTGCTGGCTTAAAGGGGGTAGGGGAATTATGGGAGGGACTCATTCTTCTGCTCTTGGGTCAGCTTCAATGTCAACAAAGCCCAACATCGCTTTGGTGATGGAGTGGTCCTGCTTATAGGATCTAACCGCCATCTCCGTAACTCACCAGGTATTTTGGTAACGGCTTTGGAGGAAGGCTGGGAATCTCTTGTGAGGCCTCTCACTGGACCAGTGTGTTTCCCTGGAGGGGTGCAGCTGGGAGCTAAGCCTTGGCAGTAGAAAATTGTCCATGGCTTCCTAGAAGGATAGACTGCTCTGGTCACTGATGGGGCATAGTGAGGGCTCTCAGCACCTAATGGCTACACCAGTTGAGCCAGCCCCAATCCTCCAGAATGATCTGGAGGCTGCATTAGAGCAGCTAATAAGCTTGGCTTAGCTGGCTGGAAGCAGACCTGGCTCTTGTATAGTCCATGCATAAAGGTGAGTTTATGGTCTGGAGGCTGAAGCCTAAAGCCTCCCCAAGGCCCAGTGTGGGTGTCTCATCTTCTCACCCCATGTGCAGCCAACTGTACGACCTGAGGTGTTCCTGATGCAAGGCTCTGAGGCCTTGGCTCAAGCCCCAAGGTTGAGCCTGGAGTACAGGTGGTGTCCAGACAAGTGCCCTTTGGTGGGGTGTCAGACATCCAAGAATGTTAAACATGTTGACACAAGCAGCCCTCTGTCCTATAGGAAATGTATTTTCTGTGAGGTCCAGGCTCTTCCTCCACAGAACCTTCCTCAGAGCTCTGTATTTCACACCCTATCCTGAGTAGTGCGACTCCTGCCTGCTGTGGGTGGAGTCGCAGCCCAGCTGTGCTGTCAGTGAAGTCTGCCGTGACCCTGTGCTAAAACGGCAGGGTTTTATTTCTCTCACAGTTGCAAGTCCAAGAGTAAGGTGCCAGCCCTTCTGGACCCTGGTGTGGTCAAAGTCCCATCTGTGGGACCACGTCTAACCTTAATTAAGGCATAAGACCCAGCCTCTGAACACTGTCATATCAGAGAGCTTCCGCACGGGACTTGATGGGGTGGGATGGGGGCGGGGCAGAGGCAGGAATGGGCGGGGCGGGAGGCAGGGTGGAGCTGTGGAGGGGAAGGTGGGATGGGGCGGGGCGGGGCCTGAGTTGTGAGGGACAGGCGCGGGTATGGGGGTGGGGGTGTAGGTGGTGCAGGAACGCACAGACATTAAGACTCTAATATAGAATGTCACCCAACTGTATAGTCATTTGTGTCTGATCTGGAAGTGGGCAGAGGCCTAAGTGAGGCCTTGGGAACTGGGGGATGGGACTATGGGGCGGGACCATATAGGGTCTTGCACACTTATACACAGATCACAGACCCATGCCGAGTGCTAGGTAAACGGGGAAGGTTGTAGAGCCAGACCTATCTGGCCCTGTTGCCTGAGATGGCTTGGGGTTCTCAACCCTCCTGCCTGTATCTCCAGTACTGTGATTTTAAGTGTCTCACCGACCTTGGCTGAGGCATTTGCTATGAGTATGTACCCATACGCCCTACAGGGAGGCCAGTCCCTGGCCTCTGCTCTAAAGGTCTCTTAGCCCCTGACCTCTCTCTGTTCCAAAGACCTCTTTCAGCTTTGCTCATGTCTGACTTTGGGTCTGATTTCTAGCACCAGATGTGAGCCTCTGGCCTTGGTCTTGGCAGAGGTCCTGAGTGTGTGTCCTACAGCTGTGTCTCAGTAACTTGAGGAGCTTGGAGACACAGACCCTGGCCGTGCCTGAAGCTGTGAAGCCCAGTGCAGCGAGGACAAAAATCTGCCTGGCTCAGCTTTCCCAGAATCCACAAAGGATGTGCTGGGTGATGCTGGCCCGGCTCCCTGGTGTGCTCAGCTTGGGAGCATCTGGGCAGACACAGCCCTGTGGAGTGAAGGACTGGGATGGTCCTGAGGGTGTGAAGCTGCACTGGAATTCCAAGTCTTTAACACCAGCCATGGTGGGCTCACATGGCTGCTTTGGAGATGGAGTACCTTTCCCTCCTGGTGGATGGTGCTTCCTGCTGAGATGCTGAGACATCATGCCCCTCTGTGCCTTCCCCGGGCCTGCCAGAATGGGCTTCTGGTTCCTATTACGTGTCCCGAGTAGGGACGCAGTTGGTGTGGTGAGCACGAGTAAACAGAGCCCCCAGGAATGTGGGGTCAGCTGAGGCCACATGCATGGGCGCCCAGACGCCTCAGGAGGGAGGGATGGTGGCTGAACAGATGACTCAGGTGAGGTCAGCCAAGCCTGGGGTCAGCATGGCTTGCATCCAGTTTAGGGGTCCCAGCAGAGATGGGGAAGGTCTCAGGTTGGCAGGCTTACCTCAGTTCTGTAGGAAATTGTTGTGGCTTCTCCCTTCATGCTTATATCAGGGGCCCTGGATGTCCAGGAGATCAGTCACTGCCTCCTCATGGCTGGCTTTGCCCCAGAGAAGGGGGCCTCCATGTGCTCCCCCAGCTGTGCTTCATGTGAGAAGAGAGCCGTTGTATGAGCAATGTGACTGTTAAGCAAGCTTGCTTTGAAGGAAGCCCGGCCTTCTCAGATCCCCGAGGGATCTCACGAGGCCCATGCAGCTGCCAGCACCTGGGCCATGCAGTGCTGACCCCAATGGTGTCAGACTCCAGTTCCTAGGCAGTCACTAACCATATCTCCAAGCTAAGCCAGGGACCGTACTGCTCAAAGTTGACAGTGTTCCCACACCCCAGGCAGCATCTTAGGGCCGAGCATTGCCACCCAAAGTGCTTTAGTGATGAGTCTCAGGTTTGCTGACACAGCTCTGGGCTCAGGCCCACAGGCAGACAGCCTTACCTCCCAGCCAGGGGCAGCATTCTTGTGGCTTCCCCTCCAGGGCTTACGGCTAACTTCCTTGAACCACAGGGCCATTGCCAGAGACTCCATTGTAACCAAATCCATACCAGGAGCTGGCTACCACTGCTGGTGGAAACTCGATGTCCATTCTCCATGCCTTGCCAGTCAAAGCATCTCCCCCGTCTCCATAGGCTAGCTGAGGTTATGAGTGACCTCATCCATGTGTGCAGGCACCTATCAGGCCAGCCCATCCCCTCTTCCCATGCCCTGAAGCAGCAGTCCAATCAGGAGACACAGGGTGCTGCCCTCTGGGACATGGTCTCACTGAGGAACTATGGATTCTGGGAAGTCTGGACACTCTGGTTGGGTGTGAGGTGTGGCCTCCCTGGTCTGTGAGGTGAGGTGGCGCCCATTTGTAGAAGTTCCACATGTGTCCTTTTGTTCTGGCCTGAGGACCAAGACGGTAGGGTAGATCTTGCCATGCTTCCTAGCCTGCTGTCAGGGAGTGAGCCAGCTACTTCTCAACAGCCTTCTGGTGTTTCATGTTTTGTGCTGGGGGATGCTGGGCTTCCATCGGGGCGGGGTCATCTGCCTTGTATCGAGCCCTTAAGTGGGCTGGGTTTAGAGGATTCAGAGAGAGAGAGCTCCACTGTACTGTGGACCCTGTAGGTGACTGGGGAAGTAAAGTCAGGCTTTCCGGGAACTGAGAACAACTAGGAGGCTGGTGAGGGTTCATCATCAGCGGTCCTGCTGGTGTGGGAACGAGGATCTGCGCTCTTGGCCTGATCTAAGCTTTTCTTGTCCTCAGCCATCAGCTCCTGCACTCTGGGAAATGGTGGCTGCCAGCATCAGTGTGTACAGCTCACCGTGACACAGCACCGCTGCCAGTGCCGACCCCAGTACCAGCTACAGGAGGATGGCAGGCGCTGTGTCCGTAAGTGTGAAGCTGGGAGAATGAGGGGTTCCAGGATCCAGGGAAGAAGCTGATATGAGCATATCTGGTGGTAGGAGGGAGGTGTGGGCTGCTGGGGGTGGGGGGCTGAGCTGCAGACGTGGTGAGAGAGCTACTAGATTACAGGTTCTCCAAGCAGGAATTTCAGGATGCAGACGGCACTCTGGTTCCCTAGATGTCTGTCTGGGGTTTGGGTGGAGGAGCCAGCCATGCTGGAGTTCCCTGGGACTTTGGCTGCTTACATAGGAGAACAAGACTTTGCTAAAGGAGTGTGTGGGGCGGGACCAGAGTCCCCTCGCCCGGATGTGGAAGTGGGACAGAGCAGGTGCTGAGACTCCCTGGTGCAGTAGAAAGTGAGTATCAATAGGAGGGGGCCAAGGCCAGGCATGTGGGTAGAATGGCATGGGATCTCAGGACTGGAAGATCACAGAACTGGGGGGACACAGGGCTGAATAGGTTACAGAGCTGGGGCTGTTAGTAGTTCAGGGGGTCACAGGAGTGCAAAGGCTACGGGATGGAGGGAATCGCAGAGCTGGAGCCATGCGTGGGGCTGGGGGATGCAAAGGTGAGAGTTTCACAGGACTGAAGGAATCAGGGTTGAGAGGGGCATAAGGCCTTGTGTAACTGCCGTTTCTTTTGTAACAGCCATCGGGTTCTGCTACTTTGTAAAGGCCGGCCGGTTCTGCTGCTCCGGTCCGCAGGTCAGGGTCTAGCAAGAGAGAGAGTGGGGACAGAGGAAGGGGGAAAAAGGGGCGAGAGACGCAAAAGATAGATACAAGACAGAGTCCGGTGGCGTCTCTTCAAGTCTCTTCTTTATTCTCCTCTCTTCTTACTATATTCTCACTCCTTCAGTCTCCTGACACCTCTCACTTTCTCACTCCTTCCTCTACTTCCTACTTCCTACTACCTCCTACTACTTACTACCTCCTACTTTCTACCTCCTACTCCTCACTCCTCAATAGAAAGGAAATCCGGGTATTTATACCCTTTACCACGTGACTTGCCCTCGTGGACAATCTCAACTGAAGCCACTACGTCACGTGCCTTGTAGCCATGGATACCAGGAGCACCTGGCAGCTGGGGGCACTAAACAGTGTAACAAGATGTTTATCAGAGTGCGCTCAGCTATTGCAGGCTGTTGAAACAAGTCTCTTGTCAGGGTATATGGCTCAAGATGGCTGTAAAGATGATAGCCACTTTCGGCTAAGAGTCGGCTCCCAACAGCCTTGGAGGGGGTCATAGGGTTGGCAGATCACATAGATCCTTGGGTCAGAGGATTGGGGATCACATGGTTTGGGGCTCCTAGCCCCAGTGTCTGTTTCAACACCGTATCTCAAATCAAGAGAACTGGGAGAAGCAGGCCACACTCATAGTCAGAGCTCACCTGGGCTGACAACCTCCTTGCTGGAAGGCCTTCTGTTTAAGCCTTGCTTCCTATCATGGTGCACATTCTTTTGGATCCATGACACTTGAAAGTCGTGGGTTTGGTGGGGTACTGACTGTTCTGGCAGAGCCTTTGGAGCCTTGACCTTGGCTATGGAGACTTATTGGGGGAACTCGCAGCTGACTATAACTGGAGCACCACGTCACAGGCTGAAGCAGAGAGGGGTTCCTGCACTGGAGGGCGATTCTGAGTCTGACAGAGTCCCCTTCCCCATCTCTTTTCTCTGCCTCCATCCCTCTGGCTCTGGTATCCAGGGAGAAGCCCATGTGCAGATGGCAATGGCGGCTGTATGCAGATATGCCAGGCACTCGGGGCTGTTGCCCACTGTGGCTGCCACCCGGGTTACCAGCTTGCTGCAGACCGCAAAGCCTGCGAAGGTAGGTTGCTTTCTCTAGCCCAACGTCCCTGAGACACCTGGTGGATGGGTCTAGTCTCCTCTCCCTGACAGTGGGTGGGCGGGAGACACCCAAGGAACTGTCTCCAACCCAGCAATGTTTCTGCAGGAGAAGGGAGGGAACTCGGGTTTCTGCTTTAAACGCACTTCCTATATTGTCCAACTAGTACCTGGTCCTTAGGGCTC
The DNA here is from genome assembly GCF_004785775.1 of Grammomys surdaster. Classification (NCBI taxonomy): domain Eukaryota; kingdom Metazoa; phylum Chordata; class Mammalia; order Rodentia; family Muridae; genus Grammomys; species Grammomys surdaster. The sequence goes on along the minus strand of NW_021620991.1, from coordinate 1,357,051 downwards.
AGGAGAGGTAAGTGAGGGGGAGGGAAAAGGAGCACCTATATACCCCAGAAAATGTCCCAACGAGTCAGTGCTGGGCTTTCTTGGGGCAGGTGGTGTTAAATGCATCGTTGACTGTATTTGGGCCCTAGTTTCCAGAATTCATTCCTTCATCTTGCTGGCTGCTGTCATACAGCCAGGCCAAGTGTGTACCTGACCACATCCCCAGCTGTGTGCTGTCCCGACCTCTCTGTAGACAGTAAGTCTGTGAAGAGCAGCCTTAGGGAGTTTACCGTTTGCCCAGTGACTTCAGGGTGATTGTGATGCTCCTGGGCCCTCAGAGAGATGGTAGTTCACCTCCCAAGTGGCATGTCAGATACCCAGGTGCCTGAAGGGTGGGGAAAGTGGATAGCTACCTACCCATCTCACATCTGCAGTAGGAAGTTATTACTGGTGCAACAGAAAAGACTCCCTCGGGCTGGAGAGCTGGCTCAGGGGTTAAGAGCACTGACTACTCTTCCAGAGGTCCTGAGTTCAATTCCCAGCAACCACATGGTAATGGGATCCAATGCCCTCTTCTGATGTGTCTGAAGAGAGCAACAGTGTACTCACATATATTTTAAAAACAAAAACAACAAACAAACAGAAAAGACCCCCTCTGAGCTCAACATGAAACACAACTTGGGTCCCCTCTGTCCCCTGTCTGTCAAGCTGTGTCATGGGACAGCATGGTCTATGCTATGCTGTCTAAGCCAGAAAGCTGTTAACATGCCCTGGGATATCAGCCACCACCACTATTTTCCCACTGTCAGGAGCCCCTAACTCCCCTTCCTTGACTCTTCCTTGCAGATGTGGATGAGTGTGCCTTGGGGCTGGCCCAGTGTGCTCACGGCTGCCTCAACACCCAGGGATCCTTCAAGTGCGTGTGCCACACAGGCTATGAACTGGGTGCCGACGGCCGACAGTGTTACCGTGAGTTAGCAGCGAGCAGCGGACTGGGGGTGCTTGGGGTACTAATGTGGCTCCCCAAGACCCTAGAGTCAGTTTCAGTTGGGCAGCCCTGGGTGTGGGTCCCCAGGGGCTGCTGAGGGTGTGCTAATCCCTCATCCCAACTGAGATGTCCTCACAGGGATTGAGATGGAGATTGTGAACAGCTGTGAGGCTGGCAACGGCGGCTGCTCACACGGTTGTAGTCACACTAGCACAGGGCCCCTGTGCACCTGCCCTCGTGGTTACGAGTTGGATGAAGACCAGAAGACCTGCATTGGTGCGAGCCAGTCCCTTCCAGGCTGCCCTGCCCCTCCATCCCCAGGACTCGCTGCTGCACCAAGTCTTGGACTTGTTTGGTGCCATGGCTTGGATCTCTCTCTCTCTCTCTCTCTCTCTCTCTCTCCCTCCCTCCCTCTCTCTCCTGCTGCTGCTGCTGCTCATGAAGACCTGGGCTCAGCAGGAGCTGCAGGAGAGCTGGCAAGAGTCAGCATCCCACTCAGAAGGATTCTGAATGCTTGGGTTGGCATGGTGGGAGTGGGGGAAGGGTGAGAGATGTCCACGGAACTGTTCATTCCAGCTGTGTGTGGTTGTGTGGCTATATGCATGATTGTATGTCGTGTGCAAGTGATTGCGTACAGTCTCACACTTGGTCAGGTAGGATTGTGTTTAGGCGTGTACACAAGGGTATGGGCGAGCCTGAGCTGTGGCCGTGGGATTGTGGGAGGGTATATGTGTATCCGTGGTACCAGTAGGCTCCTGTGTGTGACCCACAGACATCGACGACTGTGCCAACTCCCCGTGCTGCCAGCAGGTGTGTGCCAACACTCCTGGTGGGTACGAGTGCAGCTGCTTCGCTGGTTACCGGCTCAGCACGGACGGCTGTGACTGTGAGGGTGAGCGTGTGTGGTGCGGTAACGGATGGGTGGTTAGGGGTCAGCCTTGGCCCTCCTGAGGTGATCATGGGATCCACCTGCTTCCTGTTCTGCTTGTGGGCATTGATTAAGTGCCTGCTGTATGCTCAGGCACACCCATCCTGACCACATATAAACTTGCTTATGATCTGATGGACTACACACAAGCTGTACATATAGCTAGCCAGACTCACACAGAGCCAGAAGCATATGCTTGTATACAATCATGTACTTTAAATCACACACAACCATTGCTTCTCCCTCCCTCCCTCCCTCCCTCCCTCCCTCCCTCCCTCCCTCCCTCCCTCTGGTCTGTAGGCACTGGCTCCTCTTGCCTTTTCCTTAAATGACTCTCCTGGCAGATGTCCACTGTCCCTTCACTCTTGAGGGGAAAGACTTCTAAGGCAGTCACTGTGGGTGGGGTAGGGTGATGGTAGTGTTACTAGCTGCTTAGAGGAATAGACACCAGACTTTGTCATTTGGGTACAGCCAGGGCAGGAAGTGTCCTCCAGGTTTCCTACCATGGGAGCACAACCCCAGCAGCCCTGTTTGTCTGCAGATGTTGACGAATGTGCCTCTGGTCACAGCGGCTGCGAACACCACTGTTCTAATCTGGCTGGCTCCTTCCAGTGCTTCTGTGAGGCGGGTTACCGGTTGGATGAGGACCGCAGGGGCTGCACGCGTGAGCCTCCCCTTAGGAACCCCTACCTTCTGGGTGTCTGTTCCCAGAAGCCCACATTATCTGGCAGTCTAGCTGGCTTACCATCTTCTGGGCCCCATGTGATCTTGTCTCTTGCTGTAGGGGTGGGGCCAGCAGGCTAGTCGGGTAAGTGATTGATAGGTTAGGGCACAGTGTTACAGGGGTCTTGGGCATCCTGTTTCTCCATAATAAGGAAAGAGAAGAGCTGACACCTATGGCGGTGGTGTTGCTGAGTCAGTGGGCAGCAGAGGCTGAGAGGCCTGTGTGTCCTTCCCCAGCTCTAGAAGAATCCGTGGTGGACCTGGATGGCCAGCTGCCCTTTGTGCGGCCCCTGCCCCACATTGCAGTACTGAGGGATGAGCTTCCGCAGCTCTTCCAGGATGACTATGGGACTGAGGAGGAGGCAGCGGAGTTGCGGGGAGAACACACGCTCACTGAGAAGTTTGGTGAGGCATGAGCCTGCCCTTGGCTTTTCCCCTTGGGGATGGCAGTTCCTGGGCTATGCTGTGGTACAATGTGGAGGGCTCCCAGAAGGGGTTCCCCTTTACAATGTGTAAGCTCATCCAGGGCTCAACTGGCCCCTGGTTCCTAGGGTGGGGTCCCCATATCTCACCTTGGAACTTAGAAGCTGGGGATATCCCTTGCTCTCTCCTCTTTGACCCAAGGGCCCGAGTCTAGGGATCTAGTTCAGAAGTCCCCCTCCCTGTCTTCCTGCAGTCTGCTTGGACCACTCCTTTGGCCATGACTGCAGCCTAACCTGCGATGACTGCAGGAATGGAGGGACCTGCCTCCCGGGCCTGGATGGCTGCGACTGCCCAGAGGGCTGGACCGGGATCATCTGCAATGAGAGTGAGGCTGATGGTGGGGTCTAAGCATTGTCTGTGAGCTCCAAGAGCTGTGAGCCTCCATTCTGTATGGTTCCCTCTGGCTAGCTCTGGGGAGAAAAATCCACCTATAGATAGGGAGTATGTCCACCTACCCCTCTCTCTGTCCATCTACCAACCTGCCCATTTACCTACCCAAGTACCTACCCACCCATCCATCTATCTCCACACCCATCCATCCTTCATCTGTCTACACTCCCATCCATTCATCCATCCATCCATCCATCCATCCATCCATCCATCCATCCACACACCCACCTACCCCACCCACCCATCTATCTCTATATTCATCTGTCTACCCACCCACCCATCTATCTCCACACCCATCCATCCTTCATCTGTCTATACACCCATACACCCATCCATCTATCTCCTTACCCACCCATCCATCCACCTGTCTACCCACTCATCTGTCTATACACCCATGTACCCACCCATCCATTTATCTGTCTACCCACCCACCTATCCATCCGTCTACCCACCCACCCATCCATCCATCTACCCACCCACCCATCCATCCATCCATCCGTCTACCCACCCACCCATCCATCCGTCTACCCACCCACCCATCCATCCGTCTACCCACCCACCCACCCATCCGTCTACCCACCCACCCACCCATCCGTCTACCCACCCATCCATCCATCCATCCGTCTACCCACCCATCCATCCATCCATCTACCCACCCATCCATCCATCCGTCTACACACCCACCTATCCATCCCATTAATCCCATCCATTTACCATCTTATCTATTGGACCTTCCCTCCCTTTGATAAGTGTCTACTGACTGTTCTCCAACCCCCACCCCTTGTACTAGACATGGTGCTAGGATGTGAAGCACTCTGGGAACCAGTGAGCCAGCCTGTGAGATGCTCCCAATCAGTCTCCAGGAATCTAATGACAAATCAACAAACAGCTGAGACTGTTGGAGGTGTCTGTGGAAGAGACCCAGTGGGCGGGCTTCTCTCAGACAGGTAGTGGGGACTCTGAAACCTTCCTATGGGAGCAGAGCCTTGCCTAGGACTACACAACAACTTAGTAGCTGAAGCACCCTGGAAATGGATCTCTCCAGAGCCTTCCTTATCTCTCCCAAGGCCTCCAGACCAGGATGGCACCAGGCAGGCCCTTCAGGCTGTGAGGATCACCTGAAATAGGTCATCTGATTAAAAGGGTCGGTGTGTGTTAGATGTCATGATGTAGCCATTGATTAGTGATGTCTGCCCTGAGTGTGACTGGGGCCATGAGGTACAGATAACATCATTTGCTGTTCCAGGCTGTTGTTTAAAATGGCTGCCTTTAATGCCAGGAGGACCCCACGTTCTGCTGGTTGGTAATCCTGTTGTCTCCCTGTCGTCCCCTGTAGCTTGTCCTCCAGACACCTTTGGGAAGAACTGTAGCTCTCCCTGCATCTGTCAGAATGGTGGGACCTGCGACCCAGTGTCAGGAGCCTGTCGCTGTCCCCCAGGCGTCACTGGAACCCACTGTGAGGATGGTGCGTGTAACCCCCCTGGGAACTCTAAAGAAAGGGAGGAAATACGGAGCTTGGTTCAGACTCCTATTCTTGCTCCAAGACTTTAGGCTGTGCCTGGAGGAGAAGGGGGGGGGACAAAGAACTTTAGTGAGTCATGATGCCCATTTCCTGGGACTTACCGAAGGTTGAGGCTCAACTCCATGGGTGGAGACATATTTGGAATAGATTCTCTGGGGAAGTGGTGAGCCCCTCAGACCTGGTTGCATTCAAGCAGATCTGGGTGATGGCCAGCTGGTGTTGAGTGATATATTTAAAGTAGCATTTTCTTGGGCTGACTAAGTGGTGGTGGCTCTGCTTAGCTCTGCCTCCATGTTCCATGGCCAGAGGCCATATGTGCACCGAAGCTAGAAATGGCCAGCCAGAAACACCGGCCCTGCCACCCACAAGATGCCAGCGTGGGAGATGGCTCTGCCAATCTTCCATGCTGTCTCCATAAGGCTGGGCTGAGCCCAGACCATCCCACCATCCACACGGTACCTGGTAGAAATGAGACTCTAATGCTTAATGATTAACCAATGGTTTTATTTGTTTGGTAATGCTCAATAACAAGATGCCCACACAATTAGGGGTGTAACCCAATATCCAACCTAGATATATCAACTACCTTTGACTGCTAGTCCGCTGCCATGTTCCTCTCTCTCTGCCCCCTCTCCCCTAGCCCTTCCTCTTACTTCTCCTCTTCCTCTCCTTACTCCTCCCACCTTAGCTCCTCCCAAATTGCAGGGAAAATATGCCACTACAAGCTGGGATTGTAGAAGGAATTCTGTCTGTGCTGGTAGCTGCGTGGGGTCTAGCCGTAGCTTCAACATTGTGGGAGAATTGCAGTTCATGAGAATAAGCTTCTCGAGGGAATGGCTTTATCTTTGGGTGTCCAGGACTTTATTCAGCCATTTTAATTGCTCCTGTTAAGTCGGTGGTTCCCAACCTTCCTAATGCTGCAACCATAGAACTGGTTTCATTGCTACTTCGTAACTGTAATTTGCTACTGTTGTGAATCACAGCGTAAATATCTGATATGCTGATGACCTTAGGCGACCCCTGTGAAAGGGTCGTCCGACCTCCAAAGGGGTCGTAACCCACAGGTTGAGAACCACCACATTTGAGTGAGAGGATACAGTTGACAGAACCCAGCTGTTTTAGTTAGGGTTTTACTGCTGTGAAAAGACACCATGACCAAGGCAACTCTTATAAAGGACAATATTTCATTGGGGCTGGCTTACAGGTTCAGAGGTTCAGTCTATTATCATCAAGATGGGAGCATGGCAGCATCCAGGCAGACGTGGTGCAGGAGGAGCTGAGAGTTCTATATCTTTATCTGAAGGCTGCTAGTGGAAGACTGGCTTCCAAGCAGCTAGGATGAAGATCTTAAAGCTCACACCCACAGTGACACACATATTCCAACAGGGCCACATCTTCTTTTTTTTTTTTTTTTTTTTTTTTTTTTAATATTTTTTTATTTATTTTATTTATTATTACACTGTAGCAGTCTTCAGATACACCAGAAGAGGGCATCGAATCTCGTTATGGGTGGTTGTGAGCCACCATGTGGTTGCTGGGATTTGAACTCAGGACCTCTGGAAGAGCAGTCAGTGCTCTTAACCGCTGAGCCATCTCTCCAGCCCCCTAGAGCCACATCTTCTAATAGTGCCACTCCTTGGGCCAAGCATATTCAAACCATAACACCAGCCCACAGGTCCCAAGGTAGTCTGAGGACAATAGGGTGGCCAGGCAGCCACACGGTGTCCCCCACCCTACTTACTGTCTCCGCCATCCATCTCTCACAATCTGCTGCAAACATGCGGAGACTGAAAGAGCCATAGGTATGACAGGCTCCAGGTAGCCTCAGGGACATTTGACAGGTATAAGATCTGAATTTATGTCACTTCCCAGAGACTTTTCTTCTGCAGTTCTGGGGGGAGGGCCACCAGACACCTCAGCAAGTGAAAAATATACCAGTATAGTGAGCAGAAGGGGATCTCTGGGAAGAGACAGGCAGATTTGGGGGGTAGAGACTTCATGGGAACCTTGTGTTAGTTTCTCAGACCCTGGCTGTCCCTACTTTGGGGCTACATGCTTCCTGTCTCTTCCTGTGACCCTGTCTGCTCACACCTCTTCACTGCCTTCCTCTCTGTCTCAAGGCTGCCTGTCTGTGGGCTAAGGATATTATTTGTTATTGTATTTGGGGATCCCTTGGGCAAGATGGGGTGCTCTTTTCTCAAGAGCCTGGAGATTGGGATGTGGTAGCTTTTGAGGATTCAACATTTATAATTGGGCAGGACAGATTCAAAGAAACAAAGGCAGCCTTAGCCCTGAGGCCTCCCAGCTTGGGTGTGGTCCTGACCAGGTGAGGACTTGCAACCTCCCTCTGGGGTGGAGAGGTTGGGCTCAGCATTCTGTGTGGGTTAGAGGTTAGGATGCTTAGAGCTTTGCCTGCTAGTGAGTGCGCACAGTGCTCTGAGGGACTGACCAGCCCAACCAACAGGCCTCATCAGGAGGTTCAGCTTGTGCCCGTTGGGCATGGCTGCTCCTATCTCCTGCCCTGGGGACTAAGCCTCTAACTGTCTTTTCATCTGAGTACCGAGCTGGTAGGCCAACTTCTTCAATTCTCACTAAACTGTTCCCCACAGGCTGCCCCAAGGGCTTCTATGGCAAACATTGTCGTAAGAAATGCCACTGTGCTAACCGGGGCCGGTGCCACCGCCTCTATGGGGCCTGCCTCTGTGACCCAGGGCTCTACGGCCGTTTCTGTCACCTGGGTGAGTTCTACTACATCTGTCTGTATGAGTGGGACCATGTGCTTTGCACACTGTCTCTCCCTGGGCTGGGAGCACCATGGTAGCCTCTGTGGATGGGTTGGCTTGCAGTGACATATCAGCTGGAGTCCTATATCACTACCGGGCTGGCCTATGGGCATCTGGTGCACTGACCCTAGACTGGTGTGACTCCTAGCTCTTATCTGGTAGTGCAGACAAACAGGACAAGACTTCCCAGGAAGCTTCTGATCTTGGCTTGGGGAATAAAACCAACTTCCCAGCCCCTGGCAGAATTCCCGTCTCTGAGTACGTGGACTCTCAGGGAAGGAAGGGAATGGTGGATTAGCAGAGAAAGAAAGGGTGATGGTAGTGTGGTGGTGTTTGATATCTGTGAAAGAGCTCCTTGGGAGGAGAAAGTTGGGTTTGTCCTACCTGGAAAGTGGTATGACCTAGGGATAGCCTATCAGATATGCAGACCCTGGTTCTTAGCCCTAGGTCTTCAGGACACAGATGTGCTAGGATTCCCAGAATGTTCCGGAAGGGGACTCAGCTACAGCAGCATACTGACCTCACCCCTGCTGATTCGGGCTGACTGGGGGGTGCTGTAGCAGGCAGGCTCCTTATGGCTTTGTGTCTGCAGCCTGCCCTCCCTGGGCCTTCGGGCCGGGCTGCTCTGAGGACTGCCTTTGTGAGAAGTCACACACAAGGTCTTGTAACCCAAAGGATGGCAGCTGCTCCTGCAAGGCCGGCTTCCAGGGCAAGCACTGCCAGGCGGGTGAGTCTCTGGAGGAGAGGGAGGTCGGTCCCAAGGCCATTGGAGAACCTCACTTTCGTCTCTCAATGCTGTCTTGCCTCTCGCTCTGCAGAGTGCGAGTCAGGCTTCTTCGGACCAGGCTGCAGACACCGTTGCACCTGCCGGCCGGGTGTGGCCTGTGACCCTGTGAGTGGCAAGTGTCGGACGCAGTGTCCTCCTGGCTACCAGGGGGAGGACTGTGGCCAAGGTGAGCAACTGTCCCCTGGGGGTTCCTGCGATTGGGGTCCCTTGTACTAGGGAGCTGTAAAAGTGTACCTCTGGAAGGTACCGATCCAGTGCCTGTGTGTAATTGGCCCCTTTACCTACCATCAGCTCAGAGGTAGCATGGTTCCTAGACTGTCACAGAGGTGCTCAAAGAAGGAGCTGATCTGTCTGCCTGGTTCAGGGTCAGCACCTCTGTGGAGTAACTGCCAATGCCTCACCTCCCTGAAGCTCCTGGGAAAGCTCTGTGCTGGAGTCTGGGGCAAGATGGATGAGAAGGGAACCAGAGGTGGAAGGTGGGAGGAGGAGCAGGGTGGCTGCTGAGGCAGGGGGATGCTTCAGAGAGTTCTACTCTGCTTGTGGGCTTGCAGTCTTGGGTGTACGAGTGAGCACAGAGCTGCCATGACCTTAGTTATTTGGCAGGTAGGAGAATGGGCCTCAAGACCGGAGGGTCACATTAGTGACGTGGGTCCTTAGGTGTCACTGGGAGACCTGAGGTAGGGCTGGGAGCAGGTGGCTTAGCAAATCACGTCCTGATTGGTTGGCAGCCCAGGATATATGGGGTTGACTTGCCCTAGAGGACCAAGATGGAGGATAAGGGGCTGTGACTACACCGGCAGGGGACCTGTGACTGGATACTGTGGACTGTGGTTCTCATAGTGAGGATCTAAGGCTGTGTAACTTGTGGAATGTCAAGCTGGACACTCAGATGTTTGGCTTAAGGCTTTTTGACCAGGAGGGGATATAGCCATGTAGTCACAGGTCCCTGAGGGAGGGGGCAAAGGCCCTTGGTGTTTATATTGGGGGTCAGTACAGCTGCTGCCAACAGGCCAGGGATAGGTGAGCCTCTCGGCGTATAGCAATTGCTGTCTATACCTATTGGTCAGATTGGAGGGGGGCTTCAGGGCCTGAGTGTGACCAGTTTAGGATTGGCAAGGCTGGAAAGGAATGCGGGAGCCATCAGCCATCCCTCCTTCTCTGTAGGGGAGAAAGGCAGAGACGTTCCCAGCATCACCAGCCAGGGTCATAGGTCAGCTTGGCAGCATCTCATCTATGTGATGAGGCCTGGTGAGGGCTCTCAGGTCTTCTTGTAATAAGAGAGAATACACAGGGCTTGTACCTCAGTCTAGAATCTCCAGACCTGACTGGTTCTCAGGACTCTATGCTCTCAGGTTTTGTCACCAGCTCTGAGTGTCCTTATTCATACAAGCATCTGGGGAGTGGACAGGACTGAGCCTCTTAACAGAGCCACCCAGAACACACACGCACACATATGCACACGCACACACACATATACACACATCACATACATGCACATGTACATGCACACATACACATACACACACATATATACACATACATACACTTAAACACACATGCACATACACTTATACACATACATATACATCATACACATACATGCACACATATACACATACACACACATGCACACATACATACAAACATATGCATACACATACATACACACATCACATACATGCACATGTACATGCACACATACACACACATATATACACATACAT
>NW_021620991.1:1205850-1346734 GCF_004785775.1 Grammomys surdaster | reverse complement strand
GCACATGTACATGCACACATACACACACATATATACACATACATACATGCACTTATACATATACACACATGAACACATGCATATATACACATACATACATACACATACACACATGTACACACATTCATAATACACTCATGCACATATGCACATGCACACACACATGTATACATACATGCACACATATGCACACACATGCACATACATACATGTACACACACATTCATGTGCCTCTGTACACACACACTTGTAGCTTCCCTTCCCCACAAGCCTATGTCCTCCTTTTCCAGGTTCCCTGCCACATCTCAGGCCTAGTGTTCAGGAGAGCCTACTTCCCACCAGTGCTGGGGCCTGCCCCTGTATCAAAACCAAAATGAACCCCCCTTTTCCTTCCCTTAGTTTATTAAAGCCTCCAGTGCCCCCAAGGAGAGACCACAGGAAATGACATACATACTTTTACAGAAATGGCTCCTCTTGTTACTGGGTCTGGAAAGTATTACTGCCCTGAGTACAAGTCCATGCTCATTTGGTGGGGAGAGCTCCTGAGGCCTTGAGGGACCACCTCGCTGGCAATGTTGAGCTCTTTCCCTGGCATGTGCCACGTGTTTGCTGTGTGTGTGTGTTGTGCCCGATCCCCAGTGATGGCTGCTTGCCTGCTGGATGGACCTCTGCATCAGGCCTGCTATTTCATTCCAGCAAAGTGTAGAGTGGGCGGGAACTAAGTAGGCAGGATGTCTCCCATGCTTCCTAAGTTCCTACCCCAGTCTCATGCTCTGTTCTCCCCCAGCCCTGAGAGCATGGCTGTTGTAGGAAGCACAAAGATGCTTTACCAAGTGAGGCTTTCCAGTACTGGGGGCCATCACACGTACCAGGGAGTGGCCATATGCGTTCTTGAGGCCCTGTCTTTGGCCATTCCTATCCAGGACACCCTGATTCCTGTACTGCTGCGTTCTTTGATGTGACTTGAGTTTCAGAGTGTGGGGGCTCAGACATCTGGGGTCCTTCCTTAATCTTTGTATGAACCAGTTACTCCTTCCTACCCTACCTCTAATCCTGCCAGCAATGACTACAGCTCTGGGGCTGAGGAGCTGGGTATGAAGGGGAGGGGACCGGACTGGCACATCTTGGTTGACTTGACTAGAGGTGGCCCCCTGGAAGGACCACCTAGGGACAGGAACAGTCCCCCTGATCCTGGGAGCTCTCCAGAGCCCTGGATGACCTTAGTTAGGTTCTGCTGGACAGGCTGCTTGGTCCTCCAGCTGCCCTGCCCCTGCATCCCTGCCTATGGTCCAGACTGACCTCTCCCAACTCCCCTGCCTCCAACTCTGTTTCTATCCTCATAACCTGTTTGGGTCTTCCTGGGGCTGTAAAGAAAGCTCCCAGACTTAACAACTATGTACAGAGTCCCTGAAGTCACCTGCTCTCCCCTACAGAGTGCCCAGTGGGAACATTTGGTGTGAACTGCTCAGGTTCCTGCTCCTGTGTGGGAGCTCCCTGTCACCGAGTCACAGGGGAGTGTCTGTGCCCACCAGGGAAGACTGGGGAGGACTGTGGAGCCGGTGAGTGGCAGCCGAATGCCCGGACAGCCCCAGCCCTGGGCTGTGTTTGAAAATACCATCCCAGACCATATTTAGGGACCCCTGATCCCAGATCTGGGCTGCTTGGAGACCCACCATAGACCATTTAGGACCTTAGCCCTTACCCTGAAGTGTTAGGTTTTTTCACAGTAGCTTCAGGGATTCATTCTGGAACAAGATGGACTATGGGTGGTGTCAGCAGCTGTTCATGGCCTTGCAGGGTGCTCTCCTGGACCATCAGCTCCCTCATGGAGCATTTGTCTCTCTAGCAGGCTCTTTATTTGGCTGTTGAGCTATCCCTGGGGTTGGAGTAGGTGGGTGCCCTGCAGCCCTGGGGTTCTGAAACCTGCCTCTTTCCTGGGCAGTCTTTTATGGCAACAGTGGTCTGTTTCTGGTTGTGGTAAGAGGGACCTTCAGTGCTGTGTCAGGCACACAACAGCGTGCCAGCTAGGGCACTAGGAAAAGAATAGCTAACCCTAGGTGTGGGCTCTAGATTGTCCCGAGGGCCGTTGGGGACTTGGCTGTCAAGAGATCTGCCCTGCGTGTGAGCACGGTGCCAGCTGCCACCCTGAGACTGGAACCTGCCTTTGTCTCCCTGGCTTTGTTGGTAGCCGCTGCCAGGATGGTGAGTATAACTCGGGTCTGACCTCAGCCTCAGCCTGTGGACCTGGGTGGGCACACCAGGCTGCTATGCTCACCCTTTTTTTACTGCCAACAGCTTGCCCAGCAGGCTGGTTTGGGACTGGTTGCCAGATGAGGTGTGCTTGTGCCAATGATGGGCATTGCCACCCAGCCACTGGACGCTGTAGCTGTGCCCCTGGGTGGACTGGCCTCAGCTGCCAGAGAGGTATGAAAGTCCTTTGTCCACTGGTCCTGCCCTTGCCCGTGCTTCAAGATGCCCTGTGTTCTGATGTGGCCATGCAGCTCACAGGGTAACTCTGGGCTCTGTTGCAGCCTGCGACAGTGGACACTGGGGTCCTGACTGTGTCCACCCTTGCAACTGCAGCGCAGGCCACGGGAACTGTGATTCTGTCAGTGGCCTCTGCCTGTGTGAGGCTGGCTATGAAGGGCCCCGGTGTGAACAGTGTGAGTACCAGCCTGCTGTTTGTAACCCCCTCTCTCAGCGTGCACGTAGGCACGTGCATGCATATAACCACACACACACACACACACACACACACATGCACACTTGCACATTCACATACGTGTAGCTGAGTATTCTGGTGCACACATACCATGCATGTGCATGTACTGTCTCCCACTGGTCAGTGAGACTTAGCAGATGGGAAGCCAGGGAGGTCCTGTGAATTCATTTTTGAAAGAGATAGTCTTTTCTCTATCCCGGCTAGCTCCCAAATAAATGAGACAGAGCCTATAAGATTTATTTGATAAGCTTTATGGCACAAGAACTGGGCAGTCATTGATTTAGTATAATCCTCTAAGCTAATCTGGCTACCTTCCAGCCAAAATCCCCAAGATGCTTGCATTTTAGTATTGATTTGGCATTTTCTACGCCAAGTGTTTTTCCAAGATGTCTTAACCCCCTTCTCATAGTGTATTCTCTCTCTCTCCCCTCCTCCCTCCCTCTTTCTCTCCCCTCCTTCCCTTCCTCTCCCTCTCCTCTCTCCCCCCCTCTCTCCCGTTCCCTCCCTGCCTCCCTCCCTCCTTCCCTCCCAGCACTAGAATCTGAAGTTCAGCCCTATTCTCTCTTCTGCCCAGCCATTGCCCAATCAGCTTTTATTGTCAAATAGGAGAATAAACAGGTAGCAATGTTTAAACAAACTTGAAACAGGAGATACTTAGAGTAAGCATTACAGTACCATGTCCGGATTGCATCCAGGTGTAGGGGCAGAGAAACCAGCATTTGAATGATACAATTGCACAAAACATTCTGCCTACACTGTCCCAGCCCGGGAGGAAAGGAAGAAGGTCCTTAGACCCCTGTATGCTTCCAAGACTTGTGGATGGGCTGTGTGTGGGTCAGGGTACCTGGCCTTAGAGACAGCCGTAGGTGAGATCGTACCTGGGTCCCAAAGACAAGGTCTGGGACTCTTACCTCCCATCTGGGGAAAGGGTAGAAGGAGTGTATGGTAAGGTCAGGCATCCCCACTGTTGGGAGAAGAAGGGCTTCTTCGTCAGGGGCACTGGCCAGACTTGCTGTCCTGGTCTGACGTGAGGCTGGCCTTTGTGTCTCAGGGTGTCGGCAGGGGTACTTTGGGCCTGGCTGTGAGCAGAAGTGCAGGTGTGAGCACGGGGCCGCCTGCGACCATGTCAGTGGTGCTTGTACCTGCCCAGCTGGCTGGAGGGGAAGCTTCTGCGAGCATGGTAAGCTGAGTGCAGGCTGGGCCCTGAGTGCAGGCTGGGCCCTGAGTGCAGGCTGGGCGGGGATCTCTGCCTCTGGGCCTCTTGTGATTGCCACCTCTGTCTGTAGCCTGTCCTGCTGGCTTCTTTGGGTTAGACTGTGGCAGTGCCTGCAACTGCTCCGCCGGGGCCCCCTGTGATGCCGTCACTGGCTCGTGCATCTGCCCAGCTGGCCGCTGGGGCCCACGCTGCACCCAAAGTATGTAAGGGGCCTCATCCTGGGTACTGTGGGGACCATGGGTCCTTCATGGGGGGGAGGGGGAACATCCCTAAGGCATCCAACTGAGGACACAGCCTTGTCCACGAGGTTCCAAGTATCTATCCTTCTTATGGCTGCTCTGCTGAGAGGTGGCCCTGACACCCTGGCAGATCTACCCAGGGCCCTGGCTCCTCCTGCGGCAGTCCCCTGTCTATGTTCCCGACAGCTCCTCTCCTATTGCAGCTTGCCCACCCCTCACCTTCGGGCTTAACTGCAGCCAGATTTGTACCTGTTTCAACGGGGCCTCCTGTGACCCTGTCCATGGGCAATGCCACTGTGCCCCTGGATGGATGGGACCCACCTGCTTGCAGGGTAAGTCTTGTGTAGGAGTTCAAGGTCCAGTCCTGGGTGATGGCGTCTCAACGAGTCCATGGAGGGACTTAGGTACAGTGCTCATCTGTCAGCATGGCTTTTCAGGGAAGTTGGAAAGGAGCTTGACTGTGACCTTTAGTGTCATGCCCTGAAGGCCAGGTTGATGGGTCCAGGACAGGCCTGGGCGTTGACATCACAGAACTAGCCAGACTGACAAGGTTCCAACTTGAAAGTCAGATTGAGCTCTGGGGATGTGTGGAAACGTATGGAACTCTAAAGGTCTCTGCTGGCCAGATGCTGAGGCTTGCTTCTGCTTTCTGGGTCTCAGCCTGCCCGGCTGGCCTGTATGGCAAGAACTGTCAGCATTCCTGTCTGTGCCAAAACGGAGGGAGCTGTGACCCCATCTTGGGCCAATGTGTGTGCCCAGAGGGCTGGACCGGCTTGGCCTGTGAGAATGGTGAGCTGTCTGGCCTGGGTGGTAGACGTCCTTCAGGCCAGGAGGATGGCCTGTCGAGGGGGGGCAGCATGCTATGGGTGGCTGTAGTGTCTTCTCTTCCACCCAAGGTACAGGAAGGTTGGGCTGGTGTCTCCTGGGCAAAGCTTTAGTCCAGAAAGTTAGACCCTCATCCCTACCTACTTTTGCAGAGTGCCTTCTTGGACACTATGGCGCTGGTTGTCGGCTCAACTGCAGTTGCCTTAATGGGGGCATATGTGACCGGCTTACCGGTCACTGCCGCTGCCCAGCTGGCTGGACTGGGGACAAGTGTCAGAACTGTGAGTGGGGTCTGGGAAGCTGGGAGGTTCTGCCAAGGGTGACCTGATTTTACTCTCACCAAAGTGGCTCACTGTTAAATGGGTTCAGGGCCTTCCTGCTAAGAGGCTAGCCTGATTGGCTGGTTGGCTTCTGTTTTGGAGAGAGGCTTCAGAGAGAAAGCCGTGGTCTCCAGATTTGAAGCCTGTACTGCCCAAGGCTCCATGATTCCAAGATGATGCCCAGGCTGTGGCTTTTCTGCCCATGGTCCTTGTTCATCCTCTAGACCTCAAACCCCCTCAGTATCTGGACAAGTGGACACTGGGCTGGATACTTACCTGTCTGACCTCTCTGAGTATTCCCCTCTCTGTTTCCCCTTCTGCAAAGCCACAGCCTTGTAGACCCAGCCTAGAGAACCCCTTGCTTAGACCCAACCCCGGAACCCCCGATGCTGGGAAGCCACGTTGGGAGGCCTCAGGGAGATCCAGTGACTCTTCTGGTCCCAGCCTCTCCTTCTCCCTCCATTTCCATGGGCCCTGGATCTGTGTAATTCCCGCCCTTCTGTCCGTCTCTCACACTACAGCCTGCGTCAATGGCATGTTTGGGGTTCACTGCGAGGAGCACTGTGTCTGCCGGAAGGGTGCCACCTGCCACCATGTCACAGGGGCCTGCCTCTGTCCCTCAGGATGGAGGGGCTCACACTGTGAACAGGGTAAGCAGAGATAACAGTTCATGGACCGTTGGGAGGGAACTGGGAGAGAGAGCTGGTGCTGCATAACCACCTCAGGGGACCCCTCTGCCCCATTCCCAGAAAGCTTACCTCATTTCTACACTTCCCACAGCCTGTTCACGTGGCTGGTTTGGAGAGGCCTGTGCTCAGCGTTGCCGATGCCCACCCGGTACCTCATGCCACCATGTCACTGGGGAGTGCCACTGTCCACCCGGTTTCACTGGGCCTGGCTGTGAGCAGGGTAGGTGCTCCACCAACACCTGCTTTGTGGAGAGGGACAACGGGATTCCCGAGGGTTAGGCCAGGCCTGACCCTAGTTGATCTATACCTAGCCTGCCAGCCTGGAACCTTTGGAAAGAACTGTGAACACCTGTGCCAGTGTCCTGGTGAGAACTGGGCCTGCCACCCTGCTTCAGGGACCTGCGTATGTGCTGCTGGTTACCATGGCACTGACTGTCAGCAACGTGAGTCAGGGGATCAGGGGTCCTGTCTGCCAATCTGGTATGCAAGGTGGAGGGGGTAGCTCTCAAGGTTGCTGTGTTCAGGGATGCTGCATGTTTGACTCCACCTCCAGCTTATATAGCAGACCCCCTCTCTCTCTCCCTGCAGGATGCCCATCTGGGCGCTATGGGCCAGGCTGTGAACACATTTGTAAGTGTCTCAATGGTGGGACCTGTGACCCAGCCACGGGAGCCTGCTACTGCCCTGCTGGGTTCCTTGGGACAGACTGTAGTCTTGGTGAGGATCCAGATTGAAGGGCTGAGTAGTATATTGCTGAATTTATGGGGAAGTAGGCAGGGTCCTGCTGGCCAGCCTATGGGAGGACAGTGCCCTGCACACTTGCTTCCCTGATTCTGTAGTCCCCTGTTGCTGATCTAATCTAGACTGGCATTGAGGATGGTGTGTAGGGCATCTGTGTGACCCCAGAAGGCCCTGGCTTCTGGCCGGCTCTGTCCCAGATAACTGAGCACAACCCTGTAGCCAAGCGTCCTACCCAGGAAAGGGACTTTCTCCTGGGTCACATGGGGATGTTCCCATTTGGAACCCAGGCAGAGCTGGGGAGTGTGGCAGTGTGTCTCTGTCGAGATGGCCTGGGGTCCAGCTCCCAGCAGAGCCTCTTCATGGAGGAAGATGGAGAATGCTGGGAATTGGTGTTTTGACCCTGTCTCTACTGTCCTGTCACTCGGGCCGGTACAGCCTAGGACAGGTGTGGTCCAAGAGAGAAGCAACTACTTACCTGGCCCTCTCCACAGCCTGTCCACAGGGTCGCTTCGGTCCCAGCTGTGCCCAGGTGTGTACGTGCGGGAAAGGGGCGGCGTGCGACCCGGTGTCGGGGACTTGCATCTGTCCTCCCGGGAAGATGGGAGTCCACTGTGAGCACGGTGAGTGTCAGCTGGGGGCTGAGCATGCACAGAGTTCACTGATGTGTCATTGAGCTATGAAGCAGGCTCCTGAAATGAACTCATCATGGGAGGGGGGTGTGCCCATTCCCCAGGGACTCAGTCACACTCACTGCCACTGTGAATTCCCCAGAAACCTCGGGGCTGAGAAGCAGTCCCTTACCACGTAGACTGCCTGCCCTGCTGGCAAACCGGCCATCCTATGCCAACTCAGGGCCCCACCCACTCAGGACTCTTGAGAGTTGGTTCATTCAGTGGCCTGCCTGTTCATGTCTCTGTGGCCAGCGGAATCCCTCCTGAGCCTGTAGAATTTGTGTCCCGATGTCTTCTCGGAAGGGTATTTCCTGGTCCTTTTACTCCAGGCCCAGGGACCCCAGCAGACACAAAGCTGGAATAGTGACAACCAGGGGACAGTGGTCATGACCCACATCTGTGTCAGTGTGCCCGGACCCAAGCACACTCTCAGCTCCTCCCTGAGTCCTCACAAAGGCTGTTCTCGTAACCCTTGTTCTCAGCCTAGGACTGGTGTAGTCAGATTAGCAGTCCAAGGCCAGGCTGTAGCCCGGCTGCTACCTGGTCCCGCCCCACTCCTAGGAAAGATAGCAGTGTTACAGGGTGGTCAGCAGGCCACCTCTGAGTACATACGGCTGATCGTGACTGATTCTAGGTCTCTAAGGCACACAAGAGTGATTGGAAGCCTTCCTGACTCTGTGCTGGTTGTGCAGGTGCTTACTCCCTGAAGAGAATGGTCCCTGTTATCTTAGAGTGACCCTCAGATCAGACCTGATGCTGGCTGCCCAGGATTCTGAAGGATTCTATGAGGGAAAAGCCCGCACCAGGCAGCTCAGGAAGCATTTGTCGAATGAATGTCAGTCTGTGTGGGGACATGTCTTGAAAACACGTCCAACCCTGGTCAGAGTTCGCAGTTGTGCCTGCCTCTGCCCCTAGGCTGTCCCCAGGACTGGTTTGGCAAGGGCTGTGAACTCAAGTGTGCCTGCAGGAATGGAGGCCTGTGTCATGCTACCAATGGCAGCTGTTCCTGCCCCTTGGGCTGGATGGGGCCATACTGTGAGCATGGTGAGTGTATGTGTATGGGGTGGTGGGACTGAAACGTCCACCTGAATATCGAACGGGGTGGGGGTCTTGCTCTGGACCCTGAGAAGAAGGCAGAGTTTGGGGGCCTGGGAGGCTGTGTAGGGGCAGTGAGTCAGGGAGCACCTAAGAATCCATTTGTCCCGTCCCTGTATAGCCTGCCCTGCTGGGCGCTATGGTGCTGCCTGCCTCCTGGAGTGTTCCTGTCAGAACAATGGCAGCTGTGAGCCCACCACAGGTGCTTGCCTCTGTGGCCCTGGCTTCTATGGTCAAGCTTGTGAACACGGTGAGTGGGATTGTCCCCTTCCCTGTGTATACCATTAAGGCTGGTCCTGGCTCGTGAACAGAGGCCATTTTCTCAGTCATTGCTCATGAGGAGAGATGGGATGACCAGGCTCTGAGGCTGGAGGTGTCTTCTCAGGGTCACACAGGACAGATGGACATGAGCTCCCATGGTAGCCCCATCTGATGCCTCTACCTTGCTATGTGAGCCCTGAGGCGTATAGTGGGAACTGAGAGGGAGGGAGGCTAGGACACATAGGAAAGGGCCTCTCTCAGGTCTTGGATTTGGTCCTTTGCCCACTCTGGGAAAATGAGGGGTTTCTGCTGCCTTTGACTCAGCCTAACTAGGATCCTTCTCCAGCCTGCCCCGCCGGCTTCCATGGATCTGGTTGCCAGAGAGTTTGTGAGTGTCAACAGGGTGCCCCCTGTGACCCTGTCAGTGGCCAGTGCCTCTGCCCTGCTGGCTTCCATGGCCAGTTCTGTGAGAGGGGTGAGTGTTTCCGGCCCCCACCCGACCCCTGTACCCTTTCCTGTCTTGGTTAATTTGGGGGAAGGGAACACTGATCCCGTTGGCTCCACAGGGTGCAAGCCAGGCTTTTTTGGAGATGGCTGCTTGCAGCAATGTAACTGCCATGCAGATGTGCCCTGTGATCCCGTCAGCGGTCTCTGCCTTTGCCCACCAGGGCATACAGGAGCCACATGTGACCTGGGTGAGTGTGGGCTCCTTCCCAGGATGGCATGTGAGGCTAGGTCTACACTAACAGCAAATATCAATCATGTGGGTTGGCTGCCTGCATGCCAGGCCTCAGACTAGGCATGGTGCCCTTCTGTGATCTCTGCTTAACCCTTCAGCCTTCTCTGAGGGATGTGGCAGTGGCCAGAGCATGATATACCAAGCATAGACATCCAGAAGAATTGCCAAGGCTAGGGTCCTGCTCTGTTGTGGCCTAGAGTCTTGAGACTCTGGCCCCAGTGAGGTAGAAATATGTCCGTTATTTAACAATAATGGCCATGACCCTTTCAGACCAGACTGCCCGAGGATGGGGGCTGTCCTTCTGGGACTGTAAAAGTGACCTACTGACTTTTGGATTCATCCAGCAGCTGTGGCTTCTGATTCACCAACCCAGGCACCAGGCAGGAATGTGTGTGAGCTGGTGCTTCTCCATATAGGGGCTCAAGGTTATAGAACACAGATGTTTTAAAAGTGGGTAGGAACTGTTATCCTTTTCAGGGGAAACTGAGGCCCACGGTCTTCTCTCCTCCTTTCCCGTAGGACATTATTCCACCTGAGCTTTCTACCCAGGTCCAGGCAGATGTGATGGTGCTCATGTTTCTCTCTCCCACCTCCTGCCTCTACAGATTGCAGAAGGGGCCGCTTTGGGCCGGGCTGTGCCCTGCACTGTGATTGCGGGGGTGGGGCCGACTGTGACCCCATCAGTGGGCAGTGCCACTGTGTGGACAGCTACACGGGACCCACCTGCCGGGAAGGTGAGTCAGGTTCCCAGGGGAGGAATTGAAGACTCCCAGCTCTGCCCAGGAATCCATCCCTTGCCCTAGTACCAAGTGGTGGAGTGAGACCAGTCAGTGAGAAACTTGACCATCCCTTCCTGGCACCCAGAGTCCACACAGCTCCCGGTGGTGATGTATAGGCCTCAAGCTACTTATCATGGCAGGAACTGGTTGCACTGCCAGCCTAGAGCACCAACCCTTTCCCCAGAGTGACCCTGCAGATTACAGTGTGAGCTCACAGATCCATATGCAGGTACGGCTGGTCCATTCAGTATGGGAGGGTGTGCATACGTGTATGCCCATGTATCTGTGAGCAACAATGTATATTCGGCAGTATATGCATGTATATCCAGTGTTGTGAGCTACTACATGTGCCAGCACATCAGAGCAGTGACACAAGCATGTGGGACAACTACGCATGCACTGTGTGTGTGTGTGCACTCCAGGTATGTACGCGTGCACACATGCATGTGTGTGTACTGCAGGTGTGTATGTGCACTCCAGGTGTATGTGTGTGTGCATGCTACAGGTGTACATGCACTTCAGGTGTGTGTGTGCACTCCAGGTGTGTGTACATTCCAGGTCTGTATGCATTCTCCAGGTGTGTCCTGCTCATGTGTTTGCTCTAGGTATGTGTGCACTTCAGGTGTGTCCTGCTCATGTGTTTGCTCTAGGTGTGTGTGCACTTCAGGTATGTGTGTGTGCACATCCTCCTGGTGCATGTGTGATCCTTCCCAATACCTCAGCAGACTGGGACTAAGGAGTCAAGAGACACCATAAGTGCTTGGACTATCCACAGGGGTGTCATGCTCCTCCCCACACACCTTACAGTCCTGCAGAGCAGGCCTGCATCTTCTTGGTGTGTACTCACGGTACATGTTCTGTGGGTGCATCGGTCTTAGTTATGCATTTCCTGGGTAAGTATGTGTCCCATGTATACATTCCTCAGGCATATTGTGTTCTAGGTATGTGTTTCCCCAGTGTGTGTGTGCTCCGTGTGTGCATGGCTTCAGGTCTACTCGTGTGCCCACATCTTTCATATGCATATGCACGTTCTGGTGATGTCTATTCACCAGGTGTGTGAACTGTGTTGAATTCAAATGCATTGTTACAGTGCATGCCTGTGCCAGGTATGTACACTCCAGTCCATGCGTGTACTCATGGCTTATTGTATACTTGTGCCTGTGTGTGTACCCACATGCAGAGCTGAGGCAGTAGTTCCTTGACCCCCAAGTCCCCGAGGCTCTGCGGGACTGTACCTTTCACTTGCAAGGCAGAACTGGAAATACTGCACCCCTGTGGATAGCCCAGGCCTGGTCTGCTGCAGGTGTTGAGAAGGGTCTCTGCAGAGGGAGGAGGGAGGCTAGCTACAGTGCTCTACAGAGTGGGTCATGGTAGAGATGAGAACCCAGACCCAGGAGTCCTCAGCTTAGAGACCCCCAGTGTAGACTGCATACTGTGTATAAGTGAATTACTTTTAGCCTCTCCAAGGTGGTCATGGCTTCAAACTGTTAATAGCTGTTAACAGATGAGCAAGGTGGCTGTTTAGGGTTAGGTTGCAATTTGCTGACTGGTGCCTGGGTACATAATGCTACCCATGGTGACCCCCCCCCAGTGGTCAAATGTGGTACTACACCCTAGGGCATCCTCATGTACATTTAGGGCCTTGAGGCCATTGGGAGTCCTGGGCCAGCCATTTTCCCTGGGGTGGCATTATCTTGATCTTGGGCAACCAGCCTCAGAGCCCTGCTCCCACTCTTCTTGGTAGTTGGCAGAAGGAGAGCTGACCAGACCCCCCCCTGCTTACAGTAAGGTGGAGAAGGTTGTGTTGGTGGATATCTGGGGTCCCAGTGGGTGTGGGTAACAGATGCCTTACTGCCCCAGTAAGCACTAACTCAGAGGAATGCCCACAGAGGTCTGTCCTGTCCAGCAGGACATTAAACAGGGGTCTGGGGAGGTCACCTGAAAGAGAGCGGGGTGGAGGGGAGCAGGCATAGACACAAGAAAGTCACGACCTGTCTATAATCTGATCAGATCGTAATTTTACTTTTGCACACACAGGTTATATACACATAAAGGCAGGATGTGGGGAAGGGGATGACGCAGGAGTGTGGGAGTTCAGGGGGAGTACAGATATCTTCCAGAACAGAGTGTCAGCTGGGTGAAGGTTCAGGGGACAGGACACCATGACTCCAACTATGATTCACTTGTCTTTATCTAAGTTGGTACTATCCACCAAGGTTTCCTATCTTACAAGGCCTATGAGTACCCAGGCTTGGCAGCCTTCCACCAAAGCTTTTGTTTACAATAACTCCCAGCTATCTGTTTCAGTGATTTTCCAGAGACCCAAGACTTGGTGCGAGCGGGCATGTATGTCAGGCCTATTGCTGACTTTAGGCCTATGGCTGATTTTAGGCCTTCAGTGTATAAGCAGGGTGGCTCCCAACAGAGGTCCACTATTGTGTTCCAGCCCAAGGGACCCAGGCCTCTGCTGGTGACTGAGAAGACATAGGTGGGACTTCTGGATCCACAACTCTCCTGGAAAGCCATGAGTTCCTGGACAGCTATGGATAGTCACTCAGCCTCATGTCAGGGCTCTGCGGTCACGGGGAAGAAGGCCTCCTTTGGACACAAGGAATCCAGGGAAGTGAACTGGACCTCGGGCCACTGTTTACATGGGGACCCTGTAAGCTGTGCTGTGGAATCCTGGCCCTCTTCAGGGACCTGGGATGGGAGCAAGGTGGGAATAGCCAAGGCTCCACCTGCTTGCCAGGTCCTTCTGGTGCTAGGCCATGAACTGCTGCGGCCAGCCAACTGTTTACCTGGAAATGTAGTCCAGCCTGTATTTATGTAAGGTATTTATGGGCAATTCCACTTGCCTTTATGGTCCTGGGTCAGCTGGAAGCTGCCTGATCCCAGAAGTCAGGCAGTGGGCTGTTGGGGTCTCCAGCAATTGGGATCAAGGGTTTTGTAAAGCCCAGTGAGTTAAAGGCACAGTGGTGTCCTCATGGCCTGGGTTTTTGTGCTTTCCATAGACTCTGTAGGTCCTTCCAAGAGCAGCTGGCATGAGGGTTCTCGGATGAGAACCTCCTGTACCCCTCTAATGATAGGAATGTTGCACCGGTCACATTGGGGGGTCCTTCTGGCTCTGGGGAATGAGGCAGTGCCTGGTCAAGGTGAATTGTCCCAGAGAACACACTGGTGCCTAAGACACCTCCAGAGACCTAGAAGGTGGCTTGTCCAGAGACTACAGAAAGAATGTTCCAGAGGGAGGAGGGCAGGCCTGGCGTGGAAGGAAATCCATGCTTAACCCAACAGCCCACTTCTGCCTCAACAGGGTGATCAGTATCACAGATCCACAATCCCTGGGGATTGAGGCTGATACCTCAGGTAGAAGAGTATAGCTCAGAGCAGAGTTGCAGGAGGGATGGGGGAAGGGCCCTGGGAACAGCAGAAATCGGAGGATGGCTGGACTTGGATCTGAGACTCTACTCCCACCCAAAGAAGCCTCTTCTTTTGGATCTGGGTGGTAGCTGTCTCCTCCCTTTCCCACTGCATCCAAAGCAGCTGAAACCTCCAGGGACACTTCAAAGGCTACTGTGGGATGGTCAGTAGTGGGAGCAAGTCAGTTGGCCGCTGTACAGACACTTAAGTAAAGGCAGAGGGTTGGAGCAGAGAGTGAGGAAGAGCTTTGTGTAAACGTGAAGCAGGCAGTATGGGGAGGAAGGAGGAATTCTAAAGTGCCCAGAGGGGAAAAGGATTAAGAATCGGATTGGCCAGAAACTCTACAAGGGAAAGGATGACAGACAGGAAATGGTGATGAGGTCACTGGTATTGAAAAGTTAGCTGGGTGGGGCAGTGGTGGCGCATGCCTTTAATCCCAGCACTTAGGAGGCAGAGGCAGGTGGATTTCTGAGTTCAAGGCCAGCCTGGTCTACAGAGTGACTTCCAGGACAGCCAGGGCTACATAGAGAAACCCTGTCTCGAAAAACCAAAAAAAAAAAAAAAAAAAAAGAAAACCAAAAAAAAAAAGAAAAGTTAGCTGGATATAATTTTATACCCAGCTAAACAACCACCAATGCCCACAGGTTCACCCATGTCTAATTTGGAAATATTCCTGGGAAGAGGAATTCACAGCACATCTCCTACATGGCCATCATGAGGAGAACTGAAGTTGTCCTTCTAAACAACAGGTTAACCCCAGACCCATTCACCATGGGGTAGTGCAAGGGAAGTTGGAGACAGGGTGTCACTGATCCACTGTGAGTGGCAGGCAGGGAGGCAGCATCTGTAGCCAACAGAGATAAGAAATAGAGTGGCCCACTTCCAGCCCTCTTGAGTACTGGGGTCCACCCAGGGATGGGAAGGAAAAAGCAGACTAACAGGGCCTGAGCAGACTGAGGTCCAGACTTCACTAAAAGTCATATGATCTTGGCTGGCAAGGTAGTTGAGAGAGTTAAGGCCCTTGCCACCAAACAAACTTTAGTTTATTTCCCAAGTGGTAGAAGGAAATTAGTGACTTCTGCCAGTTGTCCTCTGATCTCCTCATATAAACCCTCAATAAATAATGCAAGTAAAGTTTTTTCTTTAAGGAAAGTCACAGTATCTAGCCTGTAAAAGCCAGCCGAAAGGTAGAAATACAATCATAGCAAAAAGAGCTGGGGAAGGATTTTTTTTTTTAAAAGTTTTTTAAAGGTTTGTTTTTAGTATTTGTGTGCATATGTGAGCGAGGCTGCCTGCGGAGGCCAGAGGCATCAGATCCCATGGGACTGGAGTTACAGGGTCTGAGCTGCCTGATGGGGGTATTGAGAATTGACTGCAGGTCCTCTGGAAGAGTAGTATTGCTCTAACCACTGGGCCATCTCCTCAGCCCCTGGGGAAGGAGTTTTACTGTTTTGCATCGGCATAACACTGTAGCTGTCCACACACATACACACATGCATATATACACACATGGGCACATGAACACACATGCATGCACACATATACACACATGTACACATACATGAACACACACATTGGCACATACACATACATGCATGAACACATGCATGCATGGGTGCACATACACGCAGGCATGCATGAATACACGCATGCACACATGGGTACATACATACACATGCACACACAGGTGCTCAAAAATCCAGAGCAGTGGTAGCTATCACAGGGAGAGAGAAACACATTACAGTGTAATGTAATACACTTCATATAACCTGTAGGTCAGGCAAACTGGAAAGCAATGATCCAATCTGCAAAAGCTTTAGCATGTTATGTATGTGCTTGAGATATTTGTTTATAGATACATGCTTATGTTTATAGGGATTCTTTATGCTCATCAACAGGGCTGTGGGTGTCATGGAGGAGGTACTGGGGGATACAACTCGGGCCCTTCACATACTAGGCAGATGCTCTTATCACATAGCTACTGGTAAGAAAGCTAAAATTCTCTCCTTTGAAGACTAACAAGCCCATCAGACCGTGGTTGATTTCGTGGTTGATTGATTGCCTGCATGCCTGATTGATTGAGATAGGCCTTGCTACGTAGCCCTGGCTAGTTTGGAGTAAGCTAGGTAAACCAACTGACATGGACTCATGTCCTGTCTCTGCTTCCTGTGCTGGGATTACTTACAGGCATGTACCACCGTGCCTGACCAGACTGATAGGTTTTTAAAATACGAAGTGGGAAAAATAAGGTAGAAGGAGCTACAGACAGTACAGAGACTTAACAAAGAATGTGACAGGCAGCTGTGTGCTAGCACCGTTACAGCAGGAACATGGACACATTTGGGGAAAAGAAAAATGCTAGGATCGGCATAGAGCTTAAAGGAACTTGGGGTAGTGTGGGTAATGGTGCCTATCGACTTGAGCCCAGGACCCACATGAGGGGAATGTGGGGCACTGAAGAGCTGGCTCAGCCATTAAGAGCACTCGCCGCTCTTGCAGGACCTCTCAGAGGTCCTCAGATCAGTTCTCAGAAATAACATGGTGGACCACAATTCTCTATAACCCCAGTTCCAGAGACTCTGATACCTTCTTCTGGCTTTGGCAGGACACCAGGCATGAAGGCCAAGCACCCCTTCACATAAAATATTTTCTTAAAAAGTAAAAAACTAAGGAAGGGATAGCAGGTCACTGTGGCATGACCAAAGAAGTAATTGCTGAGCTGAACCAGAGTTGACTTCAGCCCGTATTCAGAGGCCCAGCACAGATACAGCATTAGGGACAGGTGGTGGCTGTCCCTGGACAAGCAGAGATGAAAAGCCCAAGAAAGATGGCTTCTACACACTGGCTAAGGACATGGGAGGGAGTCCTGACCATTGCTTCACTTTCTCGGGGTCAAAGCCAGAGTCCTAAGTGAGGCAGGAAAGCCAGAGTCCTGAGGTATAGCCCCCATGTTAGTACCTCTTATAGCCACCAGGGGGCCTGAGAGAGAAACACATCCTCACCTTGTCTTGTGGCTGGTGGTGGTAGGAGTTAGGTAGCCTGGTACACAGAGTCAGGAATGTTCTGGAAGGACTAGAAAGGATGAAAGAGGAACAACAGTCCTGAGGTTGAAGATGAAGTTGTGTGCGAACCTTATGGGTGGGCCGTTTTTCACACTCCCTGGAGGAGAGGCCTGGTCTGTCTCTGGAAATGGTCTGCAACATTCAAACCATCTCTGTGCACCACATGCCTCTTACTCTTGCTCCCCGAGAAAACGAAGGTGTGTGTCCCCCAGAGCCTAGCCCGCTCTACTCTGCTCATAAGGGGCTGGATATGGTGGAGATGAAGGGCCAGCGCTCTGGTCTTCCACTTTCAAGACCAGCAGCCACTGATGTACCCATGACTGGCAATGTCACTGCAGGTGGCTCAGGACACTGGAGGGCTGGTGATCTGATCCTACTTAGCCCCAACCAAGCCACAGGCCTCCCTGGAGATGGTTAGGCTATTAGAAGCCTTGATGGCCTCCTGCCTGAGAGTGGGCAGGGAGTCTTTTTAGTTACCCGATCTGTGATATGAAGATCCCTGCAGCCCAGGTGCACAGGAGGGGTGGAGAGTCTCCCCAGCTTAGTGGGTGTGAAGGGTACCCCATATGATCCCTGTTATTGGAGGGGAGCATGGAAATGTACCACCAGAGAGAACACAGAGGATGGGCTGTCTGCAGTCAGGGAGGTAAGGGGGCTGGCCCTGTCCATCATTGGGGGAAGGTTTCCTGACCTGGACCTGTAACAGATGACCTCTGTTAGCATGAGATGTCTTACTGACCAGTGTCTGCTAGCCCCCAAGGGCTGCAGTATCTTTGCCCCAGGTGTCTACAGTAACAATGGGTTCAGAGTCAGAGCCGCAGCCTTCCAGTCCACCTACCTCTAGCTAGAGTGTACTTGGTGACAGTCAGCATGCTTCTTGTCAACCTGTTCCTTGGGGTCAGGGGGGATCAGTAGGGGGAACAAACCAGAGGCCACAGGAAGTGGGTTTACGCCAAGGTGCCTTAGCTTCTGCCACAGTTACCTATCAGCATACACACACACAGCATCTGTGCACACAGATACCACTCCCCAGTCACACACACACACACGGCATTGGGGTGAGGAAGATGGAGATGTTTACCCCTTCCAGGTTGAAGGAAGTACTAGGTCCTGCCTCAGAGTCAACCCAGCCTTGCCTTCTCACTGAACTCTGGCCTGGCCCTCCTTTCAAAGCAACCACTCATAAATGTGGATGAGAACCTGTCCTGCTGAGGACTGAAGTCAGGCCGAGCCAGCACTTGGCCCTTCTGGCTGCCTCGGGCAATGGGGAGGGGCTGGCCCTCGCTGTCCTGGTGCACAGCCCTTCCCAGGACTAAGAGACATCACCGTCTTGTGTTTTCCACCTAGGGGAGATTCATCTGTATCTGTCACTTCTGTAGCAAGGTCGAGCCTGGTGGGAAGGTCAGATTCTATAGTACATGTTGGGTGTTCCATCCTAATCTAGCGCCAGCCAAGCAGAGAAAGGCACGGGCTACAGCGCCAGACTGAAGGGATTGCTGGAGAGACCTGAGCAGCCAGACCAACCGTGTTCACTCCTGGTCCAGCCCTAGTGAGCGCAGAGGCTGCCTTTCTGGCCAGGAGGTAGACGGGGCCTAAAATCACTATACCAGAGTGTCCTCATTGTGTCCCAGTCCTCAGAACCCTGTGGCCAGGCTGAGCATGCAAGGTCCAGCTGTTACCATCCCTGACCACACAAGCAGAGCCTTGTGCCAGAACTAAGGACAGACATGACACCAGTCTCCACCCACCTGTTATATGCCTTGGGTTTCACTGAGGCAGGTGGCTCACATGTAAAACAAAAATTTAAAAGAAATACTTTAATGTTATTGAGATCTGAAATCACAATATCCTTGCTGTCACCTCCCACCAGCACTGTCCTCTCAGAACGCTGGCCCTTTTTGTCCCACCTGGGATGGAGGGGAACATCCGGGAGGTGGCCTTGTGGTGTCCTCAATGAAGGCAGCAGTCCTGTATCACTGTTAGCGGTGTAGTTCAGGTGTCCAGTGAGGCCAGGCTAGGCTCCTCCCACAGCGTGGGTCTCCTGGAGCTTGCCTCAAAGATGTCTAAGCATGCGGAATCTATACGCGTTCCGTGTTCTGCACTCAACCGTGAGCCCAGGATCGGAGCTGCGTCCCATGACAAGCCTCTCCCACTCCTTGCGGGCAGGCTGGGCTGAAACTGCGTCCACCATAGCTTGGCTTTTGAGCTGTCCGGCTACACATCCGTCTCCACCCGCAGCCGTTCCATCCTGCGCACGTTGCCTTCCACGGCCACACGGCTGGTGATGGAGTGAGCAAAGCTCTCAGGAAACCAGCCCGTCTCTCCGTCCCGAAGACGCTCACCATGTAGCCAGCCTGAATGCAGACGGGCACGTGAGAGGGGAGGCCACCTCTGAGTCTCCACCTCTGGTCTTGAGGCTCAAGGGCATTGGTGACTGTTGGAACTGACCACACCCCTCCCGACTCGAGAGAGAGCCACTGAGGCCTTGCTCAAGGCCACAAGGGCTCCTGAGGGGGTTGGGAACTGCAAGACTCAGGGAGCAGACATCCATTTGCTTGACTTAGGGCCTGTGTGATGAAGTCATTTTGTTCCCATGACTCTAGTACCTGCAGTGGTCTTCCCTTTGGGGAAGCCGAGTGTGGTGTGTATGTGTGGAGTGTGCATGTGGGTTCACACACGCGCGCACCCATGGTCATAATGTCAGTTCCTCAGGTGCTGTCCACTCTGTTCTTTTGAGACCATCTCTCGTCACTGTGGAGCTAGCCTGGCTGATCAAGGGGCCCTTAAGATTTGCATGTCTTCGCATCTCTGGCAGTGAGATGTCACAAGCTATGTGCTACCATACCCCAAATCAGGTCCTTATGCCAATCGAGCCAGCTCCCCAGCTCCCACCTTTGAGGAAGTTCTTAGGAGGGACGAGGCAGGCCGAGTGTGTGCTGGTTGCCGCCACCCAGTACACTCTGCAGCCATGTCTGATTGATGCCCACTTGTGGATGGCCCCACCCACACTCACCGTCCTCTTCCTGAAGGACCAGGACGACGTCAGCCTGTTGCAGTGTGATCTCATCGGCCTGCTTGGCAAAATATGCCTTGGTGACCTCCACCTGGGGCAGTTCTAGGGGGAAACGGAGAGAGCTAGACCAGGAGTGCTCTGCTGCCCTAGGAGGACAGTATTCCTCCCTCCCGCAGTAATCCTCCCTCCCACAATAGTCCTCCCTCCCACAGACACATGGCACCAGCTGTCCCAGCACAAGATGGACAGCTTCCCTTGGATAAAGACCAGCCTTCCAGGGGTACAAGGCTAGACACCTGGCACCCACGGATAGACTTCCCCTCATTAAGTGGTGACATTTTGATGGCCCAGCCTTGTCCTATTCCTTAGACCTCAGGCCTCCTAAGAAGCACCAATAAGGTTAACCTGGGCTACCTGTACATAGTCACAGTACATACAGCAGGCCAAGGTCCATCAGCTGAGTGAGGTGCCCTGGCGATGCTGTGGTGTCACCTGAGGTCCAGACCAGCTCAACCCGAGGGCTGTAACCCACGCTCACCTCCTTTGTTGGTGATACCCTGACACTGTCTCTCCTTGTAGGTGAGTGCTGTGATCCACCGGGCCCGGTCACTCCTGGAGGCCACAGAGAGTATAGATGAGGCCCCTCCATACTTTCTTGGGGTCTATGAGCCCCTGTGTGGTACCAGTACCTGTTCTATGATCACTGACTATTCTGACCTCGCCTACTGTCCTGAGGTTTGCTGTGCTTCAGCCCCTGGCATCAATGTTGGTGCCTGATGGCAGGATGCTCCTGCTTCGGGGCCTTTGCAGGGCCATGTTCTGCCTGAGCACTGTTCCCCTGTATTTGCTGCCTCATTCCCTCCCTGCCTTGGGATTTCTACCTAAGCGCCACTTTGGCAACGAGGGCGCACCCATCGATCACGTGCATGTTTCCTCCCCAATGTCTAGCTAGTACAACAATTCATTTCTTTCTTGTGTTTTGCTTATGGCACTGACTAGTAAGCACTCAGAAAACAGCTCTGCACATCCCATCCTCACCGGGCTTCCCGCTCTCTCACACAGGCACGCAAGGCACACACTCATGCCCTTCCAGCGCGTCTTACGCAGAGTCAGACGACAGCAATATCCGCTCCTCGCGGCCCTCACTGTTGTGTAGCAGGTTCACTTCGAACGGGTAGGGCACGGAGGAGCTGCGGCTGCTGCCTCCTGGCAGTGAGAGCTCCGAGGGGTCCGGCTTCCTGACCTGTACGTGGTTTAGTTGCGCGTAGTCTTGGACCAGGTAGCTTTCCTCACTGTGGGGACACAGGAGACTCATCAGGGCCTTTCATGCCAGGACCAGTTGATCACAAAAGTGCTTCTAACACTTGTCTCCTGAGCCTGGAGAGAGAACTTCCAGAGCTTCTGTGGCCAAGGAGAGAAACCTCAGCCTGTAGAGAGCGGAGAGCTGACAGAGCCGCTGTTTACCCCAGATCAACTGAGGTATAGCATTGAATGCCAAGGTCAGAGGGACTCAGGGCCGCTCCCTATTGGTCCTAAGCCCCAGCTGCTCTCTAGCCTGACACCTTCAGCCCAGTGCCTACCTTTTCTTCTTGGTGACAACCAGGACATCATTGAACAGGAACAGGTAGCATGTGGGTCGGCTGGCAATTTTCCTAAAGATACTGGATTCCTCCAAGAGGAAGAGCTCCCCACGCTTCAGCAGCCAGCGAGAGGCGGAGATGAGTGGGAGGGACTAGGGATGAAGGAGATGGGACACAGCGAGGTTGAGGTGACGCGGAAGACTCCCTGCCTCCCTGAATGGAGCTTGCAGTCCCTGTTAGGACGGAACCTTAAGGGATGGCCACTGAGTTGTCCCACAGGTACCGTGGTCTATCTATACATGACAGCCTAGGTCAGCCCTCATTTTCTGGGCATTTGTGGAATGTTCCACCTAAACTGGGGGTGGGGGACAGTCCCGAAGAAGCCTCAACACCTCCTTGCCCTTGAGTCAGGGAGGCTCAAGGGCCTCCTTTCACACAGGGAACCCAAGGCCCAAGAAGATCAACAGTCCTAGCTGCTCCACCCCGACCCGAGACCTCTTGCTCTAGCCTGCGATTCCTAAGTCGGACAGCAGAGTAAGGTGTGGGGTTGGCACGGCACCTACCTTGACCTTACCGAAGTCCAGCTGCATGTGCAGTGTGTACATCTGCTCTGTACGCTCCATTTTGTGGGCCCCCTCGTTACACTGCTTCACCAGCTGCGGGGTGGTTGAGTTTAACACGGATTGGTCCACAGGGTGCCTCCCCTCCCGGTGGCACTGGCTTGGATCTAGTCCCTTTTCCTCTTGGGACCACAAACCCGCACCTCACCCGGGGTCTCTGCTATCAGAGAAGCTGTCTCACCTTGCTGATGGCCTTCAGGGCTCGGCTGGCGGCTTTATACCGTTCGGGATGGCCTTTCGTCTTCAGGCAGAGTGTCTGGAGGAGAGAGTGGTTGGGAAGCGCCCGAGCCTTCTATAGGCCCTACGTGGGGCAGAATCTGGAAGTGTGGGAGAGGGTCCTGTTGGGGCCCACCAGTATGGCTACAGCTCACAAAATGTCCTCTGGGGCCAAGCCAGGCAAGGAGATCTGGTACTACATATACCTCCCATCCTGGGGAATAGCTGTGTGAGGACCCAGAAGAATTATTTCTGCAGGGCCGAGGGTGTATGTGTACATGCCCGAGTGTGTGTCTGCAAGCTACTATATCATGTTAGTGACCACAAAGTGAGCAAGATTAATCACACCGCCTTAGAGTGTTGTAATTACCCCAATTACAGATCTGTTAGCATGAGGAAAGAGGTCAGAGAGGCAATATTGAGAGGCGGGGGCTCCAGGTGGGTTGCCATGGCAACAGCAACACCCAAGCCTCCCCATAGGATACTCACATCTGTCAGCAGCGGTAGCCGGGTTACCCTCTGCATGGGGAGGATCAGGAAAGAGATCATGGGCAGGCCCCCACACGCAGGCTGTTTCTCGATCTCCCTCAGAACTTCCCGGAAGGCTGCGTTGCTGTTCCTGCAACGGGAGTCACTGAGTCACTCTGACTTTGGGAAGAGGCTGGGTGGGCAGGACGTGCGTGGGGTGGGCTGGGGGTGCAGAGGCCCCACTCACGACAGCTTCTGCAGGGTGCGCTGCTGGTAGACCTCGTTGGAGCAGTAGGCAACGTAAGCGTGAAAATGATGTTCGGCGTGGTCCTCCAAGATGTCGCTGATGTCCTCCACGCACACCTGAGCCTTGTGCCGCTGCTCCAGGGCTTCAAAGAACCTGGGGCATCGGAGTGAGGCGAGGTTGGGGAAGTGAAGGCTCGGTTTTGGCGGGTGTGTACACACACCTACATAGACACATGTATATGGACAAAAACGTCCATATAGACCACTTTTTTTGTTTGTTTGTTTTTGTTTTTCGAGACAGGGTTTCTCTGTGTAGCCCTGGCTGTCCTGGAACTCACTCTGTAGACCAGGCTGGCCTCGAACTCAGAAATCCGCCTGCCTCTGCCTCCCAAGTGCTGGGATTAAAGGTGTGCGCTATCACCGCTCAGCTATATAGACCACTGTTGGAGGCTGTACGTAGCAAGTGCCCAGTGGGTCAGGCAGAACCTTATGTAGGCTAGGCCACATTTCCCTGCAGGGTCCCTTAGGGGACCCTGTGACAGATTAGCTCTTCACATTGCCTTTGTAACACCCATCCCTATGCCTGTCCCTGGATGGGGACTCAAGGACAGAGATCCTATGATACACTGGGGTCTTAAGGGACACAGGGAGAGCCACCTCTCTCTAGGGCTGGGTCTTGAAACTAAGGTGATTCTGCCAGCCAAGTTCCCTGCAAGGCTTCACAAACTGCCCACACGCATGGAGTCCGGCCCAGACGGGAACAAGCTGGAAGGCCCAGGCTCTTGGCAGAGGTCCTGGCAAAACCTCTATCCTGACTCCAGTGAGCCAGGCAGGCTGGTAACACGGTGAGCAGATGATGTCAGGGGTCGGCCCAGGGTTCTCTAGGTCTTGGCTGCCTGGCGTGTGGGGCCAGTGGCTGATCCTGAGCTATGTCCACCTCTCAGGCAGCTGGGAGAACTCCATCTGTCTCAGAAGACCCTTCCCAGATGTGGATGTGGGTATGGACACTTAGGACCTGACAATTTCCTATAATAAGCAAGTGCACTCTGAGAGCCAGTGGCCCTTGGGAAGCTAACTAGTAGAGAGGCTCAGAAGCACATGGCCTCATAAATGAACAGAAGTTGAGGCTGCCTGGACACAGGCCCACCACGCACAGTTGGCAAGCTAGGCCACTCAGTTGAAATGCATAATTCTGAGGGTTTCCTGGAAAGGTCTAGAAGGGCTGGCCTCCTGCTACTGGCCCAAAATAGCGTTAATTCTCAGAGGAGGCCACCGTGGATGGCCGGGGAGGAGGCTAGAGAGTCACAGCCCAGGAAAGCAATGGCCACCCTGAGCAATCAGAGGCTGCAGGGAATCAAGGGGCCACAATGGGGGCAGGAATCTGCATGAGGGTCACACACTTCCAGGGACCCTTCCCTTCCAATGAGTCAATGTGTGGGTAGTTCCCACATCCAGCTGCTGAATCTCTTACAGGAAGCCTCCAGGGATGTGACTGTCCTATTCCCTGCCTAAATTTCTCTGAAACTTCCTGAGGGAGAGGGCACCCCCCCCCCAAAGCAGCAGGCTGAGTAGGTCCAGCAAGGGTCAGGCTGACCTGACATGCAGGATCCAGCATCCTGTTTGGAGGATGTGAGCTAGCATCCAGTGACCTACTCTTTCTGACCCCACTGAGGTCTAGGCACCAGCCTCATTGGACAAACAGGGAAGCCAAGGCTAAAGGAACTGGGAGGCCTGGGGTCTCCTGGGTTGCAGCAGTAGTAAGGCCACATGCACATAAGTGTGTGCAAACACATATAAGATGACACTATGCCCAGTGCTGGGTGAGAGCTCCATTGGTAGTGTGCAAAGATACATACACAGGCATGCACATGTACAAAGCATTCATACACGAATTCACAGAAGTGCTTGCACACACACACACACACACGACAGACACGCCCCCGTCAGCCTGCAGCTGCATGCCTGGCCCTGCTCTGATTCTAGGCCCTGGAACTAGAGCCCAGTCTGGCCACCAGACACTGCTGGGTAGAACATGACCTGGGGCTGCAACTCGAGGCTGCTACCTGGCTAGGTGAGGATACTGTGGGCCCCTCCTGCTGCCCAGGGCTGAGGTGAGATACCCATTGGTAGTATAGGGTTGTATACAAGAGAAGTGTTCTCTCTCTCCTGAGAGATTAAGATGCCCACTACCACAGTGTCCCCACAGCCAACCCTCAAGGGCTTTTATGGATTGTCACACCTTCTCTCAAGCCAATGGCTGCTCCAAGCTTCCCACCACAGGTGCAACCCAGGGCCCACTCAGAGCTCACTGATATCACTACAGAGATGACCACTTGGAGGCAGGGTAAAGTGGCATCTTTGGGGACCCAGGGGACCTAGGTGTGGAAGGGCAGGGAGTCTCACTTCTGACTGGCAGACATCACATCCAAGATGTTGGAGAAGAGGTGGTGGTGTTCCGTCTGGGTCATAGTGGCCCTCAGCTCCCGGGACTGGAGGAACTCAGTCACCAGGATGCTCAGGCTGTGCAGATAGGAGAACTCAGATGTAAGGATCTCGAAGATGGCCTGCACGAGAAGACGATGCTCAGAATGACGGATATGCTTGCTTTAGGAGGGAGGGAAGACTGGGGTGTGGGGCTCCTTCAGAGGGCTGTAATGACTGCTGCATAGGCTACAAGCCCATATCCCTGTGTTCTCTGGCTTACCAACTCAAGCTGCGTCTAGGTAGCCGGGACTTTGCTTTCTGGGGAAGAGTGAACACAGGGCCTAACACATGCTGGGCAAACCTTATACCACTGAGTCACGTCCCTCATCCCTGGCCAGGACTCTTGTCCTTCCCTGATGCTGCTTGAGGACTTACAAGGCAGCGAGGGGACTCAGTCCTCAGCCATCTTTGACCCTGGCCCGTGAGGTAGCCAGTAGGGTAGGTAAGGGAGAGTATCACTCTTGTTTCTATATCCCAGGGCACTGTGTGGCCTGCTCCACCTCTAGGGACAGCTCGGGCTGTTGCCTGCTCGGCACACCCCACCCGGTGCTTACCTCCTGCCTCTTCCGTTCTTCCACTGACAGTGTGTCCAGGACACCTGACTCCAGCACCTGAGGAGAACATGGGCCAACGAGCTATGAGTCACAGGTCCTCCAGATGAAGTGGTACCCACCTCCATCCTCCTCTGGCCCAGGAGGACAGAGCAGCCTGGAGGAGGGAGGGAGGGAGGAACCAGGGCAGAGCCACCACCATCAGAAGCCTTCAGCTATGTGTCCCCAGCTTATCTTCCTCCCCATGGAAATCTCCCAAGACAATGCTACTCCATCTATAGAGCCCTAGGCCAGGTCAGGAAGATGGACAGGGAGTCCCGAGGAATAGTGAGTCAGACTCCGCCTGGACAGCTGAGTCAGTCTTATCAGGGGAGGTACTGACTGTTACCACTTGCATGCTTCATGCCCTTGGGGCTAGTGGTCCCCAGGCTGCCTTAGAGTGGCTCCTTCACACCTATGGCTATAGAGCATGTCAGGGCAGGCTGAACCATCACAATGGCTGGCCTCTGCATGATAGAGAACTGGATCCATTTGTGCTCTCCTACCTACAGGCTGGTGAGAGGCACTATCAACAGTGTGTGGACCCCTGTAGCTTTCCAAGCTTGGGTAGGTCAGGCTCTAAATATTGGGCAATGTTATGGGGTACAGCATGCTGGGCCCCATCCCAGATGAGGGACTCACCTCCCCCCAGCCTCCTGGGTTCTAGCATCTAGTAGCATAATAAATGTATACTTCTGGACATTTCCAGTTGTGAGGTACAGAGTCTGCCCTGCTGTAGCCCTTGGCTGGAGGGGTCCCGCTCTCACGGGGGTCCCTCAACCCCATGGGAAGCAAACAAGAAGCTCCATTGTACTGAAATGAAGGAAAAGCTGGGTGTCCCATCCCTTTGCCTACCACACCCACAAACTGCAGAGGACAGGAGTCACGTGCCTCCAGTCACGTCCCTCATGCCGTAGCCACTGTGTGCCAGGGCTACTACCATCCTGACCCCGCTTTTGACTGAGCCTTCAAAGCTTAGACAAGGACCCCATTTTCAGATGTGGGAAATAAGGGGAGAGTAGAGAGGCTGCTCTCCTTAGATCTGTTTCTTTGTCACCTTTCCTGTCCTAATGAGATGAAGGTCCTAGGAAAGGGGCTCCTTTTGGGTCAGACTGAGCAGGGCCTCCTGCTACATAGACAGAAGACACTCCGGTAGAGCCCAGCCAGCCCCACAGGGCAAATTGTGTATCCCCATGGCTCTAGAACCTGTTTGTAAGGGCCTGGGCCACCACAAGGTGGGAAGGGAGAAGTCCTGGGGCCTCCTGTGTATTCAGGATGGGTGTGGAACTCCTTACCTCTGGGAGCTGGCTCCAGGTGAGCTGGGCAGGCCGATAGCTCTTGACCACGATGGTGGTGTCTGCTCTCCGAGTTCCCCCTGGGCTCGAGGGCTCATCAAGAATGTCATCATCAGACTCCTGACTGGTGTTCAAACCCCGTTCTCGGATCTCCTGGTACAGCTGGGGGTCTGGGGAGAGAAGAGCCACCTGTCTGTAGGAGGGTTTGGGGGTGGCGTGGCCCTCCCAAGGGCCCCACAAAGCTCTCAAAAACATGCAGGCTCCGCTGTGGCCCACTGGGTCCTACAGTGGTGCAAGGCCTGCCTGGAAGAGTGTAGCAGCCTAGTGTAGAATGTGGCACTGAAGATCAGGGCCAAGCAGACCATCCAGAGCTGTGCACAGCCAGCTGTGCCTGGTCTAAGAGAGGAAGGTCGGGGTACTCAGGTGGGGCCTGAGTATGCTGGTTGCCGCCCAAAGCCAACAACCATCAGTCTAGTCTGGCATGGGCCAACCCAGTTGAGGACACTTCTGAGCCCATGCAGCTGCTACCATCAGCCTGAGACTGGAACAGCGCTGAAGCTCCGCACAGGGAGATTGCCAGAGATTTTGCAGGGGCTTGGAGCTAACACAGCCAGGAGGGAGGGACATTCTTGCTGGAGTCGCTGTGTCTTGGAACCTCTGAGCCTCTAAGCCTCATAGCCCCAGTGGGACCAGGTAGACTCAACAACCCAGGCTACTACTTCCTCACAAGCTGCAGTTGCCAGGAGGCTCTTTGGACTGGGAATATCCCATGCCAAAAACAAAGATGGGTGTCTGCCTCTCCGGAGGCCTGATGCCTATAAGCAAACCTGGGTCTCTGAATACTCAAGATAGTGGAGAGCTGGTCTGTCCTGTCCTTGGGTCACAAAGGGACCCGAGGGAACTCTACTAGCTGCAACAGTCCCACCAACAACTGGGGTCTTATCTTCTCAGACCCACTCGGTTCCCTGGGTTGGCCCTTCCTGGCCACGCTCAGCCCTTGGCCTCCCCAGGAACCACTTACCATCTTTGAAAGAGCCCTTGTGCGCACGTTTCCGCCCCAGAGTTTTCTGCAGACAAGAAACAGAAACCCCAGCAGTCAGTCGAGAGGGAGGTGTGGGTCCTGCCTTTCTGTTGCTGTGGTAGCCTAGAGGATGTAAGAGATTGCCCAGAGGGAGGGGGCTTTGCTGACTCAAGAGGTGCTCCTTAAATACTAGCTGTATAAAGTAGAGACCAAGAGAGGTAAAAGTTGGAGCCCGGAGCAGGGGCCTGCTACAGGAAAGCTGCATGGGGCGGAGGTGGGGCAGGGGGTGGGGGAGGATCAACCCAGTTAAGAGGAATTACCTGCATAGTGGGGCATGGTGGGATGGAGCAGGGGTCTCGAGAAAACAAAACTGGGCAGATTTCTGCTGGTTAGAGTCTGGCCCTGGTACTGGTTGGGGCCCCAGAAACTGAGGCAGGGGATTGGAAGGACTGAGCTCTGGGGAATCCCCACTGTTGGCTGGAACACAAGGCTTTCACAGGTGTACTGGTTCCAGGAAAGAAAGTTGCTTCTGGTTCCTTAGAACCAGTTAGGGCCTGAAAACTCCACTTACGTGTGTATCCTTGTATGTGTGTGCGTGCCTGTATCTCTGTGTGTATACATGTCTCTGTGTGTGTTGTGTTTATGTATCTATGTGTTTCTGTTTCTGCGTGTGTGGCTATATGTATGGTTATGTGTATTATGTATCTGTGTGTTTGTTTCTATGTGTGTGTCTGTGTGTGCCTGTGTCTCTGTGTGTTTTGTATTTGTGTTGTGTCTATGGGTCTGTATGTCTCTGTATGTGTGTACGTTTGTGTGCCTGTGTCTCTATGTGTTGTGTACGTATCTCTGTGTTATATCTATGTGTGTGTGACTGTATGTGTTATGCCTATATGTCTGTGTGTCTCTCCATATGAGTGTCTCTGTGTGTGCTGTGTCTATGTCTATGTGTGTACATATCTGTGTGTGCCTGTCTTGGTGTGTGTGGTGTTTACGTGTCTGTGTGGCTCTATGTGTTGTGTATGTGTCTCTGTGTGTTGTGTCTATGTGTGTATGTGTGTTATGTCTATGTGTCTGTGTGTCTCTTGTATGAGTATCTCTGTGTATGTATCTGTATGTCTCTGTGTGTGATATGAGTGTCTCTATGTATGTATCTCTGTGTCTCTGTGTGTGACACTCCCAGCTGAGCCTGGCTTAGCTCCTTTTCACCCACCCCCAGCCCCCTCATCTCCTCCATTCCAAATCTTTCTCCAGTCCCTACCTAAGCCCTCCTGGCCCTGAGACCACAGGGAGTCCTCTCATCCTTGCGCCTCCTGCACATTCACCTGCCAGCCCTCAACACCTTCACAGTGCCTGTCAGCATGGGAGCAGCCACAGGTTGGCACCACAGCATGGGACATGCAACAGACACTCAGGGATGGGTGCTGAAGATGGAATCACTACTGAGTTGAGACACGGATGAGTGAGACTTTAGCAGGCCTGGTTCTAAGAGGCAGTGGTGCCGCCAATCCCGCTCCTGAGGACCAGGCACCTCAGGTAGATGTGGCACAGGATCTGTGATAAAGGACAGTGGCTGGCACCATAGGCAGAGGCCTTGCCTTAGCCATTATTGGCTTTCACAGAAGCTTGTGGTGACCATGCTGTGTGCTGGTGGCTATCATTCTGATGCCCATGCTTTTCCCATGATGCTACGTATAGCCCTTAAACATGCTCTTCCCATGATGCTACGTATAGCCCTTAAACATGCTCTTCCCATGATGCTGTGTGTAGCTCTAAGCATGTTCTTCCCAATGCTGCATACAGCTCTAAGCATGCTCTTCCCATGATGCTGCATGCAGCTATAAGCATGCTCTTCCCATGGTGCTACATGCAGTTCTAAGCACGATCTTCCCATGATGCTGAGTGCAGCTCTAGGCGACGAAAGGCATGTACTACTCATCTTTGGAGTATGCTACAGCTGGATGGCGACCATCTTCACTTATATATGGGGAAACTGAGGCTCAGGAGTGTTAAGAATCTGTTAGGGGTCAAAAAGCCACAAAGGCCCACCTCAGGCCCTTCATGGAAGCTGACTGAGCTCTGCGCCTGGGGTGCCCCTGAGCAAGTCTGAGGGAATCTCCTGCCAGAGAGGCCTGGAAGCTTCCTAGCTCTATGTCCTCGGAAGCAACAATCTTGAATGGCTGTTAAATACATTCTCCCACCTGACCCCGGCGAGCAGGACGGCTGGCTCCCTGCCTGTGAAGCCCCTGAGCCCCTAGACACACTGCCCATCCTCCTGTCAGGGCAGGCCCCTACCTTATTCTTGGCTGGGTACCGGGCAGGAGGCTGAGCAGCCTCCTCAGCAAGAGCCTGGAGCTTGGGGCCGAGCTGGACTGAGTCCCCCTTGCTACTGGGTGGCCCCAGGCCCTTCATGGCAGCCCTGTAGGACTGCGTCCTCAGGTTACGCTTCAGATTCCCGGTGGTGTCCATATCCATGTCATCCAAAGAGAAGCTGGGGGCTGAGAGGAGCTGAGGACTCCGCCTCGCAGCCTCCTTGCTGAGCACAGCTGCCCCAAAGCTCTGGTGGCGGGCTGGGGACTTGGTCTTGGCTTTGCTGGCCACGGCCAAACTCTTGGGGATGAGCTGCTGTGTGCCCATCTTGAGGGCTG
Organism: Grammomys surdaster; assembly: GCF_004785775.1. Lineage (NCBI taxonomy): Eukaryota > Metazoa > Chordata > Mammalia > Rodentia > Muridae > Grammomys > Grammomys surdaster. Next base: position 1,315,777 of record NW_021620991.1, on the reverse strand, counting down.
CGGGGCTTTGCGTGCTGAGGATGATGGGTCGATGCTCCTCATCTCCTGGCGTTGGTGATGGTGGTGGCGGCGGCGGTAGGGGTTCTGAGGCATCTGGCTCAAAGGCAGCATTGGCTCTGGCTTTCAAGGAGCTCCGGACCATGGGGAGTCCAGGTGTGGGGTTCCCATTGGCATCGAGTCTCAGCTCTGCGTGGAAGCGATACTCCAGGAGTTTCTCATCCAGAGAGCTGTCAGAATACCTCTGGGACATGCTGGTGACAGAGGACGGAGGCCTAGAGAGAGGCAAGCAAGAGGTGAAAGGCTCAGAGAGGCCTTCTGCACACAGCCTTCCTGGGCCCAATCCTGATTCGGTTTAACATCCTTGCCTGACAGCTCCCAGGCAAGGACAGGGAGAACAGGGCTTACTATTGCTGGTCACCAGGACCCTCTCCTGGGAGATGGCATAGGTGGGAAGCTATGGGGTCTGGGCTTACCTGAGGATGGAGGCTCTGTGTCTCAGGCAGGGATGAAGGGTCTGGTAAGAACAGTGTGTGGCTGGAATAAGCCTGAGGGACCCACCCTGATTTCCTGGGCAGGGCGCAAAGAAGGGGAGATCTGTAGCTGGACCCAGAAGCTACATAGACCAGACCAGAATCTTGGCTGGTCCCCTTATTGATGTGTGGGCACTTTGTACATGGTTTTTATGGAGACAATCATGGTTTCCTGGGACTGTAGCTGGTGCTGTGGATGTGACCGTGGCCCTGATTGGCTCTGCATTCTTGCTAAGGGGATGCCTGACCCTGACCAACATGAGAAAGAACAAGCAGGATGGACAATAGAAAGTCTCCACCTGATCGTTGCCTTCCTGCTCAGTGGCTGTCCACCTCAGAAGCAGCAGAGCCAGGATTCAAGCAAAGCCTGGCTGCTTCCCCTTCTCCTGGCCAAGCACAGTTTCCACAGGGCTGAGACTGGCCACAAAGCCTCCCCTCACAACACTCTCTAATACCCAGTTGTACTTTCTGAAGTTGAGGTCCACAATTCCAGTCTTAGGAGTCCAAGGTGAACCCTGGCAGGTGAGACAGTAGCAAGATCTTCAGCCTGGGTCATGGCCGAGTGGGTTCACTGCCTCGGTGACAGCCACCACCAATATGTGATTCCTCAGCCACTACACCCGTCCACCCCAGCAGCTTATGTGCCTGAGGCCCATCTCTGACTCCTTTACCCTCAGCACTGACTTTCCCCCTGTCTGCCACCCTGGCCCATCAATAGCAGGCAGCCCTGAGCAATGGTTTCCAGAATATTCTATCTCCTTCTACAGCACTAGCACTTTCAGTTCCCTTGGTCCAACACAGTCTAAGGCTGGGCTTTGGCTAACAGGGAAGAAGTGGTGTCCCTCCTGGGCAGGGAATCCCACTGGCCTGTGACTCAGAGACTGAGGTGAACAGAGCTATGGCCTGGATACTGCAGGAGCCAGCATAAAGGCTGGTCTGGAAGAAGCACCTTGTGGGGACCAGTCATTAACTAATCTGCTGAGGGTCGGCTGTCCACGGCGCTATTGCTTACCTCCGTGACTGGGGGCCCTCCACACTTATCAGCAGCTGCCCTGTTGGGGGCCTGGAAACCTGGGATCCTCAATGATTAAAGATGCCACCTCTCAGTTTCAATCTTCAAATCTGCAAAATGGGCCCAGTAAGAACAACATCCTCACTTGGGGATATCCTAACAGGTTCCTAAATGACCTGCAGGGTCCATTCAAACATCCCTGACTGGCTGCCAGGGGTCAGAAAGCAGCCGCCAAGGCTTTTCTGAACCAAACAGCATCCCTGGTGTCTCTGGCGCACGACGCTTCACTGATAAGACAGGCCAGCACTCAAGAGACTCTGTAATGTGAAGTTTCCAGGGGGAAATGTTCTTTTGGGAAAAAAAAAATTCCCAGGCTGGAGAGATGGCTCAGCGGTTAAGAGCACTGACTGTTCTTCCAGAGGTCCTGAGTTCAATTCCCAGCAACCACATGGTGGCTCACAACCATCTGTAATGGGATCTGATGCCCTCTTCTGGTGTGTCTGAAGACAGCGACAGTGTACTCATATAAATAATATAGATACATCTTTTTAAAAATAGAAATTCCCCCTCCCTGCCTTTTTTCCCCTAAAAACAAAGGACCCAACATAGAGGAAGCCTTTTATACGCTCAGAGTTCTATACTGATTGAAATGACTTGAGCCTATAGGCACCCTACAAAACCTCAGTACTGAAGAGGCTGGGGCGGGAGGCTCTTGAGGTTGAGGCTAGCCTGGGTCACATACACAGTGAGACCATCTCATCAAAACCCAATTGATAAGTGTCTTGGTAAAAGGAACCCATGCCACTTGCCTACACTGGGTCCCAATGACCCCCTTGTCATTTGCCCTGGGGACTGTCCCCAGGATCAGCTCTCATGGTGTGGTATCTACCTGCCCTGCCTGACAGATGGACTGAACTAGATGGGAAGCAACAGTTCCCCTTAGGGTTACCTGAGTCGGGGTGGGGACCAGGGCTGTTTGCATGCGTTCAGGGCCTCAGGAACTGGTGACTCTCTGGCCTTCAGGAAGCTTATACCCTCCTGGAGCTCCAGGCAGGTCACACAGTTCCATCTTACCCTACATTTCAGACCCCAGAACGGTGCCAAGACTGCCCAGCAGTCCCTCCTTGAAGGGGACAGAGCGGGACCGGCCACGCTGCTCATATTGAATCACACCTGCTAGACCAAGTGCAAGCACCCAGGAAGCCAGTTGTGTCCCAGCTCACTCCTGGAAGCCCCAGGTTCTTCTAGCATTTAGCTCTTAGCTAAAATTATCCCAAGAAGTTGAGTGTATCTGAGCCTAGCTGGCCCCGGGGAGGGGCAGGCTGGGGCCTAGTACCCCAAAGGGAGGGTGCATTCCTAAGGACATTCCAAATCGTGGCTGATGATGATAGCAGTCTCAGTCACACAAGGCCTCCCCCGGGAGTTGGCATCTGTAACACATGTGTGGTGTGGGGTCCCACGCCCTTAATTAATTTGTCTGGTTTACCGAAGCCTGGAGAGGTTAGTTTAGCTGTCTTCTGATGGCCTAGAATGGACTTCTCACCGATCTGTTTACACAGGGATCATTTCAACCAGAACGAACAGACCATACAGAAGGGCCCGGTATCGTTACTTTGCCTCCTCTCCTACCAGCAAACATCCATCATTCCCTAAGATCAGGCTCGCAGGATAGCATGGCCCCTGGCAGGACGTGGCCTTGCCCAGCAGAGGGCAAAGTCCATTGCAGGCCCAGAAGGTGCCCAAAAGGAACCTGTCGGGTGAGCCATTCCTGGGAGTGGCTTTTCTTTCCAGGCTGGCACCACACCCACAGGCAGGGCAAACAGCCTGCCTGGGACCCCAGAGAGCAGGGCTGATGACTTCCGGGTACCTGTCCTGTCAAACAGCATTGAAATGCCTGCTGGACACATGCTGGAAATGCCTGAAGCTGCCCAGGCAGCTCTTCTGATTGCTGCTGTCTAGAGGGGGCTGGGCTGCCCAGCCGTACATGGCATAGCTGCAGGGCTCCATGCTCAGGGGGCATGAGGCTGGCCTGGTTGTTAATCATTCCTACGATTTCTACAGCCAGCTCCCTTGTTAATTTCCGCTCCCAGCCATCCAGTTTTGCAGTTCCATGCTCCTTCAGAGTCTGGCTCCTTTGTGTAGGAGACACTTCAGGGTTGGGTGGATGGGCTTGGCTTTGGCTATCCTCCGACCACCAGGGTTGCCCTCTAAAACAAACCTCAGGTATTGTCTCAGGAAGGAGTTAGGGGCAGGCTTTAATGTCTTTAAATCATTTTTTTAAACATTTACTTATTTTAGGTATGTTTGCAGGCATGTGTGTGTGTATGTATGCTTGTACGCACATCACATGCATGCTAAGTGCCTGCAAAGGTCAGAAGGGGGATAAGATCCGCTGAAACTGGAGTTAAAGACGATTGAGCCACTGTGCAAACCCAGGTCCTTTTGTACGAACGAGTGATCTTAACAATTGAGCCATCTCTCCAGCTCTAGATTTAAAACAAAACAAAACAAAACAAACCCTTTTGAGATAAGGTCTCACTGTGCATCCGTGGCTGGTCTGTATACATAGACCAGGCAGGCCCTCAAACTCAGAGATCTCCCTGCCTCTCCCTCCTGAGTGCTGGGAGTAGAGGTGTGTGCCACTAAGCCTGGCAGGGGTAGATTTCTGACAGTCAGAACAGGTCTTTCTCTCCTCCTCCTTAGGCTGGTGGCTGGGAAGGTTTAGCTTTCCCATTGGGGATAACTTCCCTCTCTTCTCTTCTCGCTGCTGTTAAGGCCACTTGGTACCCTCTTGGTACCTTTCCTTTCCTCCAGACTGGCTGGCTTCTCACTCTTGGTTCACCAAGACACTGACACACAGGGGCCTCAGATTCTCCTAGTGGGCTCCAGGGAAATATCAGTCATGGCTACCCACCAATAGCCAGACATTAGGCCTTGCAGGCTCCTTATGGGCCAGGGATATGTCTTCTCTGTATCCTAGGCACCCCAGGCTCATGGGACAGGGAGCATGGAAGCACCTCCAAAGACACCTTCTGCAGAGCTCTAACTGGGTGTCTGGACACTGTCTCCCTAAGTCTGAGGTTTTGGGATGCAGGGACAATATCTTCCAAGTACCCCTACAAACACCGGGGTTCAATTCCCAAACTGATGCTGGCGCTTTCTCTGTCCTGGGCCCACTTTGTGTCTCACTGAAGAGGCCCTGGTGCTCTGTGAGAACCAACTTACCCAGAGGTTCTGATTAAAATGAGCAGAAATTGGGTCAGAGCCACTCAGCAGACCTACATGCCATAGTGAAGGTGACTCTTAGCTGTTTCTGCTCAGGGTGGGCTGGAAATGGCCCCATGATTGAGGCCTTAAAACCTACAGCCCATGCTCTCTTTGCCACACTAAATAGCCCTCCGTGGGAACAAATCATGGGTCACAGAATCCTGGGGCAGGATACCATTAGAGCCAGTGAGATCTTGACAGACATCTCAGGGGACCACTGTGGGCATGGTCCTGGATAGGTGGGTGCTGTCTCTTTGCACCTGGTCCTCTGCCCTCCTTCCCTTTCAGGCAGACCAGCTTCCCACCAACCTTGTAGGTACCGATGCTGCCTTCTAGTCCCCTAAACCTGATTTCTTCCTAGCCTGAGCCTGTTGCAGCTAGTTACACCTGGTCATAGGAACCCAAACCACCCTGAATCTGAGACTTTAAGCCCTGTTGGAGGCCCTCCATCACCAGCCCTGAGGCTAGGCCATCTTTACCTGGTGGGATCAGCCTCAGCCAACCCACAATGGTGGCCTTGTGCTTGGGGTATCCTGACTGGCTGAGCAGGAGACTTGGAGTCACAATTTGCTTGTAACCCATGTCAGCTTGCTCCATTTGTCAGGTGTGTGTTGGGGGCGGGGACAAGCGCTGAGCTCAGAGGATCTCACCTGAGAGCAGTTTTGCCCACCTGGAGACAACTTGTAACACTTAAGACATTGTTGATCACACCCACCAGTATTTTGAGGCCGGAGGCCAGGATGCCAGGAACAGCAGAGCACAAAGCAGCCTGTAACAGCCAACTGGAACAGACGTTCCCAGAGCTGAGGTGGGGAAAACCGGATCACAGCTAGCCTCTCTTCACATACCTTGTGCACTCAGTCTTAGCCCAAGACACCCACCTATCACTTCCTTCACCTTCCGTAAGCAGAAGAAGCCCAAGCACAGGGCAGGCTTCCCTAAAGAAGCATAGGTTGAGGCAGCAGAGTCTTGACCTGACGGGAGACCTGGGGCCAGGCCTCCACTGTCCAGTTAACCAGATGAAATACGGGCCTACAGAAGGTACCCTCTAGCGGGCTATGACTTCAACCTCTCTCCAAACTTCTTCTCTAGCAGGCAGTGAGAAGCTGGGACAGAGGGAATGTGACCTGCCTGGGTCAAGCCCCAGCCGGTGAGAGCACAGGGGAGGAGCCAAGCTCTGAGGCCCTATCTTGACCTAGATGGTTGTCCTCAAACCAGGAACTGGATGCAGATGACAGGATTCTGGACTCAGGATGCTACAGAGGGGCAGTCACCTAAGCAGGGTGTCACTGAGAGTGAGTGAACTCAGGCAATGGCAGGATGGATCTGGAAACCGAAACCAAAACCAAAATCAAACCTCCAGACCAGGTAGTCAAACAGAAACGCAAGCTACCATCTTCCAGGCAGCACACCAGAGAGTGTCTGTCTGCAGAGATAGGAACTTCAAGCAGCTGCCTCACCTCAGGACCCGGCTTCCTTACATGGGGTGAAGTGTGACACCTCCTGGAATAAACCTAACTCTAACCCTAACAAGTTTCTTGCTACTGGGCTGGAGAGATGGCTCGACAGAAAAGAGCACCAGCTGCTCTTGCAGTGTGCCTGGGTTCAAATCCCAGCACCCACATGCTAGCTCATAACTATCTGTAACTCATCATAACCCCAGGGGAATCCAATGACCTCTTAAGACTTCCATGGGCACTAGGCATGTCTGTGGTGCACACACACATACATACAAACATACAAACATACAAACATACATACATACATACATACACACATTCATCTTAAAAAAAAACAAACAAACAATCCAGGAGGCTCTGGCTTTAGGTGCTTGGAGAAGGTGGTGGCAGAGAGTCTCTACCTAGCTCTGTCCATCTCGTTCTCTGGCTAAGTCCTTACTTCTTCAAAGAAGCCCTGAGACCCTTCCCTCTACCAGACCGTGCTATGAGCTCATGGTCAGAGGTTCTCTCTGGACCATGGGCAGATAGAAGCATGTCCCCAGAGGGGAACACAGAGTTTATTCAATCAATGAACTCTGATGGATAAACGGAGATCCTGAGGCCCCAGGCCCGGAGGCTGAAGCGGCTTGCCTGAATTCACAAACATCAACTTTCTCAAGCCGGGTGCTCATACACCCAGGTAGGAAGCCAGTGCTATCAGGGCATGCATACCGGCATACAGTCAGAACGGTCCCACAGGGCACCTGAGACCTTGGAGCTGGTCACTCAAGTGAAAAACGCACTCAAGCATCCACTTAGCTACCAGCTCCTGTCTGGGCTCCAGGCGTGATGTGGAGGCCGCTGAGATCTCATCTTGGCGGCTACCAACTCAGATCCCGGCCCCTGGGACCGGGCCCATGACCAGGTTCATCTTTCTCGCTCAACCTCAAAATAGATCTCTGCTCATGATTTACAGATATGGGGACCAAGGTAGGGGGTTGGGGACAGGTGCCCACCACCGTCCAGTCTGTAAGTCGCACCTGCTGCTTTCCGGGGCAGCCCCCTCCCACTGGAAGGCACTGGAGAGCCTGGCTAGAGGACTAGACACCAAAGCCACCAAGGTGGGGAAAGGGCACGAGGGGTCAGGCCACTCATTCTTGGAGCCTATCTAAACAGATCGTCTTTCTAGCTATCCAAGAGTCACTTCCACGCCCCCCGGGACTTCCCAGGAGTCTCTGCGATCTAGTGTCTAACCAGGTCCGCTGTAAAGTGTCCCTTGGACTGTGGCTCAGGGCAGCTAGGCTCCAGATCCCCGCTTGCAACCCCAGCGAGAGGGCGGGGCGAGACGGAGGTCGGGAGGGGCTGGAGCGGCGAGGGGAGTGGAGCAGAGGTGCTCCGGGCGCCCCAGGTGATCTTCCCCTCGGCTGACTCTCCTGTCCCCGGGCTCACCTGTGCGCGTGGTTGAGGGGTGGCCGGGCGGGTGCAGCCTGCAGTGCCGCTGGGTCCCCGCGTCCCGGGGCCGGCCGGTCCCGCCCTCTCTACTTCCTGCGAGGCGGGCGAGCGGGCGGAGCCCGGGCCAGGTGGGCTCCGCCGGCGGCTGCGCGGCCGGAGGGCGGGTCACTCCCTGGGCACCTGCTGCACCGCCGCTGCCGCACCTGGCCGAGCCCGCTGCGTCACCTCTCTACCTGGGTCCGCCTGCGTTCACGTGACCAGTCTGGTGGTTCGGGCCGTAGTCCGCCTTAGAGTACTGTCTGCCCTCCCGCCCGCTCCTACGCCCGATTCCTTCCTGCGCCTCTCTCCCAGCTCCGCCGCCTCCTCCAGGAAGCCTTCTGAGAAATCCCGGGCCTGCGGGAACCTGTTTGTTGACAGAAGGCCCCACCCTCTGCATTCTTTGCAGCTGGCTGCTTCTGGGCAGCCCTGGCCAGGATCTCCCAGAACACCTTTCGTGGTATAACCTATCCACCACCACCCCATTTTACAGAGAACTCTGACGGCTGGAAATTCTGCTGGCCACGCAGATCTGGCCGTGGTTCTCCTGCACTCAGGAAAACAGCTGCCAAATCTATGTAGCTGTCCTCAAGAATGAGGGGGTAACAACAACCCCCATGTGGGCTTTAGGGGTCAGGCTCCTCGTGTGGAAAAGGATGAGATCTTCACCATTGCCCTCCAAAGTGCCATCAAACCTGAGATCCCAAGTGTGGCTCAGATCAAGGGAGAGAGGAGTGGAGAAGGGAAGAGTCAGGCCAAGAAACGGAGGGAACTTGTCCAGGGGCCAGCCTAAGGCAGGAGGCAGAGGCTGGGAGTGTCCAGCTCCCATCCCAGAGCGGGGTCCTCTTAGAGGCAGGATGGTCAGAACTGGACTGACCCGGCCCTGACCATTCCTGCATCTGCAGGGTATGGTCAGTCCAGACTCACCTTCCCCAGGCTGTCCGAGGTTCCCGAGAGCTGGGGTTACAGGCAGACATCATGACAGCTGCCAACGTTGGATTCAGATGGTTTGATATCCCCAGGACACCTCAGACCATGGCCATCAGAGCAGAACCTCAACCACGCTGCAAGAAGAGAGAATGATGAGAAGCTTGTCCGTGGAGACCAGATCTGCCTGGTTCACTAGGCTGTGCGTGACAGGGACACAGTGAATGTCTGGTGACCTGGGTGTACCCGAGGTCCTGAGACACAGCCAGTACGAGTCCCCATCCTGACCCACCTCTGTCATCTGTTTTCCGGGAAAGACCTGTGACCTCACACCACGGCACTCACACACAGTTCTCCATGCAGTGTAGCATCTCTGATTGAGGTGATGCCGGAGACTCTGGGTTGGCACTTTCTTGGCCAACAGTGTGGGGGAGTGTGCCCCACTGGCACTGACACCTAGCTCGTACCCTGGTCTTCCTATGCTCTCAGCCTTGAAGTTGGGTGGTTTGGTTATGTCATCCTCTGCTCTTTCCGGTGCGATAACATCTGGGCAGGGCACTAGTTGGCCACAAGGCCAGGCCCAAGTGGGCGTCAGTCACATTGGAAGGAGGAGAGGAGCTCAGAGTGACCTGTGGACCAAGGCCTGGGGCCCAGCTGTTGCGCTGATAGACGGCTCCTGGGAAAAGCGGCGGCTCGTTGCTGACCTCTTGAGGCCATTATGTGGTATTGCACCCACCAAGCCCACCCTCACTTCCCAGCAAGATCTTGGCATGATGTCATCATGGCCCCCTTAGTGTCTGACTCCTGAAGAGTTAAAAGACTGGGGGTAGGGGGGTAGGGGAGTTGGGGGAGCAAGAGAGAATCTCAAACACAAAACAGTTAACATCGGGGGTGGGGGGGGAACGGAGACTCTGCAGGCAGAATCAACAGATGAAAAACACCCTGTCCACCCCTCTTTTTTTTCTAGCTGCAGGGTCTCTCTGTGTAGCCCAGGCTGGTCTGGAATTATGTATACCAAGCTGGCTCAAACTCATAGAGATGTGACTTGGAAGTGCTAGGACTAAAGGTATGCAGCACCATGCCTGACAGAAATGCAGGGTCAGCACAGAGAAAGGACCCCCGCAAAACAGACCAGAGGGACAGAAATGCATATACCAAGGCACATACAGAGAAAGACCCCCCTGCAAAAAAAACAAAAGCAAAAACAAAAACGGGGGGGGGTGCTCAGATGCTGAAGTCTAGCCTTCTCCTGGAGGACTATTGTTTAAGGGTGTTACTAGGCTGGAATTAGGGTCACCTTTCTCTCTTTAGGAAAAACCTTGCATGCCTTTATCTCTAGCTGCCAGGGCTTTGCCTCAGGTCAGGAGGGCAAGGAAGAAGCCAGAGATTCTCTCTCTCTATGCCTATCCCTGTCTGTCTGTCTGTCTGCCAGGGATCTAACTCCTAGTCCCTACCTTGTCCTATCCTGTAGCTCTAAGACCCATAACTGGGGGAAGGCAGTGAGCTATATTTACTTCCTTTTACCCTCATGAAGGGCACTGTCAGAGCCTGCACAGAACTCATACCTGCAAGGTGAGATGACACTGGACCATGCATATGGCCTGTCCTGGGGACTTCTTTGCTCTCAAGGTTCCTGGTTGGGGAGAAGGAGGTTGATGCCAGTCTTCCATCCTTCATAGATTTTGGTCATTGCCCATTAATGGCACCACCCGGGCTGGGCAGCCAATAGAGATGCCTGTGGCCCAGACTGGGGCCAGTATTTGTGTAGATGGGAGACACCTGATTCTAGCTACCTGAAGTGAAGAAACCTGTTGACCATCAGTGACTCAGTAGTGATCAAAGCAGCCCCAGCCTGGGGTGTGGGCTGGGGTGTGAGATGGGGATGGCCCTCTACCTTACAGGAAGCTGTAAAGCAGCCCTTTGAGGGCCAGGTGGAGCCACAGTCAGCCAGGAGCTTGTCAGCACAGTACTCAACATTTGTGAAAGGCTGGTCAAATGGAGACTCTTAGCAATTCGTGAGGTTTACAACTCGGATGCCGGGTGCTGCGGTGCTCCTCAGAGAAAAGAAAGCTGGGACAAAGGAAGATGATGGAAGAGTGGGTGATGCGTTTGAGGCATCTACCATGAATATTCGGCTAGCGTATATAACCTCGGCTGTGCGCAGGTGCGTGTGTCTGAGCCTAGGTGTGTGTTTGCATGCATGTGTGTCTGAGCCCGGGTGTGTGTATACGCACACATGTCTGAGGCCAGGTGTGTGTGTTTGCATGCTTGTGCATCTGAGTCCAGGTTTGTGTGTGTGTGCATACATGTCTGAGTCCAGGTGTATGTGCAGATGTACCTGTGTCTGAGCCCAGGGCCCTATGCATGCTAAAAGGCTCTGCTGCCGAGCTGTACCCAGCTCTGTCCAGGAATCTAAGGAAATGAAAAAAGCAATCTAAAGCGTAGTGAAGAAAGCCAAAGGGGGACAGCATTGGACCATCTAACAAACGGAAATGGGGGCTCGGGAAGGGTGAGCAGGATGAGGATGTTGAAAAGGCCAGAACTGCACATCAGTGCTTTGTCCCATCGTCACCAGAGAGGCTTCCTCCAGCAGCAGACGGGAGTGGATGCACAGACCCACGGCCAGACATTATACCGAGAGATCAGAGGTCTCCATAGGGTCCCTCCCTCCCTTCCTCAGAGCTTAGGAATCCTGTGAGAGAGGGGGATGAAGACTGCAGGGGAACACCAAAAGAACAGGGCCCACTGAGTCGGCTAAGCAAGGCTCACATGGGCTCACAGAGACTGAAGCAGCAAGCACAGGGCCTGCAGGAGTCTGCACCAGGCCCCCTGTATATGTGTTGTGGCTTTCAGCTTGGTGTTTCTGGGGGACTTCTAACTGTGAGAGCCAGGTGTGTCTCTGACTCTTTTGCCTGCTCCTGGGACTCTTCCTCCTGTTGGGTTGCCTCGTCCAGCTTCACTGTGAGGGCTTGTGCCTTGTCTAATTTTATTTTGTCTGTTTGGTTGTTGTCTCTTGGATGCCTGCTCTTTTCTGAAGGGAGGTGTCTTAGGGTTTTAGTGCTGTGAGCAGACACCATGACCAAGGCGACTCTTATAAGGATAACATTTAATTGGGGCTGGCTTAGAGGTTCAGAGGTTCAGTCCATTATCATCAAGGTGGGAGCATGGCAGCATCCAGGCAGGCATGGTGCAGGTAGAGCTGAGAGTTCTCCATCTTCATCTGAAGGCTGCTAGTGGAATACTGACTTCCAGGCAGCTAGGAGGAGGGTCTTAAAGCTCACACCCACAATGACACACCTACTACAACAGGGCCACACTTTCTAATAGTGCCACTCCCTGGTCTAAGCATATACAAACCATCACATTCCACTCTCTGGCCCCCATAGGGCTTACTCAAATACATGAGTCTATGGGGGCCATACATAGCCAGAGCATAATAAAAAAGTACATTTAGTCCAGCTTCCAAAGCTCCATAGTCTATAGCAGTTCCAACAATGTTAAAAGTCCAAGGTTCAAAGTCTCTTCTGAGATTCATCCAATCACTTAACTGTAATCCCCAAAGCAAGACAGGAAACCAGCTGGGCAAAGTCCAAACTCTGCATCTCCATGTCTGCTGTCAAAGTGGTTCTCAGATCTCCAACTCCTTTTTCATCTTTGTTGACTGCAACAAACTTCTTTCTCCTGAGCTGGTTCCACTCCCTGTTAGCAGCTTACTTCAGCACATGTCCCATGGCTCTGGCATCTCTAATATCTTGGGGTCTCCAAGGCAACTTCAACATTACAGCTTCTTGTTCTAATGTCTGGAATCTGTACATGATCTTCTGGGCTCCTCCAGCTCTGTCCTCTGCAGCACTCTAGGCTCTGGTGACTCCACTCCACTGCTGCTGCTGTTCTTGGTGATCATCCCATGGTACTGGCATCTCCAATACACTGGGGTCTTCTGCTGAAATTAGGTCTCACCAATAGTCTTTCATAGGCTCTCTTCATAGTGCCAGGCCTTAACTTCTTTACATGACCCCTTCAGTCCTGGTCCATCAACCGAAACTGAGGCTGCACCTTCACCAATGGCCTTCCATGGCCTCTCACAGTGCCGAGCCTCCGCTGCTCTTCATGACCCCTTCATGCCTTCAAAACCAGTACCACCTGGATGGTTCTTTCTTTTCTTTTCTTTTCTTTTTTTTGAGACAGGGTTTCTCTGTGTAGCCCTGGCTATCCTGGAACTCACTCTGAAGACCAGGCTGGCCTCAAACTCAGAAATCCACCTGCCTCTGCCTCCCAAGTGCTAGGATTAAAGGCATGCGTCACTACTGCCTGACTAACCAGTATCAATTGTCTTAGTAGTTCCTTCTATTCTTGACTCTAAAGCCAGAGCCACATGGCCAAAGCTGCCGAGTTCTGCTGCTTGCTGGGCCTGGAACATGGTCCCCTTGTTCTATTACACTATCACCAGCTTTCGATTTCCAATTTCTTCACTGCCTAAACTTGGCTGTCCTACATCTTGTTCTGTAGATTGACCTTGAACTCAGAGATCTGGGTGGCTCCGTCTCCTGAATGCTGGATTAAAGGTGTGTATCACCAGGCATGCCTGGATTTAAACTTTTCTTCACCAGTTCTGTTCCAGGCTGGCCTTGAACTCAGAGATTGCCTCCTGGGATTAAAAGATTGTATTACCAAGTCTGGATCTAAATTTAACTGAGTGGGATCTTGCTCCAAGGTCACCACTCCCTTAATTCAATTTAATATTCTTGAACACAAGATTCAGCTCCATTTCACTTCCTGGTGCCCCTTTAATACTCGACCATATATTTTATATTTTTCCTTTCTCAGCTTGCTATGCTTGCTTAAAATGTTCTTCATGAGACCTAACCAGAGAACAAAGTCTATGATGGGCATTTCTGAGACTTCCTTTGTCAATGCAATTCATCTGAGTCTCTTCACCTTAGCCTCAGGCAGACTCTTCAGACCAAGGCAAAAAGCAGCCACATTCCTCACCAAAATACCGCAAAAACAGTCCCTAGGTCACATACTGAAATTCTTCTCCACTGAAACCTCTTGGGCTATGTCTGCACAGTTCAAATCACCCTCAGGAACAAAGTCTATGGCATTCCTGTTAGTATGGCTTACTAAGCCCCACCTAAAGCATTCCACTGCTTCCCACAGTCCTCAAATCCACATTCTTCCAAAGAAAAGTATGGCCAGGCCTATCACAGCAATACCCCAGTCCCTGGTACCAAACTTCTGTCTTAGTTAAGGTTTTACTGCTGTGAAAAGGCACCATGACCAAGGCAACTCTTATAAGGACAACATTTAATTGTTGCTGGCTTAGAGGTTCAGAGGTTTAGTTCATTATCATCAAGATGGGAGCATGGCAGCATCCAGGCAGGCATGGTACAGGAGGAGCTGAGAGTTCTACATCTTCATCTGAAGACTGAGAGCAAAAGACTAGCCTCCAGGCAGCTCGGATGAGGGTCTCAAAGCCCACACCAATGAGGTCACACCTACTCCAGCAAGGCCACACCCACTCCAACAAGGCCACACCTACTCCAACAAGGCTACACTTCTTTTTTTTTTTTTTTTGAGACAGGGTTTCTCTGTGTAGCCCTGGCTGTCCTGGAACTCACTCTGTAGACCAGGCTAGCCTTGAACTCTCGAACTCAGAAATCCACCTAAGGCTACACTTCTAATAGTGCCACTCGCTGGACCAAGCATCTACAAACCATCACAGGAGGTAGAGGGGGTGTGGCTTGAGGGGAGAGGGAAGGTGAGGGTGGATCTAGGGGGAGTGGAGGGGGTGTGTGGGAAACTGTGATCAGGATGGATTGTATGAAAGAATATATTTTCAATAAAAAATGAGAAAAAAATTCAAAATATGGGGCCTGGAGAAATGGCTTAGTGATTTAGACCACTTGCTGCTCTTCCAGAGGACCTGAGTTTGGTTTTCAACACTAATGTCGGGATGCCTGTAACATCAGTTCCAAGAGATCCCCTTTTCTGGTTCTCGAGAGTACCTGCATACATGCAATGTATACCAACACACATACACACAAATAAAAAAAAATCTTCTAAAACCTTCAAATTATAGTTGCATTAGTTACTGTCCTTGTTGCTGGACAAAATGCCCAACAAAAGGAACTTAAGGAATGGGGAACCTACTTTGGCTCACAGTTTTGGGGGACAGTTTGTCATGGTTGAGAAGTCATGGGGGCGGGGTTGTGAGGCAGGGTCACATATCAGCCACAGTCACAAAGCAGAAAGCAATGAATGCTGGTCTTCAGCTCCCTTTCTCCCATTCAATAGCACGGTGTCTCCACGCCCAGAGTGGTTTTCCTAACAGTCAATCCCGCATAGAAACATCCTCACACGCATGCACAGGCCTGCCTCTACGCTTCCGGGCGCTTCCAAGTGACGACATACCAACGCTTCCAAGTGTACCAGGTACAGAGTCTTTAGGGATAGAGGAAAAACTCAACCTGTTGTCAGAGTCTGCACACCAGAGGCAGGATGGACGTCTCTCACGCGCAAAAGAACAATCCTGTCGACCGAGATGTCTGTTTCCAGTGGAAATATCCTTCAAAAAATGAGAAGAGAACAATGATATTTTTAAGACAGAAGCTGAGAGAAGTTATTGCAACACACCCACTGGGCAAGGGATGTCGGGAGTGTTTTCAGGCTGAAGGAAATGATACCTCGTGGTCCGCACCAGGGATAGAAGCCACCTAGGTAACACAAGCATGTGCGTAAATATTTTTTCTGTGCTTCGAATTTTTTTTTTGAAGAATGGTTTTTAAAACAAAAATAATGGTTTTTTAAAAACATATAAATAATATTAATTAAAAAGAAATAACTCTGGAAGTACAATAACTCAAATCACAGCAAAAGCTCCAAACACAAGAGAGGGCCTCTTCTGATTGAGGGCCCGCCCTCGATTTCCCTGGACTATAAGCTGCAAAAGGAAATAAACCTCTCATTCCCCAAGGTGCACTGGTCACACAGTGTTTGATCAGAGCACTAGAAATCTCAACGGAGACAGGGACCACGACACCTGGCTCCTCCAAGGAAATGCTTTGTTTCAAATGCTTGTATTTGAGAAATATGACATGTTTCAAATCCACGATCTACACTTTTATCTTTTTTTTTTTTTTTTGGTTTTTAAGACAGGGTTTTTCTTTATAGCCCAGGGTGTCCTGGAACTCACTCTGTAGACCAGGCTGGCCTCGAACTCAGAAATCCTCCTGCCTCTGCCTCCCAAGTGCTGGGATTAAAGGCGTGTGCCACCACTGCCTGGCTACACTTTTATCTTCAAATATTTTAAAAACTAGCATAAATCAAAACTAAAATAGATAGAAGAAATAAAATAAGAAATTATCAGAAGCTAATATGATAGGAAATTGGTCTGCAATATAAAAATCAATAAAGTGCAGAAATATTATTTGAAAGCTCAATAAAATTAATATCCCTAGACTTCTCAAAATAGGCAAGAGAGAGAGAGAGAGTCATCACTACAGATCTTACAGAGCCAAGAAGATTCAACAGCTCATGGAAAACAGCCAAGCCCCTCTAAAAGTGCTATTTATCAAAGTGGGCATAAGCACAGATAGATTATCTAAATGGAATTGTATCTACTGGAGAATTGGAGTTAAAAGTTAAATTGCATTTATTTGTTTACTTAGTGCGGGGGACATATATGTCACTGGGAGTTAGTTCTTTCCTTCCACCATGTTGGTCTTATGGCTCCAACTCAGTCTTCAGGCTTGGCAGCAAACACCTCTACTCAAAGAGCAAAGAAACAAGCACACAATTTCTGAAGAGAAACCTCCAGGCCCTGAAGATGTTGCCAGTGGATTCAGTTTAGCATCTGATCTAAGGGAACAAATAATATTCACCCTATATAGAATGTATCAAGGACTCCAGGAAGCAGGTATTACACTTCATGTGTCTACTATTACCCTAAAGTCAATCCTAACCCCCACAGAACTATAGGCTAATATATTTCATGAACTTAAGAGGTTTTTACAAAATATTAATGAGTCAAATCTGGTCATGTATTTGGTAGATAATAATAATCAAGTTGGGCTTTATTTTTGAAATACAAGGATAGTTTGATATTTAAAAATCAACATCATTCACCATATTCACAATAAAGGAGACTAGCTGTGAGCTATTTTGCATAGGTGGATTTAAAAGCATTCCATACGACCCAGGAGCTATTAATAATGGAAATCTCAGCCATATGTAAACAGAAGGGAATCCTGATGAGGGCGGGCATAGTTAACATCAAATAATGATGAAAGGCTGGCTGCATTCTTAGGCTCTGGACAAGACCAGGAGTTCTACAGGCCATTTCTGACCAGTGGGGTTTGTAGCTGTTACAACATGATAAGGAAATGTAAGAAAGGTCCTCCCTCCTCTCCCCCATGCCTGGAATGCACTGCAGGTGACTTTGAACCCTCCCCCCAGACTCTCTAGTTTCAACTTCTCTCTTTTTCTCCCCTCTACATAGAACTTATCCATATCACACATGGCTTTGTTCTTAGGCTTCTTGTACATGTGCTCGTAAAGTCTATGTTCTCGCTTGGACTATTTTGGAACTCTGTAGAGGATACCAGAGAGAAAACCCCTGCACATGAGCTCTGTGCTGGTTGAATGGTGGCAGAACACAGGTAGCCAAGGTTGAGCGATTTCGGGACGCTGTCGAGCTGGCTTCTCAGAATCATATCCTGACTCATCACCCTCCTTTCCCACCACCCTCCCATGGTCTCCATCTTCCACCTTCGTCTTCTTCACACTTTCCTCTTCTCATATGCTAAACCACAATCTCCTCTGCCCTTCTTTATCCTTCTGACTGTCTATCTCAAGGGATTGCTGATTAGTTTCTGGGTAGCTTGAGCTTTGAGGGGTGCAGGGATCCTCCACAGAGGGCTGGATGTCTTGCTAGGGGAGTAAGAACAAGGGTCAGCAGGCCCCTGACAACCCAGCATAAACCTTGTAGTCACACTAGAACCTTTGTGAATTCTGGTGCTGGCCTAGACTCATTTCTTATTGCAGGGCTGGGTGGTACACACTGTTCCTGGGGGCAGGGTCTAGACCCTGCTTGTGTGCAATGAATCCTCCATTGAAGATGTTCCAGTTTTCCACAGATACACAGTTCTGATGTGTAACCACAGTTCTTTTTTTTTTGTTTTTTGTTTTTTCAAGACAGGGTTTCTCTGTATAG
Organism: Grammomys surdaster; assembly: GCF_004785775.1. Taxonomy (NCBI): domain Eukaryota; kingdom Metazoa; phylum Chordata; class Mammalia; order Rodentia; family Muridae; genus Grammomys; species Grammomys surdaster. The sequence goes on along the minus strand of NW_021620991.1, from coordinate 1,297,900 downwards.
TCCTGGCTGTCCTGGAACTCACTCTGTAGACCAGGCTAGCCTCGAACTCTCGAACTCAGAAATCCACCTGCCTCTGCCTCCCAAGTGCTGGGATTAAAGGCGTGCGCCACCACCGCCCGGATGTAACCACAGTTCTGAAATAAAACATATTGGTTATCTTGGGCATTCCTTTCTGCCCCCCTTGTGGTCCAGACTGTCCCCCTTCCCACCCATGGTGAATATTCACATACTGCCCGTTTCAGAGGGTCAGCTGAATGGCATTGCCCCTCTCCTTCAACTTAGCATCACGGGTGAGAGTCAGCCACACTGTGGTGACTCACACTCACTCCTTTCCCCTGGAGAAGAGGAAACTACAAATCATACCAACAGTGAGGTAGCTTTGTATGCTGCCAGATGGCCAAAGTCGGAGCACCGACAAAACCAAGTGCTGGCGAGGGTGTGGGCCAGTAGAGACTGCCATGCTACAGATGAAAGCCAACCTGTGCAGCCATGATGGGAAACGTCCATCCACGGTTTGCTCTAGCAGTAGTGACCCTCACTATTCACCCAAGGGTGTTGGAAACGTCCATCCACGTAAACCCATGTTCTCAGGTGTTTATGTTATTGTTATTTATAATTGCCCAGACGGGAAACAGCCAAGGTGTCCTTCAACAGGTGGGAGGCTGAGGAAACTGGTATATCCCAGTGTGGAATTTCATTCAGTGCTCAAAAGACACACATTGTCAATCTATGAGAAAATACTAGGGAATCTTAAGTGCATGCTGCTAAGTGCCAGAGGCCAGGCTGCTTGGCTGCACACTGTGTGAACGGCACACTGTGATGATCTGAAACAGTGGAATTATAGAGAAAAGAAAAGACCAGTTTCGCCAGAGATTATGGAGAATGTTCCCGGAAAGTATGGCCCTGAAACAGTTGTCAGAGTCTACAGGCCTTCATTAGCAGCAGAACCCTACAGTAGGTACAGGTGACATTGTGGCAGTGTTTGTCCACGTTTGTAACAAACTAGTCACTGATAGGTCTTAGGTCCATCCTGGGGATGGTTCAGGGGGTCTTGGTATGAGCTAAATCTCTCTTATTTTGGGGCAACTTTGTTGTGAACCTAAAATGGTATTAAAAATATTAAGTCTAAGGGCTGGAGAGATGGCTCAGTGTTTAAGAGCACTTGTTCTTGTAGAGGGCCTGAGTTCAACTCATAGCACTACAGAGATTTATAGTCATGCACACACACACCACACTGCACTGCAGGGTCTGGAGTCATTCACACACAGCACACTGCACTGCAGAGCCTGGGCTCATTCACACACAGCACACTGCACTGCAGAGCCTAGGGTCATGCACACACACCACACTGCACTGCAGAGCCTGAGGTCATGCACACACACCACACTGCACTGCAGAGATTTGGTGTCATTCACACACACCACACTGCACTGCAGAGTCTGAGGTCATGCACATATAGCACACTGCACTGCAGAGTCTGGGGTCATGCACACACAGCACACTGCACTGCAGAGCTTTGGGGTCATGCACACACAGCACACTGCACTGCAGAGCCTAGGGTCATGCACACACAGCACACTGCACTGCGGAGCCTAGGGTCATGCACACACAGAACAGTGCACTGCAGAGTCTGAGGTCATGCACACATAGCACACTGCACTGCAGAGTCTGGGCTCATTCACACACAGCACACTGCACTGCAGAGTCTGGGGTCATGCACACACAGCACACTGCACTGCAGAGCTTGAGGTCATGCACACACAGTATACTTCGCACTGCAGAGCTTTGGCTGAAGAATTCACATTGTAAAGCCTGGTCCCTGATATCACTCTGCCACCTCTGTCTTTCTATAACTGCCTGGTTTCCTAGGGTGGGAGTTACAAATACGGGAACTCCACTTAGGGTCTACTCCCTTCACCAGGTCATGAGGGCTCCAGCTCCTCTGTAGGGCCATTGACCCCACCTTGGGTTTGTGAGATCTGGTTCTAGCCTCCTCCACCCTTTGCCTTTGGAGTAGGTGGAGTTGGGAATGGCCTTGTCCAGCCTGGCGGGGAGACATGAGGTTTTCCCCAGTAGGGCTGCAGTCTAGGCTCATGGCTGGGGACTCCTCATGTCCCAGAGCCCCCTGGGCAACCTATACAGCAGACCTTTGCTTTCTCCACTGCAGAAAGACACAGCCCTGGCCCTGGCTATTGTACCCTGAAGCATGACACAGCTTGTGCAAGAAAACTTTTGCTGCATGAGAAATAAGGTTTAGGGCTCCCTAAAATAGCTTCCCTGCAAATGACCAGCAGTTCCTTGGCCCAGAGGGGAGCCGAAGGGGAATGAAAAGCCCCTCTCTTCCCAGAAAACAGATTCTTCTTTGACACATTTTTTTTCCTCCTCTTAATACCCCATCCCCCCTTTCCAAAATGGGGCCTTTTTCCTCAGTCTTTTATGTGGGGACTGGGCTGTGAGAAGACAAAGTCCACTTGTCAGCAATCTTCTGTCAGCCCCTGTTCCCGTTCCCTCTGGGGTTCTCTCAACAATACAGCCATTATCGGCCCCTCTCAGATTCCACTGAGTTTCCCTCCCTCTCCAGGGCTAATGAGGAGTGAGGCTGCCAGGTTGGACAAAATGGGACAGTTTTCACTCCACTGGAGCTCCAGTGTGGCGAGCTCTGGGAAGCACCATTATGGGGGATCTGTGGGTCACTGTCATGCCATTTGGGAGAAGCACTTTTGGGGGCGTGGCCTTCAGTTAGCTTTGAGATTCACACTGATCGGAAATGCTCCCAAGAGCATTTCAAGCCACTCTGGGCTTCAGAATCTTGGGCAAGCTCCAAAGCTGACCATCCAGGCTTAAGATCTCACTGGCAGTTCGTCAATCATGGTAGGAAGGAAACAACCTGAAACAGTTAGCACCACCCACGCCCACTGCACTCCACTTGATGGTGCTAAGAAAATATAAGGGCTCGGCACCCCAGATTTGGGTCGGGGATCTTATGCCAAGATCAACTTCCATTTTTTATTTTCTGGCTGCCTGAAGGAACTGCTGATTAGGAAAATCTCAAAGCCCTGCTCCTAGTGATGTGTACCAGAGCCTGTTCTGGTCCCTGGGAGAGATTTTGGAAATCCTGGAAGTCCCAGAATCACTGTTTAGGAATGGTTCAAAAAGCAAATCATTCACTCCTCCACCCACCCACCCATCCATTCACCCATCCATCCATCCATCCATCTATCCATCCATCCATCCATCCATCCATCCATCCATCCATCCATCCACTTATCTATCCATACACTTACCCACCCATTCATCTACGTACCCACACACCCATCCATCCACCCATCCATCTACCTACCCACCCACCCACCCATCCATCCATCCACCCACCCACCCACCCACCCATCCATCCACCCACCCACCCACAAATCCATCCATACACCCATCTACCTATATACCCATTCATCTATCTATCCATCCATCCATCCATCCACCCATCCACCCATCCATCCATCCATCCATCCATCCATCCATCCATCCACCCATCCACCCACCCATCCATCCATCCATCCACCCATCCATCTACTCACCCATCTACCTACCCACCCACCCACCCACCCACCCACCCACCCATCCATCTACCCACCCACCCACAAATCCATCCATCCATCCATCCATTCATCCATCCATCTGTCCACCCACCATCTATTCACCTGCCCATCCATTTATCTACCCACCCACCCAAATACCCATCCACCCATTCACCTATCCATCCTTCTACCTACCATCCATTCATCCATCCATCCATCCATCCATCCATGCATCCATCCACCATCTTATATACCCATTCATCTATCCATCAACCCATCCAGCCAGCCACCTATCCACCCATCCATCCACCTGCCCACCATCCATCCACCTGCCCACCATCCATCCATCTACCCACCCTCTACTGCCCTGTTCATTCCATCCCTGCATCCACCACCTATTGATTCACCCTCTGCCATCATTCACTCCTCCACCCACTCATCCACTAGGGCAGTGGCCTTTCCCTGTCTGTATCCAGGCTGCTGTAGGCACCAAGAGCTGTATGGAGGACCCTCTTCCAGAACAGAGGATGCTGTGACTCAGGAGGTCCTCTGTGTCTTTGACCAATCACCTGCAAGTACATCTAAGCTGTTGATTAGAGTCTAGATACCTGTCTTGTGTACAACAGTGTATTAGTGTAACACCTGGGGAAGGGTGGTGATCTGGTGGGTTAGGGTGGGAGGCCCATGTGCCCCATCACTGAAGTCTGATAGAAGAAGAAAAGCCAAAGGCAAGGCCAGTGGCTGGAGTGAGGGCTGAGGCAGCTGGATATACAAGGTAAGAGAAAGGACACAGAAGGCAAAGAGTGATGAGAGGTCAAAGGGCAGCTCCAGGTGTCATGCATGTTCAAGGTCAATTTCATTAGCCCGGGCCACTCAAAACAGGGTCTGCATGCTGTGGCATATGTGCGGAGGTTAAAGGAACACTTGAGGTAGTCAATTCTCTCCTGCTATCCCAAGGATCCCCAGGGATCAAACTCAGGCTGTTAGGCTTCGTGGCAAGCAACCTTCACCTCTGAGCTTTCTCAGCAGCCCTAAGCAAGTTCTCTTAAGAGGTCACCCTGGGTAGCTGCCGGAAGGCAGGCCTGCAACCTCAGCTCTGCATCGAAAGCATTGACTGCTTGGCACTACTGCCCCAAACCAGAAAAAAAGAAAAAAGAGAAGGGGGCAAAAAGGAAGTAGCAAAGAAAACCCAAAAGCCAGGCAGAAAAACAGAGCCCTTGGGCAGAGATGGATGGCGGCGGCAGGCGTGACTCTTCACTAGAGATGTGAGTTAGCCCCTGACTTACAAGGTGCAGAGGGAGCAGGAGCGTGGCGTGTGGGGCGTGGGGCGTGGGGCGTGGGGCGTGGGGCGTGGGGCGTGGGGCGTGGGGCGTGGGGCGTGGCTCGTGGAACGTACCTCACTAGACTTGGGGCAGCAGCACTTAGACCTTTGACAATTTTCAGGTTTATCCATTCCAAGGCTTCTCCACCGGAGCAGAATCAAGTTGGGGATCAGACAGTGGAGGAGGTGGACTGTGGGTGGATATCCCTGGGCCTCCATAAGAGAGGCATTCTGGGTGAGGTCGGAGAGGCCCCTGGAGGAGGCTGAGGCGGCTTCCTAGCAGCCCAAAGGTCTTTGCTCAACCCATTCATCTGGTGGGGCAGCTCCAGGCCTAGCTGGGTGCAATACAAAGCACACGAGCACAGCCAGGATGTGTGCCCTCGGGAAGGATAGCTTTGCATAACACCCGGCTGCACCAAGTCTAAGCTTGGGGGGGGGGGTCACATTCCTCCTATCCTCCTCCAGAGGCCAGGGCTCCCCTTAATGAAGCTTGCAGGCACCGAGACTTAGAAAAACACACAGATTTATTGCATATCAATCTCGTGTATAAATTCATTGTAGCATCGGAAAGATTACATTTGGTATGCAGTCAGTCCTATTCTACAGCATTGACCTCAAAGCCAGCCCCCCACCCTGGCTTTTACCTCACAGAAACCTCTACACAAGAATAATTTGTCTTTTGCCATAAGCCTCAGAATGAGATCTGCGGAAAAAAAAAATCACGTTTGACTATTCTCGAGCCGCGTCTTCTCAAGTGATGATTCTCCCAGGTGATCTCCATAGTCACCAGGAACTGCGGTCCATTTTTTTTTTTGGTGGGCATTTCGGGATCCCTGGCCCTGACTTAGACCTAATCACATACTCAGTAAGTGCATCTACGGGATTTTCCTCATCATAAGAGGTTCACAAACAGACACAATAATGACCGCTAAACACGAGCCATGCACAGCTTATCAACACAACAGTAATTTACAAGGAAGAGGGCAGGGCAGACACCAGCCCCCTCCCCAATGGTTTTTAATTTTCTTTTTTTAACATTATATGGAAACCAGACATTTACATTTGATTCCTTTCTCAACTCTATATAGTCCTAAAAGGAAAGGAAAAAATAACCAACAACAACAACGACAAAAAAAAACAGAAACAGAAACAAACTGAATCGGATCTGAATGTAACAATGGCAACACTCATACGGGTTGGAGATTCTCGCGGGTGTCAGGGATATATATATATATTTATTTATTTATTTATATTTATATTTATATACTATTGGTTCAAAGTACACACACAGCACACATGCACACGCATACAGCATGCACAGATGCATGCGCACACGCATGCTCGCGCACACACACACACACACTCACCCCCACACGCACATGCTTTAAGTTATGTATTCTGACACCAGGGCCCCGCTTCCCCCACACTGAAAAGAGTAGCTGAGCTGCGAGAGGCACTGAGGAAACCCCCCCGCGGCCGGGACACTTCCCCCCGTTGCAAGGGAATCAATTGATCGCACATCTAGAGATTCAAGCTGCCTCCCTCGACTCAACCTTTCCCCTCCTAGAAGTGACGATGTGAATTGGTGACAGACAATGGCTGGAACAGTGGGGGAAGTGACCTTGTCTGGGGAGAATTCAAGAATATCTTGTCACAGTATCACTCAGGGCCAGGGACAGTCTTCATGGCTTTCGATACCCGGCTGATCTCTGTGGACAGGAGTGTCCCAGTGTTCACCCGCAGGAGGGAGCGCTGTCTGTCCCAGGCCTCCCCACCCTCCTGTCCCTGCAAAAGCACGGGAGACCTTCTCCTCCCTACCTTGAACAGCACAGTGAACAGCTCAGTAGATCTCAGTCACTTGGGCAGGGACAGGGACCATGATCCAGTGCTTTGAGCTTCGCGTCTAAAACACGTGATATGTATTTAAGCAAGTGCTTCACAAACACTCACTGGGGAGGCGGATGAGGCAGAGGAAGCCAAGAGCTCGGAGTCTGGACTCTGGGAGCCAGGAGGTTAGGTCAATCTGGGTCTAGGTAGATCACCTGTTCTTCTGGCCTTGGATAGAGTAGGACCCCCACAGGCTGAGCAAGTTTGGCCACGTTGTGCTCTCCCATTACTGAGACTTACACCCTGGGTTTGTACAGGGTTTTACTCATACAGGATTCACCTTCCCTCAGGACAGTGAAGCCCTGTGTTTCCTACCTGATCCTAGGTGTGGCAGCAATGACAGGGCCTAAGTGTGGCCTTGCCCCGGGGCTGGAGGGAATGCAAGCTAGGAGGCCTCCTTATGAATTTCTATTTGAGGAGGCAAGTGCAAACAATGTATCATTGGGAAACAATTGTGGTTGGACACCTGCCCCGGCTGTGTTGCCTGGCAACAGGCAAGACAGCCGTTTTGGTTGGTTCTCCAGTGGCCAAGACCTTTGAACTCACACCTGGTCCAGCTCCCTGACCCTGAGAGGGTCTCCTGTACCTGATGCTTGCTTGAACCAGTTGGGCACTGTTAAGACTGCAGAGATGCCAGGTGGGCAGAGCTCACTGGTTTGGGGGCAAGGCAGAGTAGGGCAGAAAGTGGGGAACTCAGTGCAGAAAATCAAGTACTGTCTTTGTTGGGAGTGGCAAGCAAGGACGCTGGGCCCAAAGGGATGACTGTCCAGGAGAACCTGAGGTTGGAATCATCACTTCACGGGGGAAGGGGGGTGGGGAAGCATATGACTCAGCACAGCTGGGACTTGAGTTAGGGTTGGGAGTGCCAAAGGATGACCCTTCAGCTGCTCTGGTGCTGTCAAAAAGGTCCACAGAGGTCCCCATTCAGATAGACTCCCCATACTGGAGAAAGTCACATCGCAGAAAAAAAAAAGCACACACCTTGCTCTTTCTGAGAAGAAAGCATATAATTTGGGGTTTACAAAAGTGGGGCATGTGTATCTGAGGTTGGACTTACACAGGCATCTCATCTAGCTCCCACCTAGAACAAACTGGAATTGTTAAGCTGAGGCCCAGCCCGCCGTGGAGAGGATGTCACGAACTCATGAGAAGTGTAAGCAGTTAGGCCTACAAATCCTTACCACAGGACCATGGCAAGTTCCTCTGCAGTGTCCCCGCTGCCTCAGGCTGTCCAGTTAGCACACGTGAGCATGCTTCTGAGCATGGTGCAGGACTATTCTGTCGCTGAGATTCACTGCAACCTGCAGGGGAATAGTGTCTTCAGGGATACCCCCGTCACAGATCTCAGCATAGCCTGGACCACTCAGCATCAGCAAAGATGATTGTCTTTGCCCCCAGAGGGAAACACTGACGGAACCATGGAGTGACACACGTGGACGGTGCTTGCTGACGCTGACACGATCTCTCATAGTTTTAAATGACAACCTGGGCGGTTTCTGTCCCCTCTTATCTTGTTGGGATCCTTTTCCCCCCCTCCTTCCAAACAATAAAATAAATAGAACACTTGTCTTCTTAAAATGTAACTGAAACTCAAGTTTAACAAAATCATATGATTGTCTGGTAAGTGGGCAGCGGTGACCGAAGAACTCCTGGAGGGAGGGACACAGGGGTATTTGGCACATTAACTATCACCCCACTCCCTGGGTACCGATCACACAGCACGCAATCTTATCACACGGTTTTGGTCCTTCACTACATACTTATATTAACATCATTTCTTCAGAATAAGTTGTCCAATGCCAAAAAAATACTGTTAAGGAAGAAATAAAATAAGGAAAGAAATTAATTAGAAAAAAAATTACAAGTTATATACAGATTAAGGTAAATTCCATCAGGGAAAGAAATTATTTGAAATTGGCCCCTATGGGGTAATTTAAAGCCCATCCAAGCAGAGAAGTAGACACATTCCAGACCGTCCCAAGGGAGTGAGGCATCCGGTCCTGGGGTCTGTACTGTCTCTGTTCTTTGCTGTGGCAGGTCCCCTGGGTCTTCCTCCTGTTCCTGACCTCACCTCACCAGGAACCCACACAAAGGGCAGAAGTGGCGGCTGCGTGGTTGATCTGGAGTCTTAGGCACAGGTAGTGCTTGGTGTCCTGGAGTGGAGGAGTAGGTGGGCAGGCCTCCCACCTACTCAGTGGCCATGGGGAGGGCATCAGACTGCCAGGGTTAGGGAGGATAGAAGGCTGAAGGCCTAGATATGGCCCAGAGCCCGGCCTTCAGAAGAGCAGCAGTCAAGGCCAGCACTGGAGATGCTGAAAGGTAAAAGATCCTTAGGTGTCCAGCATGGAAGACCTGAGCCACTGGCTCCCGACTTCCCCATACAATTGGGGGGTCTTGGGTGGGACCCGTGGATTCCTCTGAAGACCACATAGGGCAAAGCAACCTCTCTGTTCTGGCCTCTGCAAACCTGTAGCCAGGCACCATGTCCAAGACTTCTTGTGTCAGCATCCTATTTAGCTGCATGGCTCCATGCCCCTTATCCTGTGTCGGGCACACTGGAATCACCTTGGCTTGTACAAACAGGTTGGAGATAGAAAAAAAAAATCCTCCATTATCTACATTATAAAGGGCACACCCAAGTCTTGCTCGATGTCCCGGCAGGTGTGGGTTTGCCAATATGCTGAAATTCCAAAGCAATGCAAAATTACCTTTAAAAAACATTTTGCAAGTCATTTTTTTTTGATTTTTAAAAAATACTGTCTATTTTTTTTTAAAACCCACATGCTTAAATAGACTCTGTAGTCAATAAGATTACCAAAAAGGGTTAATCATGTGATTCTCGTTATAAAAATCATTCGCGAGGTCTCTCTCCACAGCGCTTGCCCATGTCTTTCCGATCTCCTCTCCCATACCATGCGGTTGCCCAGATGTGGCCAACCGGCTCCTGCTGGGATGGAGACCCCACCCTTGCCCATGAGTTTTCTGATCCACAGCTCCTGTGAGCAGCTCCTGGGTGGTCGTGCACTGCACCCACTGCAGATCATGTCCTTGAGGCCGGTTCTGAGAGGTGATGAAGGTCAGCGGCTACTCGAGGGACCTTCGGGTTCTGAGTTTCACTGGAGAAGCTGGACTTGCGCCATGGCGGCTGGGGTTGGAAACAGAGTCGAGGCAAAGTGAAGGTGTCAGGGGCTGCACCCTGGCCCCTTCTCCATCTCCCGCAGCTGGTACCCTGGCTTTGGACTCTGGCCCTGGGGCCTCCAGGACCTCAGAGGTGATTGATGGGGTTAAAGGCTCCGGACTCTGACGAGGGTCCCGTGATGTTCAACCAAGCATCCAGTGAGCTCTGGGAGGGGGCGTGGAGAGGAGTGTCTTCAGAGAGGGACAGCATCATTGCATATGCCTGGGGGGAGGGGGAGAAGGACAGCACACACAGGACAGGTGAGGGGCATCCCAGAGAGGCAGGCCTGAGCCTTGCCTCACCATTTGTCCCCAGCCTGTCCAGCTCCACCCCCTGCCCTCAACCCCAACCCTGTCCAGTCTAGATAGAGAAAGGGAAGCAAAGGCACTAGAGAGGCCCAGACTTGTCTGGCTTGGGAGAGAGAAATAGGAGTACATGAGAGCAGAGGGGACCTCTCCTGCCCAGAGTGACACCAGGACACACAGTAGTCCCTCTAGGGGCCTCTGTGCCCACGGGGATCTCTTGACCTCTTGTGCTCTCCGGCAATTGCATCTCCACCTCCCCCCACTTTTAGTTTCTCTGCCTAGTGAATGGCAAAAACCAATGAAAAGATGTCTGCCATGAGAGCATCCTGAAGATTGGCAGGTGTTATTCCTAATTCTGTGCTAGTGAGACTGCCTTTGTCTAGTGGGCAGGAGGCCCGGGGGACTCTGAATGACTGTGGTGGGCTACTTTTTTTGGAGCAGAGTGGGTAGTGTCTCTGAGCTGTTGCAATGATAAGGTAACTTGCTGTGTTTGCCGGCCTTGGACAATCATGGGGGCATCCTCCTGCCTCAGGCTCAGGGCAAGGGGTGTCAGGGCTGAGAGCCGTGTAGAGCATAGTCCGTGACTTACAGGTGGGCACTGGGGATGCCTAATATGTATGGATCCCCTACACCTTTGAGCAAACACTGGACAGAATTAGTTAGAGACAAAGACAGACACACAGACAAATTGGGGTGAAAAATCTTTTTTTTTGTTTTTTGGTTTTTTTTTGTTTTCGAGACAGGGTTTCTCTGTGTAGCTCTGGCTGTCCTGGAACTTGCTCTGTAGAGCAGGCTGGCCTCGAACTCAGAAATCCTCCTGCCTCTGCCTCCCAAGTGCTGGGATTAAAGGCGTGTGCCACCACCACCTGGCTTGGGGTGAAAATCTTGAGGGGGTGCTGGGAAGTCTGGAATCGGAGCCAAGCCCCTTTAGATGTCCCAACAATGGGGTCTAGAGTCCTGCAGCCACTGTTCCTGAGAAGCGAACACAGAAAGTGCTGTCCAGGACAAGCCTGCACCCTCAAGGGACCTGTGTTAGCTCCAGCTTAGAAGCCAGGGCCACCTGAGAGAGACTTTCCCTGAAACAGCAGGGTTGTCACCCATCCTGGCTCAGACCCAGCAGCTAGAGGGAATAGAACCTGATGAAGATGTTCCTCACTGGGGATGGGATGCAAAGACCAGGAAAGCAGCCCTCATCCATGATGTGAGAGCTAGCTCGTGTTTCTCTGTCTTCAAAGCCCCATGTGCTCTACCAGGCTGCTGCTGGAGGCTCACAGCCATGGGCTGTCTCCTGAGACAATGAAGTGGGCATGGGGGCTGTGGATCTGAATGTTCTCCAGCCACGAGACAGCTATAGTCAGAGTACTCAGGTATCCTGTGGTGAGGAGGCATGGTGGCTGCCTTCTGTCTAAGTCAAGCGGAAATAGGAGGAAGGACGAGGGCTCTGCTGGGTACCTACCTGGTTCTTAGCCTGCCTGTACAGGGTTTGTTTTAAAACCTCAGAATCTAAGGTGGAATTAAGCACATCTTTAACTTCAAATGCTTCCTCAGCTGCTCTGCGGAGATCCAGCCCCTTCCCAAAGGTCGGCGTCGGCTCCAAAGCTAACAGGCCACCTCCTCGCTCCTCAACACACCTGCGCCAAGGACCAGGGAGAGGGGCCTGGGGTCAGCTCTTTGGCCACTGGTGGCATCTCTCTGGTGCTTCATGGCTGGTCCCCGTGCCTGCATGCATGCCACGGGGTATCCACGAGCCACATGCACAAGGAGACAGACACATCGACAACACAGACACCTAGATTTGGGAAGCCACACAGACGAAGGAAAGCAGACAGGCAGAGATCAGGAAGGATGAGTGCGTGCAAACGTCACGGGCAGCAGGCAATCTTGTCTTAGGAATAAAGGATTCAGAGGGAGGCTTTCATTTTCTGAGGCTCTAGTCAGCTTTGGAAGGGTCCTGGCTGCCCTTCCCACCCCCAGGACCTAGGGGCTAGGGAAGAAATGCTGGCTCCAGAGAGCCAGCCAGCTCAGGGCATCTCCAATGCTAGGGGTGTTAACCACTGCTGAAAGCAACTAGTAAACAGTTAGGACATAGAGAAGTAGCTCTGACCTGCCCAACTTCTAAAATCATGGGTGCTGGGCCATGCCCCCACCAGAGGCTAGACCCTGCTGCCCCAGGTGGATGTGGACGGTGATGCAGCAGAGCCAGACTCCCGAGTCAGGGTCAGCAGAGTATACCCTTTCCTTCCCCCCCACCCCCACCCCTCCGCTCCAAGCTTCCGGACACCCTACAGGGAGGAGAGACCTAGGGTCCTGAACTCTTGCTAGGATTACCCTAGGCCTAGTGCCAAAGCCTTGTGGCAGTAGCATCTGTTGGGCAGGGGTGAGACCAGATTGGAGGAGATGGCTCCTGAATGATCACCCTGTACTCAGGTCCTCCCACCCTGCCCATCCCCTGGCACTTGGCTACGCCCACCTTCGGGTATGGTCAAAGCCCATGGTCAGGCTGGGTGGTTCCTCATCCTCTTCATCTTCATAGACTCCTTGGGGCTCAGGTGTGGGGGACACTGTGTCCTCCTGTGACTTCCCGGCTAAGCTGTCATCGTCCTCTTCCTCCAGCTCCTCCTCTTCCTCCTCTTCCACATCCTCAGGTTTTGCACTGGCCGAGCCTGGACACGGTGGGTTACTGTCCAGGTCTTGGAGCTCAGGTCTGTAATGACAGGTGAAGAAATTGGCCATGTTCAGGGACCTTCCTTCTTACTGAAGGTAGCTATCCCTGTTTGCCTTCCTGACCCTTCAAAAAAAGTTGACATCGGTGGTTACTAAAAGAGAGGGTTACAGGTCCAAAGGCAATTATCCACTTAGTCCCTGAGGAGTGAGAGCTATAGAGAAAAGTAGGAAAATCTAAAAGAAATGGAGGCATCCTGAGGGAGAGATGGGGTTCAGGGTAGGGTCCCCGAGGAGTGGTATTGTATTGGTGCTGGGGTTGGATGCTACTACACACAGGTGCCCTTAGGACACTGGTGTGAGAAAGTGTCCAGGTCCCATTCTGCCCAGGACTCTGTGATGCCCATCTGTGCTTGCACCTCCCAGACAGCCGCAAGGATCTAAGGTTGCAGGACCTGGGTAGCGAGGGCTGGGCTTAGGCTGCTGCTGCTAACAGGACACACTGCCAGGATGGGCTGGCATCAGAGAATGTTGGTCTGGGCTTGCAGCCCAGGCTCAAACGCAACAGCCCCTAGGGTCTCAGCAGTCTTGGCAGATCTCTGACATTCTCTTAATATCTTTGAGTCTTTCTCAGTCTTTGGTCCTTTGCCCTCAGGGTGGTCTGTCTGTCTGTCTGTCTGTCTGTCTGTCTCCCTCCTCCCCCCTCCACACACTGTGTCTATGAGTGTAATCAGTGTATACACTGAGGTCAAAGGTCAACCACCCATGTCCTCCTTAGTCACTATCCTCAATGAGGGTCTCTCACCAGCCTGGGCTCACTTATTTAGCTACTAGACTGGGTGACCAACAAGCCCCAGGGATATCTGACTTGCGTCACCAGCACTGGGCATGTGGTATATGTGTTATACTATGTTTATTCTTTTTTTAAAAAAGGTTTATTTATTTGTTTTATATATGTGAATACACTGTCGCTATCTTTGGACACACCAGAAGAAGGGCATCAGATCCCATTACAGATGGTTATGAGCCTCCATGTGGTTGCTGGGAATTGAACTCAGGATCTCTGGAAGAGCAGCCAGTGTTCTTAACCGCTGAGCCATCTCTCCAGTCCCTGTTTTGTTTTGTTTTGTTTTTTAAACATGAATTTTGAAGCTTGAACTCAGACCCCCATGCTTGAAAAACAAACATTCTACCAACTGAGCCATGGGTTCAAGCCTCTGGGCAAGATTTGTTTTAAAAAAAAGATTTTATCTTTTTATATGTTTGTATGTGGATGTGTGGATGCCCGCAGATCCCACAAGAGGGTGTTGAATCGGATGGAGTTATGGGTGATTGTGGGCTGCCTGGTGTGGGTTTGGGGAAGCTAACACTCCACCAGTTCTCTACAAGATCAGCTGGAGTCTTAACCATCAACTCTCTATCTAGACCCTGGGAAAGACTTCTGTGCATTGGTTCCTTACTAACGAGACTGAACAAGCCAGATCTAGTTCCTTCACGGAGCACAACCAGTCTGGTTCATGTTCAAGTCAACGACCATAACCTGCCAGGGACCACAGGTCCACTCCAGCAATGGATGCAGCAAAGACAACTATTTCTTAGATACCATGTCTAGAGCCCCTAGCTCTTCCTGGCCTTCATTTCTACTCAGCTCTGAGGGCCTGACTGCGCAGTGTGGTCTTGGAGGAGAGAGGGGTCCGGTCATTTTCACTGAAGTTGGCATCTTAGTGGTGTCAGGACTGTGGTTGTGTAGGCAGGACTGAGCTGGGGAGACTCTGTTGCAGTACCAGGATGACTCTACCCATGAAACTACCTCCTGCCATGCCTCCAGGACAGGCAGAATCTTGACAGGTTTTGAGGCGCTCTATGTCCCTGAGTTCTAGTCACCTGTGTTGGGGGCCAGCCAAGACTGCTGAATTCATCTCCTGGCACTGAAGGCTCTAGGCTAGGTGCAGCCTGGATCCCATTACCCTGTAGTGGTAGTGGGAGAGAATTCAGCTCCTACAGTTCCAAGGACAGGAAGAGAAAGCATGGGCAGAGAACCCAGTCTGGTCCTGCGAGTCAAACTCACCAGGAAGCTGGTGTGGTAAAGCTACACCTGCTGGCTGGTCTTGGGCAGGACTAGAGGAACTCTGCTGTTTGGAAGCAAAGGCTATACTCTCTTTTCTTGCATGCTCACTCTCTGGTATGTGCTGTCCAGCAGGGACCCTGGTAGGCTGGTGTCAGCTTCAGGTAGTAGGGCAGCTTCTCTGGTGGAGACAGGAAAGCTGCCTTAGAGGCAGCTATGCTAACATACTAACTGACATGGCTCACAGCAGCAGGAAGGGAAAGATCCAGAGTCAGAGAAGCAAAAGGCTGAGAGGCCAAGCTGCAACACAGCTGGGGGTTCTGAGGGAAGATCTGGTGTCTCCCACAGTCCTCGGTCAACATGTGGCTCCACCTGTATCTCCTCGTGTGTGTGTGTGTGTGTGTGTGTGTGTGTGTGTTGCATGTGGAAGTAGCCCCACCAAGATCCAGTAGGACTTTGCTGTAACTCTGACACCTATATCGAGACCCTGTCCCAGGTCACCATCTGAGGGATGGGGTTAGATTTCACCTATGGTCTTTGGAGACACAGTTCAGCACATGAACAATCCTTTGAGTTGTCTTGGCAGGCACTGGGTTCTCACTGATCCCTAAGGGGAGGACTCAACAGAGAAAGACCCAGAGAATGTGGGTACCAGCCCCAGCTGAGTCTGCTGTCCTCCCCACCAGACTGCCAACCTCACACATGCTCGCTCTTACAACAGTGGTGACATGGGGAGCCTCCGTTTGGTCCCTCCGCTCTCAGGACAAAGCTGGCTTGTCCTTGGAGATGCCACTTCAACAAAATGGGCTGGGTTTGGGAGGGGTTGGCCCTGTCTTGGTCTACCTATGTTGTCATCAGTATTGAGTGTGAGGGAGGAGATTTGGGGAGCTCTGTCAGAGCATCCATGATATGATTAGGGTTTTGAGGGTGAGGAACAGTTTCTCCCTTTCCTTCCACAAACACCTCCTGTTCTGCTGGGCACATGGAAGGTCCTCTGACCTGCTACCAAGGCTCAAAATATGGGGGGTGTCTTGCAGTCTTCAGGGTGCCCAGGGCCCTGGGAGCCCATGAATACTGGGTCATGTCCACCCCGGCAAGGACGAGTCTTCATGGTTTTTTTTTTTTTTTTTTTTTTGCTTTGTTTTGTTTTTTGAGACAGGGTTTCTCTGTGTAGCCCTGGCTGTCCTGGAACTCACTCTGTAGACCAGGCTGGCCTCGAACTCAGAAATCCACCGGTCTCTGCCTCCCAAGTGCTGGGATTAAAGGCGTACACCACCACCGCCTGGCCCGTCTTCATGGTTCTTTAAGTGGTTATGCTTTGGGGTCTGAAGAAGCTACCCTTTGAGTTTGTCTTGAACAACAAGGACATGTTCTTTAGCTCTCTTAGGGGGCAAGGAAGGCCTGCTGTGGAGGCACCTTCTCACACACAGCCTCCTCTGAAGGGAAGAGCATCAAGTTGCTGAATAAGAGGTGGCTCTCAGACACTGCATCTCTAGGGTCAGGGCCTGGTTCCTTTCAGAGCATTGTGTCTAAAGCCAGGATGGGTATGTTAAGGCACTTAGTGGGCTGTAGCCTGGGCCCTGATGTGCACTCAGGGACCCACAGCAAGACCACAGACTTGTGAGCAGAAACAGAGCTCAAGATATCATTACTGATCATGTGGACTGGTGTGGTCTTCAGTTTCCCCAAAGCACCAGAGACAAGAGAAGTGCAGACAGGTCCCTGAGGGAACACATCTCTGGAGAATCCTCCCTCACTTCCTCAAAGTGGATGGGAGCAAGCTAGGCCTTGGTGACACAGAGCTGTGGCCCATGGTGGCTCTTGCAATAAGGGCTGGATCCTGGCTCTAGGTTCTGGGGCAGTTTTAAGTCAGCAAGTCACGCCACGTCTATGAACCTCTGGTTCTCCTCTTCAAAACTGGAGACCCTTCTTGAAGTTTCTTAGAATTTAGAGAACTTCTCTCTCTCTCTCAGTGACTTCTCTGATCAGTTTCCTTTCCTGGGGTATGGAAGTGTCCTTGCAGAAGGGAGAGTCCCCATGTAAAGGACATACTGAAGTCTGGGTGTGAGGTATCAGAGAACACCTCTGTAGCCTGGCTGAATTCCTCTCTCTCTGTCTCTCTGTCTGTCTCCCTCTCCCTTGGTGGAAAAGCTGTTGCAAGTGTGCATGTGGAGGCTGGCAGGGAGGACCGACTCTTCTTGTTTCTAGCAATAGAGCCTGGGACCTCCTCCATATGGGACCCAGTACCATCCAGGGGTGGACATGCATGCATCTCAGGCAAGACCACTGGAGTAGCTGAGACTAGACCTGCCGGCGCTGGCTTATTTTTCTTACCGTTTGTCCATTCGAGTGGACGCCTGGTTCATCTCGCTGTTGGCGATGAAGTTTCGGATCTCAGAGAAGTAGGAATCTTCCTTCTCATCTAAAAGTGCGTGGTTGTCCGACTCGGAGGTGGGGGAGGAGGCGCTGGTGCCCAGGTGGTTCGTGAGCACCCCGGAGTGCTGGCTCACTGTGGATGGGCTGAGTGTCAAGGACATTCTTGGGGGCATCCAGCCCTTACTCAGTGCCAATGTGCACTTGGGGAGATCTCAGGGAACTGTTTCTTAGAGAGTTCTTTGAGGAGTGATATTGCCCTTCCTTGCCAGGCCTCTTCCCTTGCCCCTCCTCCGCCACGCCCCTCTCCTACCACGCCTCTCTTCTTCCACCACGCCCTCCTTCGCCACGCCCCTCTCCCACTACACCCCTCCTCTACCACGCCCCACATCCCACCAACCTGGTGCGCCCTCGTGTTCATGTTTCTTCAGGTGCCGGTCTAGGTTGGTCTGCTGCCCGAAGCAGCGGTTGCACAGATGGCACTTGAACGGCTTCTCTTTGTTGTGGATGTTCCTCACGTGCCGCTGGAGGTTGGAGGAGATGCTGAATGACCGGTCACAGTACTTGCACCTGAAAAACAGGTGCGCCTTGCCTCAGAGGAGAGGAGATCGAGTGCGGTGGGAGAGGACCTGACCTGTCTCCACAGCAGCTGTGCCCACTGTGGAGTCCCTGAGGCTACCTGACTACCCAGCTGGAGAGTTCAGACGTGTCCTAGGGTTTCTGTTCTTAAAGCATTCCTGAGCATTATAGTGGAGAGAGTAAGATGCTGAGATACAGTGCGAGATGACATTCTTTATCCAGCCTCAAGAGGGCAGCCTTGAGCCACCAAAAGATGCAGAAAGCTGTTCTGGCTGGTTACCCTGAGATGGGAAAGCAACCTTCTCCTTCTGACTTAAGACACTTGGTGACTCAGGGCCATCTAATGCTCTTAGTAACCCTGAAGGTCAGGTGGGGGATCTGGGGTCTGTGGCCTCGATGTTGAGGCCAGCCTAGTAGCCATATTGGACTCTTCAAGTTACTACTGGCTCCTATGTGCTCAGAGTATTGCCTGCCATGCCCCCACTAGGTTGACCAAGCACTTGGAAAACTTTTTTTACCAGAGAGCATGGTGCAGTTAGAAGCTGTGGGCAGTGAGAGATGCCTGCTGTGTGGCTGCCCTCCAGGTGTGGCCTCGATGGCCCTAACAGCAGAGAACAGAGGCCTGCTCTCCTCCAGTTTTATAACAGGGCCCAAGCAATACCCACAGTAAAGAAATCAAGCCAGAAACAAAGAACAGAAAGTGATTTAAGAAGGGACCCTCCAGGCTCCGCAGCACAGTGAGATGCCTGGGAAAGGAGCATGCTATGCATTGTGGGAGTCTGAGCTGCAGTGCATTGTGGGAATCTGAGCTGCAGGGTGGCCGACAGGGCTTCCCTGAGGGCCTGTACACAGAAACAGACCCTGCAGCAGGAATTCTGACTCCGTGGTGGGTTTTTTTTTTCCTGCATATGTGTGCATATATGCAGTGTATGTGTACAGGTGCATTGTGTGTGCTCAGGTATATCTGATAACACCTATCAGAATGCATTTGGGTGCTTATCTGGATCTCCGAGGTGCCCGACACCTAAACCGTGTTTGTGTGACCGTATACTTTCATATTTGGGAAATGAGTCCTGCTAGGTGACGATGCACTGCACATGATTTCTAGTGCCAGTGCCGTGAGGCAGGCTGCCTTCCCTCTATGGGGGCAGAGCCTGTGATATCAGAGAGAGCAAAGATGGGGGGCTTTTTTTTTTCCACCCACATGGATGTGTGATTGTTCTAAATACAGCAGCCCTTGCATTCCTATGGGCCCTACCCCACTGCGATTTGGGGCTGGTGGCAGGCTCTAGAGTAACTGGTCACGAGCCTTTGTCATGTGGTTGCGGACGTGCCTGAGGACACCAGGGGCACAGCCGGCAGGTGCTGTGTCAAAGCAGATTTTATAGCATAGTGCTATCCAGTACAGGAGGGGCCGGGCTCTAGATGGGCACTGGAGGTCTGTGTGGGCCCTGCCCAGAGTGTCTGTGTTTCTGTCCCTGTTGAGTTGAGAACCCTCAGGGCTGCGGTTATTAAATTTGCTCTTGGACTCTCAGAGCCTGTGAGTCTTTTGGTCTCTGGATGCCCAATAAAACTAAGAAAGTTTAAGGTCTTAGAGAACAAGATGCTGCTCTGAGAGGGTCCCTTCCTCCTGCCCAGGGTCTTCCTTCAGGCATGGCAACATGTGACCTTTCAACCCTGAACTCTTGTTTTGCCCCCTTTATGGTTCCCTTCTTTAGTCAAGTCCTGCAGCTTCCAGCCTTGTCTGAGGCCAGGCTCCCCCTGCTCCTTCTATACTTTTAACTGCCTCTCCAGACTTTTTAATCACAGGTCTGGGCATCTATCTCAGGGAGTCCTGAGTGGCCTCTAGGGCACATGGGACGCAACCTGACTCACATGACCACCTGCAAAATATGCCCGGATGTAAGACTGTTGCTTCTCATAGCCCGGGCAATAACAGACCTCATTCCTGCTTGCTCTGCAGCCCCCTGTGGATGCAACATTTCAGAAGGAATTTCACCTCTCACCTGCTCTCCCCACACACCCTAAAACATAGCGACACCTTGATGGGGCCAGGCCCAGCTCTTCCTGCTTTTAGGGGGAATGATTGCTCAGGAAAAGAAAACTTGATTTGTATCTGTGGAGTAACTAAGCTGCCCACGGGACTAGGAGTTCACTCAACAGCAGATGCCACAGGTCACCCAGACAGCCCTGGTCTTGTCTGCCTGTCCATCCATCAGATGCATGTTCATATAGTTTTTTTTCTTTTTTTGATTCCTCAGGAAATGCAGAGACCCTCTGCCAGCCATCCTTCCTATGCGGCAGCTCTGGCATAGACTCCTAAGCATGGAAATGCTCGGATGGGGAGGGTGGATGGAGGGGCGGAGGCTTGCACGGAGTTCTGCTTGCAGGGTCCTGAATTTAGCCTCTCCTTGTTCTAATCTAAATAAATGGCCCAGGCAGAGATGTCCACTTGAAATTTAGGGGAGCAGAGAGCCCCAGGGCTGTGAGGGAGCAGAGTTCGCCCAGCAGCTGGGCTCCGCACTGTGAATAAGCTGACAGACGGCTGGGGAAATTTACAGCTGTGCGGCATAAAGCAACACACCATTGTGCTCACAGAGAGGAGAGGGCACAGGCAGCCCAGCAGAGAGCCTTGCTGTGACCATGCCCATGGCTGTTCCAGAGGAGGGATGCACAGGGCAAGAGAGGGTGAAACCAGGCCTCTCAGCCCCGGGGCTGAGCAGCCTCTTCCTTGAGATACAGGAGGGCTGCGGCCAACCACCACTGCTATATCATCTTAAAAATGAGGACAGATAAGGAAAGAAGAGAATTTAAAATGTTCTAAGAATAAAAACAACCGAGGAGGAGTCTTACAGGAGCCACCACTGGACACCAAGTTGGCTTTCTTAATATAGGACACAGAACAGAAGCTGGGGAGCAGACGAGAGGTGTGTGTCCACAAAGCAGGAGTCACAGGCCTGATCAGGAGCTCCAGGTTGGTCCTGGAAGGCCAGCATGATGCAGGCTACACTCGGCAGCCAGAAGAACCTCTACATCAAAGTTGGAAGGAGGTGTCCTGGGGGTGCAGCCCTTTCGTTCTCAATTCTTAATTTTTCCATTTAAAAATCTTAATTAAAAATTTTATGTGTGTGTGCATGCATGCATGCATGCATATGTGTATGTGTGTATGTATTCCTGTGCTATGTGCCCATGTGTGCATGTTGCTACCTAGGCATGGACGTGCACATTTGTGTGGAGGTCAGAGGCTGACAGAGTGTCTTCCATTATTGCTTTTTTTTTTCCTTTGTTTTTGAGGGTCTCTCATTTGGCCCAGAGCACAGTGATTTGGCTAGACAAACTAGCCAGAGAGTCCCAGGGATCCTCCTGTCTTGGCACTGGAATTCCAGGGACATAAGGCCTTGCTCAGCTTTTATGTGGGTGTGGGGGTGTGAGTGTGGGTTTCATTTTTGCAAGACCATCTTCCCCAGCTGTAGTTGGTCAGGCTTTTCTACCTCTGCAATCCAAGTTCTGTAAAACTTACATGCTGGAGTTTTAGGACTTAAGAGTGTCTTTATGTATGTTTTTTCCAACTCCAGGTGAAGATGTCAAAGCCAGGAGAAGTTGTGTGCTAAGGACTGTTCCCTGTCTAGAATGTGTAGGAAAAGCAGAGGCCGCCCCGTGTCAGGACACAGGGACATGTGGGAAACAGAAACTTTCAACGGCTTCCTGATAACTCAAGGTAACCCCTCTTCATCGGTCTTTTGGAGGGTCCCAGCCTCTGCAGGGTACATACATCCACATGTGCACACACATGTGTATACACAGTAACTGTGCACATGTGTACTGACACTAAGGTGGGCAGCATACCTAAGTAGAAAGTAAGCATCCTTGGCAGGCCCTGTGCAGTGGATTCCTAGGTTGGGGTATACATTCTCCAGTTCCAACTTAAACTCTTTCCAGTTATCAAAGAAAGACTAAGCAAAGTCCCTTCCAGGATCAAGAGGCACGCTGCACGCTTTAAACCCCTTGGCGAAGGCCCGCCTCGAGCCAGATAAAGCCAGGATTTGCAACACAAACTTGCAAAGCAATTATTGTTACCAAAGTCGAAACTCTCAGATTGGAGGGAGCAAAAGAAATCAATGATAATTAAATTCTTCTATAAACACGGCCCCTACCCTCTGGGGGCTCTTAGCGCGACACGCTGTCCAGGAGTCGGCTCTCATTACAGAAAAAACACAGGGCTCGTTTCTGGGCGAGGACCAGACCAAATAAATCTTTCTGTTGCTTGCCTTTGTTAAGTTGTAAGTCACTATTTTCAGAGAGCAGACAAGGGGGGCTGCATGTCAGGGATGGCTGGGGAGCATGGGACACAGAACTAGAAAGAACAGTCGTTTACCAGCACAGATGTGGGCCTGTGGCCACCAGGGATGCTCTGTGTACCCAAGTGGGGCTAGGGGATCACACCACATACACAACCACGTGGGATCCCTGCCACAGGGAGGGGCACACAGATGAGTCTTCAGGGCTTTATCGTCACGTGGCTACTTCCTGGTGGCACAAGTATGCGTGGGCACAGTAAAGGAGTCTAATGTCATCGGTCTAAAAGCAAGCCAGACTCTTTCTTTCCCAAAGTCTTAGCCAGCCAGACACACCCCAGAATGTGTTGCTAAACTGGTCCTGGCAGAGAAGTAGCCATTTCCCTGTTTGTCTCAGGGTGACAATTGCCTAAGTTCGGTTTTAAAAGGCCTACTCCCTGACGGGGAGCACGGGGCAAGAAAAGGCGTCTTCTTCAGACCTTCTTGTGCAAAAACAAAAGCTCAAGGACAAAGAGGACAGGGACCCTGGGCCAGAAGAGTAGGCAGAAGTGGCCATTAGTGCCAACCCTTGAAGAATCTCAGGACATGTTTAAGGTGTAGCCCCTACGTTTCTGACACAGGGATAGTAAGATCCCCTGGAAGGACACTGCATGTCACTCAATGACATATCCCAAGAGACTGTGTAGGTGAGTCTCTACTTTAGCAACATATGCATAATCTCCCACTCAGGGCTGCCGTAGGGAACCAAGGACACCCCATGTTTTTTACAAGCTCATACTTGGGGAGGGGGTGGCTATTGGTCATCATGACAGACAGGATTGGATGGGGGCTGGCTAGCTAAGGTTCTCCCAGAGACCTGTGGAGACTCTAGCTTCAAGTCACATACATCCCTCCCTGACTTTGACTGCCTGTCCTGGTTGATACTTCGGCTACGGGAGACAGGCCCTCTCACATCCTCTTTTGAGAGCATAGAAGGAGCCTTCTGTAAGTTTCCTGGGTAGTTTTTGCCTTCTCCTTATTTTAAGAGATGGAGGGTGGTGGGCCAAGAGATGGAGGCAGAGAGCATCAGAGTCAGATCTCTGGCTACTGTCCACTGTCCTTCTGGTGGCCCCAGCTCTGTGGGTGGATCTGAATGAGGGTATTCGCTCGAAAGAAGGGCTCACGGAAGCTAGTAAGGGAAATCCCTCCGATAACAACAGAACGTGGTTCCTACCTGTATGGCTGTTCCCCGGTGTGTGTCCTCAGATGTCTTGTGAGATTCGCAGATCTGGGGAAGATCTTGCCACAGTACCTGAGGAAGAAGGAAGAGAGGTAGGAGGGGCGTTAGGGTGGTCCACACTGCCATCTCGAGCTCAGCTCAAAGGCCTCATACTGGGATCTCACCAGCATCTCCTCTTTGGCCTGAGCCCAGATATCTCGCAAAGCACAGGGCAGAGGGACCGGTATCATACCCTCAGTCTGGGGACCATAGTGGTTGAGATCAGCAAGGCAGCCTAGGAGCACGTCCTCCTGACACTATGAGCAACGGCTGCATCACTGGGCTCATCATCCTTCCTAGTACTGTGGCTGATGTTAAGCAGCCGTTTTCTGGCCTCTGAACTCAGCTAAGCTGCATGGTGGGCCCAGATAACACCGCCTAAGAAGCCTACCCAGACCACGCATGCGCACACGGAGCCTCAGGCAGACTGCGCACCTGTACGGTCACCCCGCTTCAGTGCGACTGCAACTCTGGGCTTTTCTAGAAGCAGGTTCACAGCTACAGGTGTGTGTGTGTCCCCCTTCCCACCCTCACCCCCCAGGGTCCCTCGGTGCTTCATTCACCTGCACGTGTATCTCTCCTTGCCCTTCCTGAGGATGGGATCCGAGAGCGTTGGGGGTGGGGAGCGGAAGTTGAAGGGGTGGTGAGGCAGGGGCTGCAGGGAGCTGCCTGAGTCGGCCTTCATGGCTGCAAAGCTCTCCAGCTTCTCCGTCATGGTTTCTATGGCTGACATCTGTGGGCGAGCGTGGAGAAGGAGAGATCGATGACTCGGCATAATTGCCGGCTGTCTTCCGAGAGCGCACACCCGGGGTCCTCGTGTCTAATTATTATCAATAGCCCTTGGATAGCCATTGGAAATAGAGCCACAGCTTACTCTGCCCTCGTCCTTCTTAGAACTGGGACTATAATCCAGGGTCATCTGGAGTGGTCCTTTCAGTCTGGTAGAGAATTCGGTTAAAACTCTAGGCTATGCAGGCTCCATTGACACCGAAAGCTTTGGTGACAGACACACTGACCTTGAAGCTGTACCTCTCCCACCTGTGCCAAGTGTACCACGGAAGGCTCTCTTTGCTAATATCTATCCTGGAAGGCAGGTTTCATACGGCAGACCACAGAGATGGGGGTAGGTGAGGGAAGCAAAGGAAGATGGGGTGGGGTAGGTACCGGTGAAGACATAGAGGGAAAAGGTTCAGCCACTCAGAGTGCTGTGAGTGTTGGGAGAAACTGGGCCTCCATGAAGACCCTACCGCCCTCACTAGTGGGACATGGGTGGATGAGGAGACAAGGTATCACCTCCTGATCAAGGCTCTTCGTTCATGGCCAGCTGCCTTTGGGAAGTGTTTATTGCCTAGTGCTAGCCTCTCCCCCACAAGCCACCCCCCAACATACACAAGGCTCCTGTTTACTGATGTCAGAATCTGGGACCCAGCTGCCCATGGTTGAACAAAGGCAGCATGTCACGTGACTGTAATCCTTCCGCATGTCTCCAGTCACTCAGCCCTTTGGCACCTTCCTGGGATGCTCGAAGCATCGTTGTGGGCCGTTTGCTGGGCACCGAGAACAGGGAAGAGAGGGCTTTGTACTGCTGCTATTTGGAAGCCTCAGAATACTGTGGCGGAGACATTTGGTATCTGGGGAAACAGCGGTACAGCCGTAACAGAAAACCACAGAAAGTGGCTAATGGGTGGACACTATGTCCAGCCACCACGGTAGGGCCTCCCCTTGGCCACTGGGCATCTCTGTGCAGGCTGCAGAGATGCAGGCATTGCCCCGATACTAGAAGACAGACACATGACCCTCATCAGAACACGCCACGCACACCTTCTGTGATGATGCTTACTGGTGAGCAGATAGAAACTGCCTTGCCCTCTAGGCTGCTACCCAGCCTCTCTAGTGTCTTTTCCAACGCCTGAAAGGTGGGTCCTCAGGGTGACACTGAGACCTTTGACCACAGGTCTTAATGATAGCCTATGGACATAGTAATAAGGCCTGTTTTGTGGAAACCTTCTTTGCATGGTTACCATGCTCTTTCTGTCTGAGTGACATAAACAGCCTAGCTAGCCTCAGACCATTAATTGGTGACCATAAGTCACCTCCTTTCTGCCTCTTCATCCTGGCCCTGGGACACAAGGGCAGGCAGAGGAGGTCGGCCCATGGGAGCAGTGGGCAGAAGGGACAATGGGCAGCTGGCCCCCCACAGGCCTCTCTTCCTCAGGCCGGGTGGGTCCTGCCTGCCTGGCCCACTCTGCCCCATCAGACATTCCCGTGAGCTCCTAGTACAAACACAAACACCGGATGCGCCTGGCTGCCTTGTCGGCTTTTTCCAGCCGGCCCTGGGAAAATTGGGGGAAGCTATTAACCAAACTCTGAGGCCCAGTGGAACAATGGGAGACTCTAAGTTTAGCTGTGAACTCAGCCAGGGTGCAGGTTTCACAGACTGGGGCTGACCCAAGGCGGGAAGCTCAGAGAAGAACAATGCCCCATGTAGGATTTTTGGCCTGAGGATTCGCTCTTGGTGAGGGAGGTTTAAGGGCTATGACCTGCAGCTCATAGGGGGTGTGGGGCAGACCTCATGCACTGAGGACAGGGGTCCAGGACACTTGGAGGACTTTGCCTTGGGCTGTGAGTTTCAGGGAGGCACGTGGCCTGGGGGCACAGGCAGGGACATTAGCAGGCTGGAGGGGCCTACACCTGACTTGCAGACTGCTAGGCTTTCCAGGCTTCCCTTTGTGTCCCTAGGAGGGTTCCTTCCTGCTCAGTCTCCTTGCTGACTCTTCCCATGAAGACCCCCTCTCTGGTCCTTTCACTGAAGCATGCTAAGGTATGGCCTACTGCAGGAATACTAGCCCCAACAGTTTCCTTGTGTCCAAGACTCTGCTTCTCTTGGTGCCTGTACCAGTAGTACATCCCTTCCTAGGGTCCGGAGCCCTCACAAACATGGGGTTCCTTTGGACAAGAAGCCCCTAGATAGATCCAGTTACTTCTTTATGAGAACAACCCTTCTCTATGTGCTCCAGGTCCACAATGGCCTGTAGGATCTCAGAAAGTCCCCTCTGTCTCTTGGGAACGGAAACCTAAGGCCCAGAGCTTGTAGGTACTTCCATCTCAGAGGCCCTCGGTGATTGTTACCTGGGGGTGGAACAGTAGTGGGGATGGCCGCAGGTACTTCTCTTTCAGGACTCCCACAGGGTCCGCCACCTTCCGCTTTTCTACCCTGCTGGACGGCAACACAGAGGGTTACATACCCCACCGAACCACTTGTTCCTCAGTACCACACTCCTGCTGGATAGACCATCAGACTGCTGTTGGGGCAGCAACAGGGTTACCCAGCTATCTCCTACCTGAGCTTCAGTGGGCCTCCAGGCCAGTAGGGCAAGCTTACTCAGTTACCCAGACTCTCCAGCTCCTCAACTGCCTCTTTACTTACCCAGTGGCTTTTCCACACACCCCACTTCCCCTCAAACAGTTACCACCTCCTGAATTTGTTGGAACATTTTGTGCTGGAGTCTAGAATGTTCTCTGAAGGCTGTGTGTACCAGCCTTCCGCCCACTGGCTTGCACACCTGTATGGTGGGTGCTTCCTTCAAGGTCTTCAACATTCCCACAAGTCACTCCGCATCCCTCCAGGGCTTGCTGTCTACGCCCCACTACTGTTTCCCTGCCGGAAACTGGCAGAGTACACTTTGCCTATTTTGATGGCAAATGCGAGTGATGGATTTCTGTCCCCGGGGAAGTTACCAAGAGACTCCCTACAGCAGCCAGACAGGCTGTACCTGAAAACCTTCAATGGCTGCCGGGGACTGCAATTCTAGAATCTTCCTCAAGTGTCAGCGACAACTTGCTAAACTAATCTCCGTGGTCAGTGCAGGTGGTAGCCTGGTCCTCTCATTCACCCACATGGTTGGTAGAAGTCCATGAGGTGTTTTGTTCAAACCTGCTGACCTGCTGGGCGGTGGTGGCGCATGCCTTTAATCCCAGCACTTGGGAGGCAGAGGCAGGCAGATTTCTGAGTTCGAGGCCAGCCTGGTCTACAGAGTGAGTTCCAGTACAGCCAGGGCTACACAGAGAAACCCTGTCTTGAAAAACCAAAAAACCAAACCAAACCAAACCAACCAAACAAACAAAAACCCACAAAAAACCCCCAAACAAACAAACAAACAAACAAAAAACCTGCTGACCCTCTTGCTCCCAGGGACATCAGAACAGCACAAGCTGTTCCTATCCTCTTGCTCTTGAGGATGCTGGAACAGAATACACTGTTCCTAAGTTGCTCACCTGCACCCCACCTGGGCTCTGGCCTTGTCTCATTTTGACCCCCTTTCTATCAGTTGAAGCCTTTGTCCCCTGCCTTCCAGGGGACAACAGAAGACATGGCAATGTGGTTTCCAGAGGGACACTGCACCTATGGGTTCCCAGGGGAGCCCCAAGTCCTGATGCAGGGACAGTGGGGAGATCAGGCGAAGAAACGGGTTGACTGTGGGAAGGGGTTTGGGAAGGGGTGGAAATGAATACTGAGGCACTTGGCTCTTGGCAAGGGTTGTCAACTTGGGGCTGCATTTGGGTAACCAGGGCTGGCCCGCTGCAGGGAGTTCAGCCTTTGAATGGTCTAGGGATGCCAGCAATGGCAGAGAAAGGGACCCAAGTAGCAGGAGGAGGGCACTGATGACAGTAGCAGACTCAGGCTGAGCTATGAGTCTGTCTGAACCCAGCACGTGGCAGCTCAGGACCCTCCTTAGGGTCAGGCTGCAGTCTGCAGTCACCTCAGAGGACTCTGGAAACATACTTATTTGCCCACCAGGACTGGACTCATTCAGCCAGCCCTCCAGTACCTACAGACCTTAGGACAGATGTTCAGCCTAGCCTTTTGATGTTAGGAGTAGAGACCACATGAGAATATAAAGGGGGGGGGGCTTTGGGGTCCTGTGACTCGTTTCCCAGACTGACCATGGTTCCTTGCAACTTACAGGAAAATGTAGGAGGGTCTAACCAATTTGGTAGAATGGGCAGACAGGGGGCAGAAGGAAAGACTAAGAGAGGCTTAGGCAAAGTTCCCTCCATCGTGGGGTCTAACCAGAAGGTTCTATTTGTCTCCAACTACCTATGTTCTGTACAAACCCAAGGGGTGGCAGGTGCCTCTTGCTTCCTGTCTCAGTGAAGTACCAGCCTCTCTCCTCTCTTTCCCTCTCTGGAGTCTCGGCACTGCTTCATGTAGACTGTGAGAGGCACGATGTTAAAGAAACGCCTTGATGGGTTCTTGTTCTTGTTTCCTGGGATTACAAAGCCAGAATCCAACAGAAAACAGAAGCTTGGTCTGAGTGGGGAAGGCACAGACTGGGGCCGGAGTGGGTATGTGTGAGGAGGTAGTTGTGTCTCCTGGGTGGGTACTCATGTGTACAGGAGGTCATGTCCTCTGGGTGGGTTGTGGGTGGATGAGGCCATGTCCCCTGGGTGGGTTGTGGGTGGAGGAGGCCATGTCACCTGGGTGGGTATCTATGGGGAGGTGGCCCTGTCCCCTGGGTGGGTTGTGGGTGGAGGAAGCCGTGTCCCCTGGGTGTGTACCCGTGTGCACAGGTGGCCGTGTCCCCTGGGTGGCAACTGTGCAGTCTGCCTCACTTGGCATTTCCTCGAGACTTTATCTCTTTCTCACCTGCTTGCCTCTTTAAGAACTGTGAGTCCATCTCCCTCTTCCCTGCATCCCCAGACCATGGTGGGCTCCAAGGAGACAGCAGGTGCACAGGCCTGTTCCCTGAACATCTCCTGATGCATGCTCACACAGGTGTGTCTTGTGCCTGACAAAGCACAGTGTCAAGTGCACAGCTCCTTCACATGGCAAAGTGGGTGACATATGCTGGCAGGAGAGGGGTCCAAACACAGAACCCAGCCCTGCTTTCCAAGTCTGCTCTCCTCTTTGGAAGGCTCAACGCCTTTCCATACATCACGGTGCAGACTCAAACCTGCCCTTCATTGGAACCAGTATCAGGGAGGCAAGAATTCCACCCTACGGTGACCAGCAACTCCTTTGATTTGCTCTGGGCTACGAGAACCCACCCCCACCCCCACCCCCACCCCAGTGTGGCTCCAGGGTAGGGTGGGGCCACAGGGCAGTCTCAGGAAAGCAGAGCTGAAGGGAGATTGACAAGTGCTCAAGAAACATCACCCTTTGTGGGACTCAGAGATCTGCCCTAGAAAAGACAGCTGACGGGAGACGGGATCCTAGCCTTCCTATGGAGGCTCCACCTGAAGGGGCATGGGGTCCCTGTTGGCTGAGGTGCTTCCCTGATGCCAGCAAATGTACACGGAAGAACCTTGAGTTAGGACGTTAAGAAATGAGATGAACAGAGTCCCTGTCTAGCTCCGTGGATGTCGCCCCGTGGAGAGCGAGGGAGGGCCATGTTAATACCTGTAGATTGGATCCATGAAGAAGGGCGAGGGTTTGGCGTAGTGCAGGGAGGGCTGCTGGGGCAGCTGTGCTGGGCACACCTTAGGCAGCCCCTCGCCAACCCCCGGCTTCCGTTCACCGTAGATGTGGTTCTTCCGCGGTTCACGGCTGCCTCCGTTCTGGCTCGCCCGGGCCCTGCTGCCGATGCTCAGGTCCAGTGGCTGTTCCTCGCCAGATGAGGGGACGAGGGGGACCTTGGGTGTGAGCAGGGCAGGTTTGGCCTCTTTTGGTTTGGTGGTGAGGTCGAAGGGGCACTCGGCACTGGGGCCGCCCACCTTGAGGGCATCCCGGGGTGACTTTGGCTCGGCTTTGACCAGCAAGTTGTGGGCAAGGGCTCGGTCCGTAAAGGGGTAGAGGGAGTGGGGGAAGTTAGGCAGGAACTGGAAGGGGAACATGGAGTGGTAGGGTAGCGCGCCCAGCTTCTTCTCCTGCATGCTCATGAAGCCGGGACCGAAGTATTTCTCGGCGATGGATGCAATGGCCTTGATGGAGTCGCCGGCGGCTCCGGAGGCCGTCAGCAGCTGCTCCTCAGGCGGCGGGAAGAAGGAATGCTGCGAGTAGAACGCCGGCACCTCGGCCACACTGTTCATGGCCCCGGGGGTCACCGATGCGCCCCCAAACTCAGGTTTGCTCTCTGCTGGCTTCCCCTTGTCCTTGCCTTTGTCTCTGTCGCTGTCCAGGTCGCTGTCAAGGTCTGACCCCGTGCCCGTGGTGGTGTCCAAGTCTGTCCCGGTCGTGGTGTTGATATCCTCAAAGTCACTGCCATCCGACATGTCAGGGCTCCTGTTCTTGACCTTCTCCGCATACGTGTCTTCCAAGCGGCCATCAAATTTCTCCTCTGGCCCGGTGGCCGCTGTGGCGCCCTGGCTGCTATTGCTGACCGCGGAGACGAGGGGCAGGGCTGGGTTTCCCAACGGGCTGGGTAGCTTGGCGTCCTGCGCGTGGTTCAGGGGGCTCTTGAGTAGCGGTGTGGGAGGTAGCAGAGGTGGTCGTGGGTACAGGGATGGAGGAAAGATGCCCGGGAAGCCCGGGGTGAGAGTGGGGAAGGCCGGAGGGGCAGCTGAGAAGGGCAGGCTCCCAGGATGAGGTCTGGAGGGGAAATACTCGCTGAAGCCTAGGCCCCCGTGGTTGAGGGATGGGGAGGGTTTCGTCTTGTCCATCATGGGGCTGGGGGTCAGGGGCAGGCCTGGGGTGAAGATGCCACCCGGTGTGTAATGGTTCTTGCCCTCGCAGAATCTCCGATGCTTGTTGAGGGAAGAGGTGGTGCTGAACATTTGCCCACAGTCCTTGCACTTGATCTGCGTTCTGCAGTCGGCGTGCATCCGCTTGTGCCGGCACAGGTTGGAGAACTGCGTGTAGGACTTGTGGCAGACCTCGCCTAGAACACATACGGGAGGCAATCACAGACGTAGAGTGAGATCAGCAGGAAACCCAGGTAGGGGTGGTGCCCAGGTATCCCACTCTGAGACCATCCCCCAGGGACCAGCTGGGACTGGCAACAATCATGCGTTTCCCTGTGGTCCTGGCCAGGCAGACCATGGTGCCTCAGCCTTCTGTGGTGGGAAGCACGGCATCCTAATTGGTCGCTGATTCTCACCCTTGAATATGCCTAATGGCTATACCAAGCTTGGGAAGGCTGTCTGTCATGGTTTGTATATGCTTGGCCCTGGAGTGGCACAATTTGGAGGTGTGGCCTTGTTGGAGTGGGTATGTCACTGTGTGTATGGGCTTTAAGACCCTCCTCCTAGCTGCCTGGCAGTCAGTATTCTGCTAGCAGCCTTCAGTGAAGATGTAGAACTCTCAGTTCCTCCTGCATCATGCCTGCCTGGATGCTGCCATGCTCCCACCTTGATGATAATGGACTGAACCTCGAACCTGTTAGCCAGCCCCAATTAAATATTGTCCTTATAGGAGTTGCCTTGGTCATGGTATCTGTTCACAGCAGTAAAACCTTAACTAAGACACTGTCTGTGGTCCAGGCTGGGTTAGCACAGAGTAAGAGTCCACAGCACCAGTCTCTTTGGTGGCTTGGAGATGGTTAGCTCAGAACATCCATATGAATTCCCTCAAGGTGACCCCAGTGATGGCTATTTCAACAAGGTAAACAGTTCCGCTTCCTAGTTTAAATTGTCCCTTGCTTTCTGGTTTTCTGTCCCAGATGCCACCAGGATGTCCCAGCAGACCTCAGGAAGACCTAGCATTAGGGCCTAGGCTGTGAAGGAGGGATCTTGATTGTGTCTGACCACTTTGGGGGCTGGCCAACGATGAGTGAGGCTCTGTCTATGACCTTTAGGGATGCTCTCAAACATGGAAACCCTACTTGCTAAGCACTTCCATCCTGGGCAGTCCAGCAGGGTCTGCTCTTGCTGATAGACACCAGGTGATCTCTTACAGGGCAGGACAATACCAGCTGGATCTCACCCTAGCCCAGAGGCTTAGAAGACTCCACAGTCATCTTTCTGAAGCCTGGGAACTGGAGGACAGACAGCAAAGCCTCCACCTGTCTTTCTCCTTTTTCACCAAAAAAAGAGGCAGCTTACACGTGTATGCTGCACATTCCTTCACACACTTACACACTGTCTGTCCTCATCTCTCTCTTCTCACTGACACACACACCCCCATACACACACACATACACACACTTATATACATACATACATACATACACATACCCCCATACACATACATACACACATACACACATATACATACACACATACACACATATATACACACATACATACACACACAATACATATACACATACATACAAACATCATATACACACACACAACTGTCTATCCTCATTTCTCTCTCTACACACACATGCACAAACATACACACCCATACATACACACACATACACACACACAATACATATACACATACACACAAACATCACACACACACACACACAACCGTCTATCCTCACCTCTCTCTACACACACACACACAAACATCACACAACACACACCGTCTATCCTCACCTCTCTCTACACACACACACACACAGTGACTCTCCCCACGGGATGGTTTGCTTTCTTCAGCACGGTAGAAACAGTGATCCTAGCTTGCCACCTGCCCTCTACAAACCCCCATCTCCCGCTTTAGCTGGGGTGTCTTTTCTCTGAGGTTATCACACACTTTAATCACAATATCTATTTATATTAGCTGCCCTGCCCTCCTGGTCATCATGGCAGGACATTTTCTGGCTGAAAGGAGACAAATTTCGCTTCATTTAATCAAATCTTCCCTTTTGGGGATACTGTTCTGGGAGAGGCACCACATTTAGGTGGGCTATAAATAACCTTCCCCTACTCCTGGTTGCCCACAGGGAACCACAAGGCAGATCCCAAGCTCAGCTTACTTAGACAGAATAGACAAACAACACCCCTGAGACCTCTGTTATGTTCCTGGGCCCCCAAGGGACCCTGATGGTACCTAGATATTTTCTGCTACTGTCATCGAAGGCAAACCTCCTACTGAGGGGTCTTCTGGGACAGAGGGTTCCTAGGTTCCTCTATGGTACGTGGGTTGCAGAGACACCTGAGCAGGTCTCAGGAAGGGTAGGTGCTAGACATTAGGAATGGCTGCCAGGCAGCTCAGAGCCATCCGAAGAAGGTGACTGTTTCAGGAATGGGGTGGGAGGAAGAGTCCTGGCTACCACATTATGCTGGGCATGAGGAGCCGAACCCGATGAACCTACCAAAACAGGAAGGGACCCTGGTCAAGAGTTCACTTTACTTCTGGGATGTGTGCAGGTATGCACAAGCATAGGCATGTATGCACGCTCGCACATGTGCACACACAAACACACACTTGTGTGTGTCTGGGGCAGGTAATAATGTTAACTTACTAGCCCATACCATACACTCTCACATACAGGTACTTCTTCCTTCAAAGATTCTTTTCTGGAAAGTATTCATGAGAATGGCCCTGTCACCTAGACAAACACTCTCTCTCTCTGCTGCCCTCTCATACATACATGCACATCTGAGCTCCCCGATCAGAAATGTGCTCTCTCAGTCTCTGCTCAGTGAGGTAAGGATGTAGGGGCATCCAGACACTGGTTGCACACCCAGGTATCAATCGTCAGGTAGACACAGAATCTGCTGATTATGCAGCTGGTGCCTGGTCACTTGGAATTCTCCAAGTAACAGATCCTTCCTTGGAAGGGCCACATCACTGGACTCCCCTTGACTGGACTGTAGCTTTCCCTCCAAGCTTCCTACATCCCTCAGGTACACTCCATGGTCTGCAGGACACACACACACACAGTGATGTCAAGTTTCACGCTTATCCCACACACCCGTGTCACTCCAACTGGATGGCATGCTCATAAGGCCCATCTGTCTACTTCTGGGGGTTTCCTTTTAGTTAGCTACCCTTGGTCAAAGCAAGGTTGCAGAGATGGGCCAGACCACAGACAAAGGAGGGGTCACAGATACCAGGAGATCCTTAGAAGACACCATGACATCTGGGGATGGTAGCGTTTGGGAGAATTCTAGGAGACACGATGCTCAGAACATATCAGCTGGGATATACTCAGAGGTCCAGCTGGGCTCTACTAGGGTTGGACACCACAGAGAGTCGGGTGAAAACACAGGAGGAACAATAACTGGCTCCTGCTGCAGAAATCTCCTCATTAGAATGTCCCTTGCCTACTTCAGAGGGATGGAGGAAGATGTGGGATATGGGAAGGGGGGAGGGGGTGGTCAGCCGTCAGAGTAACAATCTGGGGTCACATTCCCTCTACCAACTAGGATAAAGGCATCTGGATGGAGGAGGGTCCAGGCTGGGCACTCACATATGAACGGCTTCACCGTGCTGTGGATATGCTTGTGCTGCTTGAGGCCAGAGGATGTGGCGAAGGTCTTGCCGCAGTCAGGGCAGGCATGAGCCCTGGCACCGACGTGCTGTGAGCGGATGTGTCGCTGGAGGTTGCTGGGGTCCGTGAACACCTGGAGAGATAGAAGCCATTAGTACATGCCCTCCCTGAACTCCTCCGTAAGCCTGGGCTTACGTACGAAGGCTGGGCCCTGCACCGAGCAGGCTGGGATAGCTCTTGCTGTAGTAGCCATTACTAGAGGGCCTTAGCAGGGTGCTGGATCTCTCCTGGCCTCGGTTCCCCTTCCAGTGACCTCGGAATGCTGTGGCCCCGAGGCTCCGAAAGATACACAGTTTTCTAGGGCACTATCCTGGGTGGTCTTGGGTCTGGGGGCTTCACCCCTGCAACCTTCGTCATTACACACTGGCAGGGGCACAGGACCGCCCTGGAGAAGACCGCCCTCTGGTCTTGCCTCTGTTTCCTGCAGGGCTGCTTGGTGACATAGTCTCTGGGACTTCCTGTCCTTCCCAGTTATGAAGAAGAACCTAAGGACCTCAGGGCATCTAATCCACTACACTTCGTCTCAGTTCACAGTAGGGCGGAGTGAGAGGGTACATGTGTGCGCATGCGCATGTGCGTGCGCATGTGCGTTCGCGTGCGCGCTTGCTCCACGGGGCGGGCGCCTGGTACCTTGACACAGTTTTCACATTCGAAGCGTTTGCCACTGTCGTGAGACATCTGGTGGCGGATGAGGTTGGACTTCCAGTTGAAGGCCTTGGGACACTGGTCACATTTGTACTCACGCTCTTCCGTGTGGACGATCATGTGTTGCTCCAAGCTGTGTACAGGGGATAGGAATCACTATAGGGTCCATTTGTCCTCTACCCCACATACGGCTTGTTCTCCTGTATGTGGCCCCTTGGAAACCCCATCATGCTGCAGGGGAATTGGAGTGCACATATAACTCTTCCTTCCCACATCAGAGGAAGAAGCCGGTGCCTGAGCTACCTTCACTCGAGGCTACCCCTCACTCCTCAGCCAGCCAGGGGCAGAATGGGACCCTAGTAAACTTGTTAGATGATCCCAGCTTTAGGGATAAGCTTGTGTCCGATGCTGTGGTACACAATTATAGTTGTAACATTAAGGAAGCTGAGGCAAGACAATTTTGAGCTTGGGGCCATCCAGTACCACACATCAAGACACTATCTTGAAAAAAAAAAAGTACTAACAAAAACCTCAGCTTGGGCCTAGGGGTAAGAGCTTCAGGGTATCAGCACTGCCATAAACCCCTGAGTAAGACAGGGCCATGGTTCAAGGCCCTCTGAGAAGCTTGCTGGCTGAGCACACACAATCGAGGCATGATGGGTAGTGGTACAGAGGGTCTTAAATGAGATATGTCACCGTGGTTAAGAACAGCTGGGGGGGGGCTCCTCTTGGCCGCACTAGAAACTCCTAATCCACTCCTCCCTGGGGACTCTGCCTCTTCTGTCCCCGGGATGACCGTTAATCTTCATGAGCAAAGCAGTAATATATCACGGCCCGTTAATTACGGGGCCCAGCCATCCGCGTAGAGCAGAAACGCCTGCTCCTCTAGCTCCCAGAGATTGTATCTTTTCCCTGTTGTTAATTGTGATTTATGTGTTTATGTAAAGAAAACACGGGACCCTCCTCAGCTCAGCTCTCTGCTAAGCGCTCAGGCGGGATCTGCCCACACGTTTATTCACAGTCATCTGTTCAGGGTGGAGGGTCTGCTATTCCCCGGGGAGTCTGTGATGGGATTGGTGGTAAATCCCTTATAATCACAGACCTGTTAGCGGCCTGATGGGATTTTTGTTCTGACTTTGCAAGGCTGTCCTGAGCAAACTCTTCAACGCAGGGGCACTTAGCCTGGAGAAGTTCCCAGACTCCTCCGCTCCTCAGAGCACTGGGGCCAGAGGTCTCGGCTCCCCTACCCACAGCTGAGGATGCTCTTTCGTCCCAGGGGTCATATAGGTTCCTGGGTTGTCAACCCGGTCTAGCCTCAGTACAGAGAAGGGCAGGTTGGGACTGCTCCAGTTGCCTGAGTCTGGCTGCCACTCAGCTGGGCTCAGGTAGCTGGCACAGGGTCGGGGGTGGGCAGATCTCACAAGTGAAGTCCTTGTATGATTGTTTCCTGGGTCCACTAAGAAGGGCTGTGTATGTCTGGAGAGCCAGGCTGGCTTACATTTCCTCCACAGTGGACACTGTGACCCTGCACCTCCCAGCTTGGGGCCTTATTGCAGAAAAAGCACTGGGGCCAGCCAGGTGGCCAGGTCCATGCTGGCCTGTGCTCTTTCTGTCTTTCAGGCCATCTCCACAGCCCAGATTGTATAGGGCAGTGGTGCCAGTGGCCTGCCCATGGGTCTTCCTGCTGAGGACCAGAACCTTTCTGGTAAGAATCAGAAAATGTCTGTGGCTTCCAGCCACATGGATCCCAGTTCAGGGAGGTGGCACATAGAAGCCCAAGAGCCTAGGCCTGACAGGGAAGTGGGCTGGGGAATCAAGGGGGCTGCCAACTGGAGGTGTGGGAGGGCGGGGCGGCTGGCACCTGTATTTGTTGGGGAACATCCGCTCACAGTCCTTGCACTCATGTGCTTGCCCATCGCTGGCCCCACCAAGGCCCTCAGGCTTGAGCTCCTCCCCTAGGCCTTCGTAGAGCGGGCCCCCAGCAGAGTTGCACGCATACTTCTTGTGGCGCCTCAGGTCCAGCCTGCACTGGAAGAGTTCGTCACACTCGTCACAGCGGAACGTGGGGTCCTCTGCAAGACAGAGGGCAAAGAGGTGGGCAAGAGAGCCAGACACCCACCCCTGGATCCACAGGGGACCACAGAGACCCAGCCCATCCCCACTGCCTGCCTCCCCAGGGCTTCCACCCATCCTGGGCTGTTCCTACCCAGCCCTTGTCCTGGCTGCCCAGGGGTGCAGAGGTCACAGGACAGATCAAGCCACGCTTGGAGGACCCTATCCCCTCATCGTGGAAACACTGAGCAAAGTCAGGCTCCTTCCTGCCTCCCTAGCGGCCACTGTGGATTCAAGGAGGCCCTGCCTCAGAGCGGAGAAGGAAGCCAGGCCAAGAGCTTTGTTTATGAATTAGGAGAAGAAAAAAAAAAGGAAGGCAGAACTCCATCGCATATAATAAATTATTGTCGTCAAGGTCAAACAAATTAAAGGGGGGCAGCTATTATTAAGTTTATGAGGCAGCATCCCGAGCACAGTGCCAAACCAAACAATTAGCCTGGAGCTGTAACCGGGGCGGGGTCTCTGTGGCCTGCCCCGCCTTCCTGTGTCTACGGTCCTACAGCTTTCACCCCTGCCTGGAGAGAGAACACCTGCTCTCAGATCTTGCACAAAGAGGGCTTGTGTGCACATGTGAGCATGAGCACACTCTGATGTTGCATGGGGATGTGTATGGTCATACATGACTCTGTTTGCGTGAGTGTTTCACACAAACCGCATCCATGTTTGTAAAGCCATGTGTAGAACGTGAGTGCATGCCTGGGCGTCTGCACTCAGACTTCAGTGAGTGGGTTATGTGTACTTTGTCAGTGTGGGTATATGTTTATATATATATATATATATATATATATATATATATATATATCTACATGTGTGATGTGTTAGCGTGTTTTCACATTTGAACACACATATAGCGTGTATGTATGTATATATATATGCATAAGAAGTTAAGCACATATGCATTCACAAACACCTTCGTGTAACTTTTTATGTCCTCCTGTGAGTTATGTGTGCATTCGTGTATGTGTTCTTTACATCCGAAGACACCGATGATTAATTGTGAGGTGTCTGTGTGTACGTGTATGGATCTGTCATCGTAGATACAATTGTGAATATATGGGTACACGTTTGTACACGTGTGAATGGGCATGCATTAGGGATTTGCCTGAGCATGTTGCTCCTGACCCCATCTCCCACCAGAAAGAGATTCCTACCACAGCCACAGACTGTTTTCTTACTCTGCAGGACATGGTTAGCTCCTCTGTGCCCAGAACAGCATGGACTTATGAGGAAGGAGCCTCTCCTGCTTCCCTGAGTGGAAGTGTAGTAGTCCTGGGCTGTACCTGGCAATCCTAATACTGGGTCCCTAGAATCCAAGGTACCCTGCAGAGCTGAGTATCGGAGGCACTGCTGAGCCTATGTGCTGACACCCACACGACACCAGTGTGCTTGCTGGTCATATCTGGGTGCCAGCGAATGGGGACGTATGTGCTTAAGGATGACTGGGCAGACAGTGCTTCTGATCCAGAATAATCTAGTTATTGCCCAGGACCAGACAGCCTGGCCCCCACTGGCTTACCATAGCCATACCTCGATTGGGGAAAATGAAACTATGGAAGGAAGGTGATGTGGGTCCTTTAGATCAGTGGAATTCGTTCCTACATATAGCTGTGCTGTGCTGTGCTGTGCTGTGCTGTGCTGTGCTGTGCCTTTCTGTGCTGGGAAAACAAGGATTGTATTCTTGCCTTGGCTTGGAGATCTCCATACCTAACATCTCCAGATATTTGGAGCGTCTTCTGTCTCAGTGATGTATAAAGATTCTTTTCCATCACCTCTGACTGGTTAGTAAAGAGCTGATTGAACATATAGCCAGGCAGAAAAGAATAGGGCGGGACTTCTGATCCGGCGGGGGGGGGGGGGGCAGGGGTGTCCCAAGCAAGAAGACAGAGGCAAGGAAGAAGAGAGCAGAGAAGAGGAGGACCAGGAGGATTCGCCATGAGCAGATTATCGGGGGAGTCACCGTGAGGACACACAGGGAACAGAGTACTCCAGGGCAAAACTCAGATTGCAGGCGAAGGACCAGACCACGTGGCTGGGAAGCCGGCAGCCATAGATGGTTAGATAGATGAATACCCTGCCCAGCACAGTGCCTGTAGCTTGTTAATACATTTATTAGGTCTCTGTGTCATTCATTCAAGAGCTAAAACAGGCTAGAGCAGGCACAGAAACACCCTGTTATTACTCGGGAGCAAAGGGGGTGAAGAAAAACCCCACAGAATTACTTGTGCACATCTGTGGCTGGACCTTTTCACTATTTGGGAGTGAGATGCTGGGTACCAGGGCTCTGACTTCCCACAAAGTGTTATGAAGGCAACAGTCAGATCCTGCAAGAGTTTGAAGGTGCTCATGGCACCCTTCGTGCCAACTCTGGTCTTCAGAGTTAGAACACCACAAGAAAGGATCCTGTGTCTGGGCACACCAGGCACATGCTATCACAGAACCCTTGTGGCTTCGCAGAGCTGTTCCCGAGAACCAGAATGGAATGGATGTGAGGATCATGGAATCAGGAATGAGACATGCTTCTGTCTATCTCAGTCATTCTAGACACTGTGAGGAAAAATCTCCACAGCTCAAGAGGACCCCGACATCACTAGCCATACCGCTGGCTGGCCAAGGCTTCTGGTTCTGATTGGCAATTTGGCCTTAAAAATTATTTTATTTTTAAATTCAATTTAAAAAATCGTCTTTAGCAGGGTTTTGAGTCAGGGTCTTACCACGTAGCCCCGCTAGGCCTAGAATTCTATGTAGACCAGGCTGGCCTTGAACTCACAGAGATCCATCTGGCTCAGCACCCAGCTTTGGGATTAAAGTCATGTGCCATCGAATCAGGACTTGAGTTTAAACATTTAAATGTAGGGATTCAATAAGAAAATCCAGTTTGATTCTTACTGGGATGAATTGGAAGTCACTTTGGAGAGTGGAAATGACCTTAGTGACTGTGTTACCCTCCTCCTCTGCCCCTACGTCTTTTGGATTTAAACCTGTCCCTGTAGAAGGACAGAGCTGGGAACAGGACGTGCCTAGGACTAGTCTTCCCAGTCGAGTGGGTGGAAGAGCCTCTGAGATTTTTCCAGGCATGGAGGGGTGGCCTTGGGGACACACCTGGGGCACTCTACATGACATTTTCATTTTCCCTGCACACAAAATCCCATGTAAGGAACTGCCGAAAGCCAGGTTATAGTGATGTCACGCCTATTACAGTCTGTCACAGCCTGCATCTTTTCTGTGCCCACGACACAATAGCCACATCTTGGAGAGGGGAAGTGGATCCTCAGGCGGCTTTCTAAATGAAGAAAGGGTTTGAAGGCAAGTACTTCTCAGAAAAAGAGAAAAAAAAAAGAGAAATATTCCTCCTCCATTCAGTAATCAAAACATAATAAGGTCTTATGACTAGGGAGTGGGCTGTGCAGTTCTTCCGGCTACCTGTGAGGACGCTGTACAGGGCTCCAACTCTGGGGGAACAGTGTTGTTCCCTACCCATGAGCAGGCAAAACGGAGTTTCCATTTTCATCCTCATTACAATGGCCCTGACCCTGATCTCCAGATCCCCCACAAAAGCTCAAGAGAATCACTGGGGAAGAAACTCTGAATGTGGTGGAGGTCTTGGTCTGGGTAGATTAACCTTCCATCAAATTATCCCATGCCAGCGCCTGTCTGTCAAACCTGCACCTTGCTTGTCTAGCTCAGGTGCCATCAGCAACTTTCCCAGCTGAATAGGAAATGCAACAGAAAAATAAATCCCTGCCTAATGGCGGAAGACCGGGAAGCTCACAATTACACGGCACCTGAGTCCTAATCTACGACCGCAGCTCAAAAGCGCTCAAGAATCTACTCCAAATTCCTGCGGCGATAAGGGGCTGGCTGCATTTAGCCAGGGCTGGGATAAAAGATTTTTTATGATAATTATCTTAGTGAGGGACGTGTTTGCATTTTCTTTCTGTGCCATTCTGAATTTAACCAGGGTATGTGCTTGGGGTGGGGGGAGTAGCTGTTGGGGTGGTAAAAAAAAAAAAGTGATTTTGACAGCAGAGGTTAGGGAAGTCAAATATTTGATGCCAGACTATTATGCGTGGAAAGTAATTAGCTCCCAAATGTTTGATCAGTTATTAGGAAAAAAAAATGTAGAGTGGGTTATTTAATATCAGGGGGTGGGAGGTGTGTGTATGCAGGGGGACAAGAATCAAAGCTCTAAAAAGAACCTTTAGGAAGAAAGGAATTTCAGTATAGAAACACAATAGCTCAGGATTCGCCTCTGGGCTCAGAATATTTATCTTCTGTGGTTCTCAGGTGCTGGCTTAAGAGTCACAGATCCTCTCAAGGATCACCTTGAGTAGAAGGAAAACATCCCTCTTGCTGTCCAAGTCTCTGCAATTTGTTTTTGTTTTCTCGGTTGCCCAATTAGAATGAAATGTTAGAGTAGGAATCAGAGAAGATCTGGCTGGTAAAATGGTCCTTCTGCCCCGATTTCTTGTCTAACAACTTAGAGATGTGTATTTCTGCATAAAACGAAACAACCACCACCACCAGCAAAGCAAGGCACTCTGGTCACCAGCAGGCTTCTAGGGTCAACAGATAAACTAAGGCTGAGCCTGCAGGTGTGGTCACAAAGCCTTCCAGGGAGCATCCAGCTCCCTGCTCTTCACCGAGGAATCCTTGTGTCACCTCAGGGATCCAAGGCACTGTCATTCCAGAGACGGGAATGAGATTTTTTCTAGATTCTAGAAATATCTAGGGCCCAGTGTTTTCCTGTTCCCTGGCAGCTCATCCAAAAAAAAAAAAAAAAAAAAAATTAGAAGCCATACAAGACGGCCAGGACGAGAACTCAGAAACGTGCTTGCTGCGTCGCACAGGCTCTGAGTCTGATCTCTAGAACAGAATGGTGTAGTGCAGACACCAATCCCAGAGCTGGTAGGCAGGGACAGAAGGATCCCTGTGACTTGCTGGCCTTCCAGCCCTGCCTAATTACTGCAGGCTCCGGGCTACCAAGAGACCTTATCTTCAAAACAAGGGAGACAGCACCAGATGGACAATAGCCAAGGTTGACCTCTGACCTCTAGATGCATGCCCACACACATGTACTTCTCCTGTACACACAAGAACACAACCTCCTCTCCCCATACCTCACAAGAAACTAGCCCTTGGTGAGCAATGCCAACAGACTCACCCTTCATTACCAACATGGCCTTCTTGAAAATAACTGTGTCAGGGCCACAAGCAGCCACATGGAGTATAAATCCACCTGTTGGAACTCCCAGAGTGTGTGAAACTGGGTTCCTCTCTACCATCACATCAGAGGTGCTCAGGTAGACTGTCAGGCAGGAGAGCCTGCTGGTCACACCCCTAACATTTGGACACGTATTTGCTTATCAGGAGCTTAAGGACTCATCCCACTGTGGGATCCATTTCGGCCCTCAGCTTGGTTCTGACCAAACAAACATTCCCTCTGTATCTCTCTAGGACTTGTAACTACCGGTGGGCTTCTCGAAACAGCCTGGCT
This sequence comes from Grammomys surdaster, assembly GCF_004785775.1. NCBI lineage: Eukaryota > Metazoa > Chordata > Mammalia > Rodentia > Muridae > Grammomys > Grammomys surdaster. The sequence goes on along the minus strand of NW_021620991.1, from coordinate 1,254,828 downwards.
GCTTCTCCTCTCACATGGACCAGATTCTCTCCCAAGTACCAAACTAAGTCAGGGTCCTTTTTACTACAGAAAGTTTGTAATATACTTGAAACATCATCTCAGTGGATACAATGCCTGCCTCACAAGTATGAGGGCCAGAGTCCAGATCCCTAGCACCCAGGTAAAATCCAGGTAGACGTGCGGCTGCCTCTAACTCCAGGCCCCAGGAAGCTCAGACAATGTCCCCCAGGCCAAGCTGGCTAGGTAGACCAGCTAGACTGGTGAGCTCCAGGTTCCAAAAAGATTCCCAATAAATAAAGTAGATGATCAGAGGAGAAGACACTCACCATCAACCATACGCTTCTATATGTCTGAGCACACCTGTGCACATACATGCATATATGCACATAAACAAACATAGATACACACACACAAGAAATTCATTTTCTGGGTCACTAACGCTCTATAGATACAATTCAGTACAACGATCAATTTGCCTGTATCCCCTCAAGTTTGGCCCCTCTTAAATTCAGGATGTGGTCAGAGGCTTCAAGGAAAGGGAGGAGTCTCTAGTCTCGGGGTGAGGGTCTGGTAGCCTGGTGTGCTGGTTGGTTGGTGTTCGTTTATCTTTTGATCAACTTGAAAGAAGACCGAGTCATCTGGGAAGAGGGGATCTCAACTGAGAAAATGCCTCCATCAGACTGCCCCCTAGGCAAGCCTGTGGGGACATTTTCCTAATTAACAATTGATGTGGGAGGGCCCAGCCCACTGTGGGTGGTAATACCCCCGAGCAGGTAGTCTGGGCTCTATAAGAAAGCAGGTTGAGCAAGCCAGCAAGCAGCACCTCTACCTGGCCTCTGCTCCTTTACTTCATGCCTCAGTTTCCCTTAATGGACTGTGACTTGGGACATATAAGTCAAACCAGCACTTCCTCCCAAGTTGCTTTTGGTCATGGTCTTTATCACAACAAAGGACACCTGGGTAATACACCTGTGGTCTGCAGAAGTTCAGCCAGGGGATCAGCTGTGAACACCTAGTCCTAGCAGGTGGCATGCAGGGATGGGATAGCATTGTGTTCTTCCAGGTGGGGGGTTCAGAGCCACAGCTCATCAGGGTCTTACCATCCAGGCTGGGGGCCATGACACCCAAGGAGTAGGCACCTTCTTTCACGTGCACCAACAGTTCCTCTCCAGGCTCGATGTCCTTAATGACTTTATAGTAAATCTAGGAGCGAGAGATTAAAGACAGTAGTGAACACTCAAGTTGCATGTTCTCATTATAGAGGTGCCCACACGATCTATGCTTTAATTTTTAAAAAGAATTATTTTTATTTTATATGTATGAATATTTTTTTACCAGCATGTATAGACACCACATGCATGCAGTGCCTGAAAAGGCCAGAAGAGGGCGCTAGATCCCCCAGACCTGGATTTCAAAGCTGCCAGGTGGGTGGTCTAGATCTTCTAGAACAGTGGATCTCAACCTGGGTGTCGTGACCCTTTGGGGGTGAACAACCTTTTCATAGGAATCACATATCAGATATCCTGCATATCAGATAGTTACATTGTAGTTCATAACAGTACAAAATTACAGTTACAAAGTAGCAATGAAAATAACTTTATGATTGGGGGTCACCACAATATGAGGAACTGTACTAAAGGGTCCCAGGGTTAGGAAGGTAGAGAACCACTGCTCTATAGTAGCAAGTACTCTTCACTGCTGGTCTAGCTCCTCAGCCCCCAAATACTCCAGATTGTAGTGACTTCCCAATGAGAATGTTTTGGTCTATTTTCAAATCTCCTTTGTCAATGTGAGCAGGAGACATCTGGGCTATAGGGGGATGGGGTGGGGGTAGGGCTCAGAGTTGTAGTTGCTTGTGAAGGTGCTTTCCAGCTGGGCACAGGCTCTGTGGGTGTGGCAGCCTTGAGTCAGGAAGGCCAAGAATGAGATGGAGCGAATGCCTGTCAGGATCTGCATCCAGCAAGTGACAGGGGTTTGGAGACTGTGGTGTGTGTGTGTGTGTGGTGTAAGTGGTATGTGTGTGTGTCTCTGTGTGTATGTATGTGTAGTGTATGTGTGCATGTGTATGGTGTGTGTGTATATGTGTGGCATATGTTTCTGTGTGGTGTGTATATATGTGTATGTCTGTGGTATGTGTGTGGTGTGGATATATGTGTGGTGTGTGTGTGTCTGTATGTGTGGGGTGTGTGTGTGTGCATGTGAATATGTGCTGTGTGTGCATGTATGTGTGCATATGTGTGATGTGTGTCTCTGTGTGTATGTATGGTGTGTGTTGTGTATGAGTCTGTATGTATGTATGTGTGATGTGTGTGTGTGTGGTATGTGTGTATGTCTGTGGTGTATGTGTATGAGTCTGTGTATGTATGTATGTATGTATGTATGTGTGTGTGTATGTCTGTGGTGTATGTGCCTGTGTGTGTGTGTGTCTAGGTTCTATGCCTGGGACTGAGACAGCTACATTTGGTGTATCCAGTTCAGCCTCATGGTCTGAAACAGAAATCAGAGAGAGCATCTTGCCATCATGTCTCCGCAGGGCTGAGTCATGCCTGCTTTGGTGGCTGAGATAAAGACTGTTCTGTTGGGGAGGCTACGTCACCAGAGCATCACAGATCTTGGTGATTTGGGGGAGTCTTTTTCTTGATTTTGCTCAGACTGTCCTGTAACTTGAATTTTTTAAACCCTATTTTTAATGATGGTTTTTAAATGCTTTAACCTCCCTTCTAGTCCACTGCCCACCAGAGGTGGTGAAAAAGAAAGGATACAGGGGGGAGTGGACCTGTTTAGAAAGATTCTTTAGAATAAATCTTATCTCAGTTCACAAGAGTCAACAGCAACAGCTCGATCCACCCCCAAACACTTAACGGACATACCAACAGTCCAGTTCGGTAAAGTCGGGATAGCAAACACAAATCAGCAGCTGTGGCACTCACTACCTAGCAGAGACAGCCAGGCCTCAGCCTCGACTGGAATCAGCAAGAGAGACGAAGGCCAATAGAAACGCTAGGAGAAGTTCTCGGCTGTGCCACTCTCAGCAAACCGAAGACCAGCGAAGACACGAGACCCACAAGCAGTGCACGGCTGGCTCTGTCAGCAAGCCAAGCTCTCTCGCCATCACTCCATGGAGTCCTATTTATACCCTCCAAACATCACGTGTCCTCCACGGGTCTTGCCTCAGCACGTACATCTGTCTCAGCTGACATCACTCTGCCAATCACTCCAAGTCTGTTGAAGTGGCAGTAAACTGGAGCACACTACCAGAAGTTTATGGGTACATTTTTCTCTCTGTGGAGTCTGGACAAACACACCTCAACTACACGGTATAAGTGTGGACCAATACATGCATGTTGTTATCAAAGAATCCTTCATCACGTGTCCTTTCATGTGCTTCCTTTAGCAGAATATCCTTTCACCTGTGTCTTCTTCAGCAAAACGTTCCTTCACGAGCCTGCCTTAGTCTTTCACCTGTGTCTACTTCAGTTAAACGTTCCTTTACGTGTTTGCCCCAGCAAAACACCACCCAACACAACTGACTTTCCAAAGAACCGTTAAATTCCCACTTCACTCTGCCCCAAAGACACCAGAGGCCCAAGCCCTTGTGTGGGTCCTGGGCCTCCTGGGAGCACAGCTGGCTCAAGAAAGTACCTCTTATATCTGGAAGTGTCAGACATGTGGAATCTCTTCTCTGTCACAGTAACTCACTGCCCACTAGGGCAGGGGTGTGCTTGGGACTCTGCTCTGATGTTAGGACTGGTTGATGTGGGAGAAATACTCCAGAGACACCTGCTGCTCTGGGGAGCCCTGGCAGAGGCCCAGCTGCCCTAGGCTAGCCTTCTGCATTGCTGGAGGGTCTGGAACAGGAGGAAAGGCAGAAGAAAGAGCATTTTAAGAGAAAACAAACCGACTTAAGCACAGGGACAAGAGGGGAGGTGACTCTCCAGGCCACAAACAGTAAACAACAGATCTGTTCCCACTCACTGGTCCTTGCAGAGGTTTGCCCTGCTGCGGGCAGCTGCTTGCCTCTCCGGAATACAGCCCTACTTAGAGCTATAGACAACTAGCTCCAGAGTGACTCCCTGGTGTCACTAAAGGCCACAGAGGAGCTGCACTGGGAGCTCAGTGTCCATTGGCTGTCCCTCCCAGAACACCAGATAGCGGAAGTGCACAGTCAGGAGCTATCTGGCAGGTAGACACAGGAATCTTATCAGTGTGGCATTCCTTCACACAGCAGTTCACGGTAGTAACTTGGGAGTTACTCTCAGGGAGATTGGTACTACAAAGAGACCTTAAAATGGAGACCAGAAATGGGATCAAACAGAGTCCTTGAATAAAACCAGCGGTTTCTAAGATCTCAGTTTTACCCCACCACACGTCGGCTGAGTAGCTTATCTTTTTGAAGGTCAGATTCAAGCCGCTTTGGTTCAGGAAAGGATACACCCACAGCTGCCCCAGAGTGAGGAGCTGTGACCACACGGGAGCCCCCTGAGCTAGAGGGTGAGCATCAGCCATTAATAAGCTCACTCACACTCCCCTCTGACAGCAGAGCGCATACAGAGGCGGTCGGCCAATACCTCATGCCTATGGGTCAGCATCAGCGTGTTGGGTGTCCTGGTGTTGGGGGCAAGGGCTAAAAGAGAGGGGGAATGAAGGCATGGCCCCTGGAGGTCCTGGTTAGAGTCAGAACTTGCCACCAACCAGACTTCCTCCCACCTGTAATCTGCGATTACCCAGAATGCATGAAGTCATGGCGATCATACCAGCAGTGTGTGCTTTCCCCACCAGGCTGCTGGGTGCCTACCCTGAGAGGTGAAAGGCAGAGATGGAGAGTACCCTTCACTTCCACCCACCCCCTCCCAGGCTGCCTGACTCTCTCATCACCCCTGGTTAAGCTGACTGACCTCCAAGGCTCCTCTTCAGATATACCCCACTCCTTTCTCTCTGGGCTACAGGAACCTGGAGCTCTGCCACCCAGTTCTGGTTCTAGGAGGTACATAGTCACTAATTTCCTTCCTGATTCCTCTGAAGGTAGCCAGTCCTCTTGGGATCCACTCTTGCCCACCCTAAGCCCCTGTTTCTGGGGACACTGGGCCCCCTGACCCTCACTTTGGCTCTAGGGACTGCCCAGAGTCCCTTCTCTGATCCCCTCTGAGCACTACAAGGAATCCCGGGACTCCTGGGACTCCACACCCTCCCACACCTTTGCTCCTGGGCTCACCGGGGCTCCATGGACCTCTACTCCAGTTCTGAAGACAGGAGCCTCTGAGACCCTCCCACCAGCATGGACAAGGCGACAAGAGCCACAGTAGGGCTACAATCGTCCCTTCCTCGGCCTCACAGGATGGTCACCGGGGCCCCTGTCAGGGACATGTTGGGAATACAAGGGACTAAGCTCAGCAACCGCGGCTGTAGGACTTTGAGCCCCCTGTGTAATTAATCAGTCTCTATTAGCGCTAATTGCAGAGGCCGGGGTGGGGCCGAGGTATCTCCTCTGGCCTCCACCTTGGAAGGCTAAGGAAGTGAACAGGAATCTTCACAGCCTTTCCTGAAGTCTCAGCCCTGCCTTAGGCAACCACAGGAGGTGCCTACAGAAGCCAACCCGTGCTTTTATGACCTGTTTCAAGTGGTACAAAGGCCTTATCAGCCAGGAATTCTGAGAAAGCCAGTTCCTGGTCTGTGGGGCTGGGTGACTTCCCTTAACAAAGGCCAACTTCGGTGGGAACTAGGGGGGTTGGTGGGGGTGCCAGGTTGAGGGGGATGGGGTGGGGCATCCTATGCTTACACAGTGCAGTTCACTGTGTGCTCCAGACCCCTTCTGTGCCCAGGTTATAATAAACTGTAACTGTAACCCTTAGGGTTCTTACACGTGGTTTATTACATAGCTTCCATCTAGAATGCCCCGGCCCCCTGACCATGAGCAGTATAGGAGAGCAGCCACTGAGTTTCATGAGACTACAGGAGAATAAGAAACCAGGAGTCTGATACCCTCTTAGCTACCCTCACCCAAGAATCCTAGGTACAGAGTTGCAGGGAAGAAGCAAACTGCCTTCTCTCCAAAACACAGCACCCCAGGTTTTAGGTACACATGAGTCCTGGGGGCCTGTCACCTAAGGTCTGGTGGCTACTCCTTGTCTAAGAACCTGAGGGTGGGAACCTTCTCCCTGACAGCTGAGGTGACAAGCTTCTGTTGCTGACTCTCTGAAATACAGACACATGAGGACAGAGCCTGAAGTGGTGTCCCTGACCCACCCCGCTTTCCCTCATCCAGCAGGGGCAGCAGAGCTTGGGCCAACACCCTCACTTGTAACTATACTTCACCCAAGTGTTTTCCCCTGCCGCACCGCAGGTTCCATGCAGGTAAAGAGAACTCAAGGCCATCTCACCCAAAGGTAGACAGACACCTGTCCAGGGGTCAGGTCCAAGCCCAGGAGTCTTCCACGCAAATGAACATCTAGAACAGCTGACAGTGACTGCCAGCTGTCAGCTCCTAAGAGCCCTGGGCCTGTACCAAACACACTGTTTAAGTGATTAAGACCAAAGCCCCAGAGCTCCCAGGCCTGCTTAATCTTAGCATCCTACCATTTTAACAAATGAAACCCCCAGCAGCTTATGTCGGAAGGAAACAATGGAGCCCGGGTTTAAAACCGGAGGGCATGCAGGTGGTTCCTTTCTTTGGCCAAGATAACACCCATCAGTGCCCTGTGTCTGTATGGTCCTCACTCCCCATGCCTGGCTGGGTCAGCTTCCTCTATGCCCAAGCCTCCATAATTTTGTCACTCAAAACTTAAAAATCTCTATGCATTTATCTCTTCCTTTGTTGCAAAGTTTGGATAAGGATTATTAAAAAAAAAAACCATAAAGTATTAGCCCATAGCTGAATAATCAGCACCATCACATGGCTTCCAACAGGCACTGCCTTTAGTTAATGGAAGATCAACTATGACAAACTATTATGACATCACCACAGTGGAAAGCCGAGTTTACACTTAACTGCTCTTCAAAATAGAGGATCCTTCTGGACCACAGAGGCCCTGCTGGTGAGTTCTTCTGAATTAAAACAAATCTTGACATGAAAAATTTTTAAGGCTTAAAAAAAGAAATCTAAATTACACCGTGAGTGCATGTGTGTGAGCACATGTGGTGAGTGTGAGTGTATGAGTGTGTGTACGTGTGTGTGTAAGTATATAAGTGAGTGTGTGATGGGTATAAAAGTGCGTGTGTGGTGTGTGTGTGTGTGTGTGAATGTGTATGCATGGTGTATATGAGTGTGTGTGACCATGTATGTGAGCGTGTGCTGTGTGTATGAGTCTGTGTGTGTGGTGTATATGAGTGTGTGTGTGGTGTGTGAGAGTATGTGTGTGTATGTGTGTGTGAGAGTTAGTGTGTGTGTAAAAGTGTTATGAGAGTGTGTGTGCGGTGTGTGTGTTCTTGTGTGTTTGTGTGTGTGTATGAGTCTGTGTATGGTTTCTATGAATGTGTGTGTATGTCAGTGTGTGGTGTGCATGTATGGTGTGTACGAGTGAGTGTGAGTGTGTGTGGTGTGTGTGAGAGTATGTGCGTGTGAGTTTGTGATATGTGTATGGTTTCAGTGTGTGTGTGTGAGTGTGTGTAAGTCTAAGGTCAACTTGCAGAAGTTTGTTAGTTCCTTTCATCACTGGGTCCCAGGGATTGAACGCAGGTCATCAAGTTAGGTGACCAGTGCTTCTTTCTGCTGAGACCCTGCTGTCCTGCACTAGGTATTTTAAGTGTTTTGTTCACTGGTTAGGAAAGGCTCAACAAATTCCCTAATCACACCTTACTTGTTTTCAAAAAGAAAAAAAGTGTTTTCCTATTTGGAGCTACACTTTCAAAGGACCAAAACAACAACAACAACAACAAAAAAGTGTGATTTTTTAATTTAAAATGACGTAGGGAGAAAGGAAAAGGAGGCAGGAAAGGTCGGGGGCTCGGAGCCTGATGACCCTGCTTCAAATATCAGCCCTAGCGGATCACACACCCGGGAGGTAAAGCAGGTTCTGTGGAGGGAGGAAAAGAGGGCGAGAGACCAGCCGTCCATGGGCTTGGCTGGGCTGGGCAGCACCAGGTTTTCCTTGAGACATAGGGTCAGCTCTGTGGACACTGAAAGCACAGCTCCGTACCAGGTCCCCTGCTCAAACACCTCTTTCACAGGCCTTGCTGTGGGCAGGCCTGCTCTTTGAGCTTCCCTGCTATAATTGGCTTTGCCTTCTAGCCACAGGTTAGGCATGGCATCCTGGCTGCTCACCCTGCTGTGGAATACCAAGGTGCTGTACGGATGGCACAGGCTTGGGTTGTTCTTACAGATGAAAGGAGAGGTAAGAGGCTGCAGCAGTACGGGTGAGCCTCACGGCCTCTCCCAGAGCTGCAGGAAAGCACGCCCTCACTCAGTCCTCCAACCTCAGCCTGCTGACCAGTACACGAACTGCTCCTTTACCCACATTCCTCCCCCTCCCCCTGCATTGAGGCAGTGCACAAAAAAGAGAAAATAGCCCCTCTGTGACTACACCTCTGCCTACCCCTGCTTCTTCCTGTGGGCGCAGCATTTCCAAACTCTCTTTTACTTTCTTAACATTAAAACAAACTCAGTAACAGACCCTGCTTGTGTCTCCTGAATACTTCAAACCAACCCATTTGCTCATAATTGCAGGAGGAAAAACAAAACAAAACAAACACCCAGGGGTGACCTGGATGTTTTGAGTTTTCCAGAGAAAGAAGACTTGTCGGAAAGAGATGGTGGGGGCGCCACCTGAGGTATCCAGAGTGAACTGGGATGCCTGTGAGTGGTTGTTTGTCCTCAGAAGAGATGAAAGCACCCCAGAAATGGTTGCTCCCGACGGCTTGGCATCTGAGAATGCTCTAAGGGTGTAACTTCACCTCCCCACAAACACCAGGGCAAAGTCCTACTCCCCGACTTCTGTAGTGGCTATGCTGTTCTGACCAAATGGACCAGCTCCAAACCTTTGCTTTTCAAAAGCAGGACCTTTAGGAGTCAGGTGTACTGTTGACCAAAGGCCTCCTTGGCCTCTCTGTGGGTACGAGAGGAATACTTACGGCCTTCGTGCTTGTTTCCCTTTTCTAGAATCATAAGGAAGATTCATTCCCAGGTAGACATGAGGATGGGACCAGTCCCTTCTCATGAGCATGAGATTCCCCCCCCCAACCCCCCAAAAAGAGGACTCTTAGAACCACAGAATGCCAGGAGGGGAATCTCATAGCTCAGCTGGTAACTTGGGTATGGGGCAATGAGCACTTTCCTGTGGTGTCACTAGGCAAGATGGGATCTGAGAGGCACAGGTCCACTGGAGAAAAGGGCCACTGGTTTCACATCCACCCACAGCCAAGGCACCTGGAGGCTACACACTGGAGGGAAGTCTCAGGGAAGCTGGATGGTAACTGAGCCCTCTTGGAGCCTTGGGTTCACTTCTGATCATGTCCCCAGCTCCAAAAGGATGCAGATAAGATAACCTTTGTCTTCTGGACAGAGGCAGGTCTGAATGTGTCAGGCAAGGCTGGATCGAGGAGGCACATGGCTGAGCTGAGAGGTTTCTCAGCATCAGGAGAAAGGTGGGAAGCTATAGCTTCCAGAGCCTATATGGGTCACAGGCTCCTGCTGCAGCTACAGGGATAGGTGTGGCCACGTGATAGAGAGACAGGGACACCACTTTTCTCAGTCTTCTATATGCAACTGATGTGTGGTCTCTCCCAAGGACACAGGACACCAGAAATCCAGGCTTCTGAGTTTACTCAACCCCAAGTCCTACACACTCATAAACACACGTGCATGCATACACACACACACACACACACACACACACACACACACGCTTGTCCCTCTATTCCTCCCTCTCCTTTCTACTCTCTTTCTCTTTTCTCCCAGATGGCCACAGCCTCCACATAAGCACTTCTTCCTGGCCTTCTAGGAAATTTTGTGGGCTAGGGATCCTGAGTTTCCATTCTCCATGCTGACCTGAGTCTTCAGTTTAGAGTCACCTCTCTTCCTCCATATGTGACAACTCACTTCTTCTGGTAACTGTAGTTCCCAGAATTTTCTTTTAAGATGCCAGGAGCTTCTCCTGTCCTTGTACCTCTTTTGGATACTGGAGCTGAGGTCATGCATCTTGAATCTTGAAACAAGGCCTGTTCATTTCTAACTTGACGTATTTTCTTCGGTGAACGTCCTGGACAGTATAACACCATTTCTGCAATGCAGGTTGGGTCATGGGCTCCTTCCCTTCAGGGTCTGTGCTGTCCTGGGAGTACTGTGTGTATGTACACGTGTGTGTGTGTGTGTGTATGCTCACAGTACATGTGTTTACACATATGGCTGTATGTTTAGGTATGTACATGCCTCCACGTGCACACACATGCATTGTGCATGTGTCTGTGGGTATCTGGCATTCTTAACTGCCTAGAAGTCTTTGTAGACACTCTTGGGATGGGGAACATAATCTGAGAAACACTACTGACATTTTTTAGTGTTTCTTTCTCAAAGAGAAGCTTGTCCTCAGGCAACTTTTTTAGTCCTGGATCTCTAGGAAATTTTATTCAGCCACAGAGAGGACCGAAGTGCTACTCTGTGGGAACAACTGTCTCCGTTGGATGGCCAGGAAAAAGAAGTGCTTATGTGTGGGCTGTGGCCATCTGAGAGAAAGTGAAGGAGAACAGAAAGGAGAGGGAGGAATACAGGGACAGGGGTGTGTGTGTGTGTGTGTATACACATGTGTGTGTATGCACATATGTGTATGTGTGTGTGTGCACATATGTGTATGTGTGCATGCACACACATGCGTATGTGTTTGTGAGTGTGTAGACATATCTCTATTTTGAGGGAGAATAACAACTAGCTTGAAATCTGTTTTTCCTTTCAGGAAGTCATTTAATTTAACTGGTGAATATCTACGGTGAGTCTGTGGGTTTCAGTGGAGAGGGGGCTCTGTTCTCCCCAGAGTAGAGGGGTCTCAGCATGAGGTTTAGGGCAGGAAATGCCCGAGGTTTGAGGACATTTCAACACTCACAAACACACTTGGATGCGTGTGCACACAGACATACACATATGTGCATACACACACACACACACACACACACACACACACACCTGTCCCTCTATTCCTCCCTCTCCCTTCTGCTCTCCTTCGCCTTCTCTCAGATGGCCACAGCCCCCACATAAGCAGGTTGGGGTTGATTTTGGCTCTGGACCCTCCAGAAGGTGGCATTTGCCTAAATTCTCCAGGTCCTTCTGAAAGAGAGGCTATTATTTGTCCTGTGTAGGGCTTAAACCAGGGAGAATTCACCCTGCAAGGCCACATGGGAGAGACACTCAGCAGGTAAGGAGCCAAGTATGTCTGACTTGATGCTAGCCAGACAGTACAGCCAGGTGTGTGAGCACAGGGCAGAGGGCAGAGGGCAGAGGGCAGAGGGCACAGAGCACAGGGCACAGGGCACAGGGCAGGGCAAGGTTGGGGATACAGTGGCTTTGAGTTAAAGGGATTCCGGGTGTTCAAGGTTGTAAATCACCCTATCCTGGAGCACTCTTGCCCATGGTCTGAAATGAAGAGAGAATTCCCTGCCAGGCAATCGCTTCACTTTAAACCCACCAGGTAGTTTAAAGTACACTTCCTTGAAATGTTTTTTTTTTTTTTAAATAAAGCTTTCTGAAGGCCAGTTTTTCTTTGAGAGGACTGTACTCTACGCTTTCTAAAAAGTCAGCCCCACAAAGATTCATGCTACACTGCTTTAGGGTATCTGAGTTCTAGCATCTGTTTCCTAAGTAACAAAACCTGTATCCTCCTTCCCTCTACCAGCACCTCACAGAAGCCCACCCCTGCACCAGCTGCACCCCTCCCCCAGTGCTTCCCAGGCCAGGGTGCTCTGCAGACCTGAGAGCTAGAGAAGGAGCATGACCAAGCTCTGTGTGCCTTGAATCCAGTGCTCTGTGGCTCTGCCTCTGTCTTATAGAAGCTGGAACCTTTCCTTCTACGTTCCATTTTGACACCATTTATTTATTTCTGCACTTGGGAGTTCTTCGGTCTTCGGTCGGGTTGGTCAGAAAGTCCTTTTTCTCTGCTCTCAGTATTTTGGTTTTGGAAGTTAAGGTCTTGGAAGTCTTGGTGACAGAGGCCCTGATCCTGGCTGTCTGGAGCCGGCAGGTGTCTGGTGGGTCCACTGCTAGATCCAAATTGAGCCCAAGAGCTAAGGAGACCAGGCTCCCGAGGAGCTCCATGAGGCAGTGTGCAGGGTCAGGGGTCTCCCCACAGCTTCCTTGTTGTCTTTTTAAATGCAAAATATTTCTCTAGAGTCAAGAGCCTTGAACCACTTTAGAAAGCTTGCAGAGGCCACACAAGAATGGGGCCTTTGTTACGTGGTCTTCACAAATCGTTTTTAAAGTAAATGGAGCTCTCTCTCTCTCTCTCTCTCTCTCTCTCTCTCTCTCTCTCTCTCTCTCTCTCTCTCTCAACAAAATCTCCCATGTATCCCTAAGACACAGGCAGAATAAACTGTTCTGCCTGGAAGGCTGGGAGCTGGGAGCTGGAGGAACCCACCCGTGCTGTGAGAACAGGAGGGGCCATTGCTGGAGTACTAAGAGTCAGCTACAGCGTCAAACACGCAGCTACAGAAAGGACCACGCGGTGCCGATTACAGTGCCCTGTGGAGTGGAAAGGAAAGGAAGTCTTCTCTCCTGATGGGCTTCCAGGTCTGGACCCCAGCCCTGGAAACTCACTGAAAAGCCACAAAGCCCGAGGAGCCAGTGAAAATACAAGGGTTTCTGCTCTGAGAAGCTGAGCTCAGAACTGGAGGTTTCTGGGCCCTTACGGGGACTGAAGTCAAGATAGCTCAGCTTAATTTACTTCTAGAAAAAAAGGAGACCATGCCAGTGCAAGACCACTTTCTTGGCAGTAGGTCAGGCTATGATTATGACTTGTGGGCTTTGGATATTTTCCCTTAGCCTGGCATAGAAGGCACCTGTGTGGTGGTAGACTGGCCAGCGCAGACCCTTTTGGAAACCTTGTTTGACCAGGACTGTTTAGGCAAGACTGCTTCCCATTTATTCCTGTCCGCTGCTCTTCCCATGTCTCCTGGCATTGGTAGGGAATATGGGCCCTGAGACTTGAGGGCCTCACTATCCTGCTGGCCTTTAAAACCCTGCCTTCAGTTCTCCATTGCCACCAGCCTCAGACAAGTTCTCCTGTCCCTTGTTTTGTGGTCTTTGCTCTGGTGGAGTATTCTGGGGCAGCTAAGTTTTCCAGGTAGAGCACACTGGGCAAATGTCAAATGGTCACCCCTTGTGGCAGGACAGAGCTTAGCAGGTGACCCATGACCTTACTAGAGGCTCAGCTGACCCTCATCTTAACACCCGACCACCCTGGTGCCGTCTCCAAGGGCAGTTCACAGGGACAGAAGCCCGGTGAGCAGCCTAGGCCTACCTGTTCGTTGATCTGACACATGGCGAGGTTTTGGTCATCACAGGAACAGGCTACACGGATGTACTTGAGCCAGCTGCCAGCCCCTGCCTGATTGGCATCCACGCAGAACTTCTCGCTGCCCAAATCTTCAGAGATCTGCTGAGGAAGAAGCACACTGAGGTCAGAGGTGCCGGCCCTGTGTGCGTTATATCACGCTGTACTGGTCTCAGAGGTCAGGCAGGATGGCAGGTTGTCTAAGACCTCACTCTGTTCTAGGCAAGGAGAAGCTCTGTCCATCTAGGCCTCCTGGTCCTAGGGACCTCCAGGATATTGGAGGAGAGAAGAAGCCTTTCTGGTTCGTACAGAGTAGCTGGAAGTCAGGTTAACCAATGATGAATCTGTAGCACAGTAAAACCTACCAGTAAGCTGTCCAGGTGTGAGAAAGCAGAGCCTTCTTGTGTCTGACACGAGCCCTCTGCTAAGGACAGTGGGGGCGTTGAGCTAGAAAAAAACATGTCTGAAGGTAAAGGTGTTAATCAGGATGCTGCACCCGAGTCCCGGTGTGTGAGCCTGTGCGCACACATGTGTGCCTGGGTGTTCCTGCTCCTGTCGGACATCACACCACCTGAATGCCAGAAAAACATTTGTTTCCTTTCAATTGGAAAGTTTCACTTTGGCCCAGGCCAGCATGCAGATGCCTGGCTTCCTCACCACGGTCTGCTCCCTCTGCTTTGTTGCTGCTGCTATCGTATCTTCTGAACTTAGCTTCAGAGACTGGTTTGCTGATCTCTGTCCCCCTCAACCCCCACTCTGAGGGCTGCTTGCAAAAGACCTGGACCACAGACTGGCAACTGGAGGTGCAATAGACCTTCCAGCCTCTTGCCTGCTTTGCCCAATGCCTATGGTAAGCCCTGATTCAAAGAATCTGAAGATAGCAGCAACCGGGGTGGCTAACCAGGCATGCAAAAGGCAGGATGGCTGACATGACATTGGCAGTCAGGGTTCTCCTGGAGCAGGTGTTTCCTGGGGACAGCATTTCCAGGTGAGAAGAGTGACCAGATGAGTAGGTGTGTCTAGGTAGATAGGATAGAGTCCAAGCAGGCAGCAGTAATCGAGTCTGATGGACCCTTCGGAGGTGGCAGAGGGCCTCGTTCATACGGATACTTCACACTCGCCCCCGCACTTTTCAAGATCCTTGTACACGGCGGGGTAGACACTGGAAGAATGCTTTTGAAAAGTTTACCACCAACACAAAGCAGCGAAGCCATGTGCTTTGTGCCCGGTCCCTCTTCCCCAAGGACTCTGCTACAAAGTCCAACCCTGAGCACACTGAGAGGAAGTGGGTCTTCCGTCTTTCTCCCCCTCAGCTTGCTTTGTCTCCCATCGGACACCTATCGGTGAGCCCCTGGGTTCCTGACGAAGGGTAGCAATGAAGGGTAGCAATGAGTATCTGAAGGTACCAGGTAGGAGCAACTTAGACTATGGAACAGGAAACCCTGCAGCTCCCAGAGCATGGCTCTGTGTGTTTGTACAGTAACACTCTGTAATGCCTGCTCGTGGGGCCTCATGTGCTCCCTTGGGTGACTAGTGGATTCTCTGGAAGCCTTTCGTACCGAGGAGGTACCAGTGGCCTTAAAGGGGCCGAGCACTGACTCTATCAAGCAGGGACAAGGGTTAAGTGGCCAAGCCCTTCAACCACTTGCCCCCATGTTCCCTCTTAGCCCACCATCAACTCAAAGGCCTCATCACTCTGGGCTGGCTGTGCATGAGGCCATGAAGCAACTATATTTTGTGCCTGAAGAAGGTAGGGGATGAGAGACACCCAAGTGTGGATGGTAAAGTGAACAGAGCTCACACTGGGCACAGCCCAGGCGCCCCACCCTGGGATCCTGACTTTCCTCTTAGAACTCAAACACTAGGAGTCACACACTGTTGACTCCTAGTCAACTGGATCCTAACTGTACTCTCTGAGTATAGGGAGCAGGCAAGGGGATCAGGCTGCTGACCTTCTGAGAGGTATGACCTTCACTCTGGAAGCATTAGGAGTTAAAGGTGCGGCCTCTCCTATGCCCTGAGACTCAGGGGATAGGTGCCCAGGGAGATCTCCCTAGGGGTCTGAGCTCAGCAGAGGATGTTCAACCCTAGCCAGGACATGAGAATCAGTCCATCTGGAGTTTACCCTAGGCCGTGCCATTCAGGGATTAGGCGGAGCCATCCCTGCTTCTTGCATATCCTTGGAGGCCACTGCCCGCCTGCCGTACTCCAATCCAAGGGCAGCCCAACCCAAACACTACTGGGTGACCCCGCTGGTGAGGATAAAGGCAGAGTGAACAGTAGTTACATGTTGAGGCCATGAGGATGTTCAGGAGGGCAGGTCTCCCCTTCCCCAAGAAGGGGGCTCAGGGCACCAAACCCAATAGGGAGTGTTCTCCTTAGGCATTCAGGATCTCATAGTCTCTTCCCAGCTGCTGACCCTGAAGGAAACTGCTGAGGAAGACAGCCCATGGGTTAGTGGGGGGTCTACCTCATAAGGCAACTCAGGCCCCCCAGACAGCGATTGAGAAGGGTTCACTGCTGAGAGATCAGTGAACCCCTTCTTCCTTGTCAGAGGGGTCAGGGACTTCCTGTGGATCCCTGCTATATAGACCTCTGAGCAGATGGTGCAGAATCCTAGGTCTTGTCTGTCTCCCTGTCCTCATTCTGTGTATCTTCCTCTTTCTCTTTTTTCTGTCTCTGTTTTTATTTTTATGATGCAGAGCCTGGAGGAGGTAGTTAGCAGCACTGTGGATGACCAGGTCTCCACACAGGGCTTTGTCCCAGCACTGTGAATGACCAGGTCTCCACACAGGGATTTCTATACCAAGGACTTTCTTGGTATTTGGCTGTTGATTTCTCAGAGTTGAGGCTGATTTCCCCAAGGGCAATCTTTATCAGTTATCTAGGAATAACTATGGTAAAATGTTTGGGATGTTGTTGAGATCCCATATGGATACATATGTGTGCATGTAAAGTGTGTACATGCATGCATATGCTTACGAGTATATATATATATATATATATACATACATACATACATATATACATATATATGTATATATATAGCTATGTGGGTGTGTGTATGCACATGTGCACGCACACACACATATGCATGTGCATATATGTATACATAAGATTCTTATATGTATACACATATGTGTATATGTATGTATGTGTGTATGCATGCACTCAGGGGTCATAGTCATGGTATGATGTATTTTTTAAAAAGACAAATTCACTCCTATGAGCAAGTGACCTAGGCAGCTGTTGGTCCTAGTCTGTGACCTGCCCGGGGCTTCTGACCCTCTGGAAGATTGAGCTCAGGCTTCCGATGATTGCTTTCCTGGCGGTCTCTAAAGATCTGAGCGTTCCCTTCTCCATGTGGTCACCGTGGGCCAGTTATTCCTTCTCTCAGAGACCAGGCTTTCTGTGTCTGAGGGGTGCCAGTGAACACTAAGCTGCCCCTCCCAGGGAGGGAAGAGCTCCTGTCTCAGTCCTGAACAGCAGTGGACATACTACAGGGTGGGATGGCATTCCATAAGCTCTAGAATCCACCAAGCAGGCCTGGCTCCTCACAGGTCCCTGGCATTGCTGTCTCCAAAGTAGGATTTCCCTTACAGTGATGAGGCCTTAGTGCTGCTTCCTAGCTGAGGGGCCCTCAGGAGGCCTACTGGGACTCTGATCGATATTTGCTGCACTCTGAGGGTTCTTAGGATGCTAAGAGGAAGGCCTGGGGTTCAGATCATCAAGGCTCCAGCCACAGGCAGCTGAGCACGTATTCCTCACTGCACTGGTGTAATGAGGACCTGATGCCAGAGACAACAGCATTGGCCCAGCTTTTCTGGTCTGGAGTCTGGCTTCTGCTTGCACCTAAGCTCCAGTTGGGAGCTGAGTAGCTCTGATAGCTCCAAGGATGTCTGAGAGCTCACAAAGGGGGCAAGAGAGTGAGGGCTCACATGCTCTGCTTCGAAGAGGGTCGAAGGGTCGTGATCTAGGGTGGCGGTGTTCCCATGGCTGTTTTGCTATGGCTGTGGAACTGAACACCATCCAGATTTGGAGTTCAGTACCTACCCACTTGAGAACCTGGCTCCGAGACTGCTGGAACTGAGCCTGCGGACTCCCATAACTGCCGGCGGAAGTGGCCCTTTTGCCCATCTGCCCCCACTTGGCCTCTCGGTCCTCACGTCCCTGCCAGCTTCCCAGTTCATCAATCACCCACATCAGGAATGCTGAGTTAAGAAGGGAAGAGATGGAAAAAAAATATCCTCATAACCTTGACAATTTTTTTTGCACATCATTTGAGGTTTCCTGCACTTTTAATTTGTGGTTCTCTGCTGGGCTAACTCTTTCACATTTAATGGGCATGGCCAGGGGCTGGCTCCGTAAGGGATGTGCACACAGGAGGGAACGCAGAGGCATCTGTCGTCAGCTCACCTAATGGATTCCCAGCCTGCAGGAAGGAGTGAGGCCTAGGAGTCACCCTGTTGGCCTGTGCCCTGCTGCTGAAGCATGATCTCTAGAAGCTCACATTGTGTTGGGTGTCTGCAAGAATGTTGCACGTGCCCTCTGCTGTCCTCCTCCACACCTTCACACACACCAGCTCGCGAACACATATGCGCACACGCAGACACAGAGAGGCACACGTGTGAGCACACGTGCAATAGCTATGATTTATGACATTCACGAGGAACCAAAAACAGAAAGTCCATTCTTGGGACAGAAAGAGGAGGGCAGGCCTTCTGGAGACACCTCAATGTGGCGGACACGGAGCCTGAATGAGCTCGTAAATCTGGTCCTGACGCTCATTACGGGCTTGGTGGTGACATGACCAAGTGCTAAGCAGAAACGCACGGCGGGATGGAGTCTATTGCTGCCAGCAGACAGGAGCCTGGCTGCAGGGACTCGGAGGTCAGGGGCCCATCTGCTCAAGCTGAGAGGGAGGGAACTGAAGGCTAGGAGGGAGAGAGCAGTGGAGTGTGTTGTCTGAGTCTGTCTGTCCCCTCTGACCTGGGCCTCCGCTGGACAGCTGCCAGGTTAGTGGTGCATAATGGACTTACGGGAGAGAGTTACAGGGAAACCCCAGAGCACTGCTCAGGGTTTGGGTTTGGATGCTGTGAAAGGAGGGGTGCTGCCTGACCCCTCAGAGGACTCTGCTGACAGGTGCTGCTGATATCCTAATTCCTCACCTGGACAACTTGGCCCCTGTGAAGTCACAGGCTCAGAGCCACACCGAGAACTTCATGTCATAAAAAAGTCATGGAATGCTACATTTCTTTTCTTCTTCTTCTTCTTCTTCTTCTTCTTTTTTTTTTTTTTGTTAGCATTTGGGCCCCACACAGACCTTTGAAGATCTGAAGAAAGCCACATACCCGAAGTTACTCAGACATCCAAACGCCTTGTGAACACTCTGGGGTTCCCAGCATTCTTGGGCTCAATGCTCAAACTCTGGGCCATGTGCAAACATCCCAGGCACAAGCTGGTCTCTCCTATGTCCTCAGCCACCCTGTTCGATGGGAGTCCCAGGGTATATGCCTTGAGCGTCCAGTGGGGCGCTCACCTCCATTCTAAACTTTCTCCCACCATCTGTGCTATGCTAACCTTATCTCTCTCCTTCCCTCTTTGCTCTTTTTGGTCCTGGTCCCACCTAGCTGGGGATGATCCTCCCACCAGCACCTATGAACTGAAGGAAGAGGTCAGGACAGTAAAGTAGAAAAGAACTTGTGACCATGTGCCTTGTCTGAGTGACCCAAGCCTCTAGGCAACTTACACATCTCAAGTAAATGACAGAAGAGAAAAGGAGCCTTGGAAGCCTGGGGCTGCCAGGGCTCTTCCGAGCTGTGGGTTGCAGAATCTGGGTCACCAGCCTTTCCTGTGAGCTTACTACTAACACACCAAGGGTGTCTGTCTTTCAACTGCCCTGGCACCACCCTCACAGTGCAGGCACCTCGGCCTGAGTGGAGTACTTGAGGTGGGGCAAATGGCTCGCCCATCTTGGCAACTGTGGTTTGTCTCGTTGGTCATGGGCTGCGACCCTGAGCCGCAATGAAATAAAAGGTCAACTTCACAATTCATGCTAGCATTCTGTGCCTTACACAAAGCAGAGGCACGAGACACAGGCAGGGCCAGTACAGAAGCTAATCACAGATGGGTTGATTAACAACGACTGCTGGGAACAGGGTCTGCTGAAACCTGGGGGCTGGCAGGTCAGATACCCCTACCACTAGTCTGTCGGGTGGACGAGGACCCTTGGAAGCGAGTGTACTGCCTACGTGGGAACACACGGTCTGGGTGACCACTTCTCCTTCTGGGGAGCTGACAAAGATTATCATTCTCAGCTAGGTAATGTGGCTTGTCTAGGTCCTGCCTCAGTGCCCACTTAGGAAACCAGAGAGTCTCCTTTCTGCTCTCCAGTCCATGGCAACCTGCACATATTGTGAGCTCTGGGCAGCCTGTCAGAGGTACCAGCATGGTAATAACCAGCATTCTTGCTATGGTACTAGCCAGCACTCTTGCTATGTACATATGAACATCGACAGTGGTGGCACTTGCTGACTCTAGGACAAGCTGAGCCTGTGTGTCTGCTCTTGGGACTAGAGCCCGCCGCCACAGATGCTCAGAGCAGGGCCCCTTCCCACTCTTCAGAGTATACAAGAAGAACAGCTATTTCTGGCCATTTGTAAGTCCTTCAGTGGGGACTCTGAGACACAAGCAAAAGAGGACAAACAGCCCAATAGGGAGCAGGAAACCAAGTCACAGTCTCCACTCTGTACCCCTACTTTCGGAATGCCTCTGCCTCACCTGTGGGGGTCTTCGCTGTTTATTACAGTTGGATGTGTGCAAGTTCCCCCACAGAAAGTGCATGGCCACCGTATACCTGGTCTGGGGCTCTTGACAGAATAGACCTGCTGCTAAGCAGCCTGTAGAGCTGGGAGACGCTTGTCAGGAGAAGCCTTGGGTCTTTCTCGAGCAGTACTCCTGTGGTATGAATTATAGCTGTTGTAGCCCATTCCCTGAAGGTGATTGTGACTAGGCTCAGCTAGATTGTAAAGGAGGGCCAGGAGATCTGGTGTGATGGGGGCTTTCAGATATCTCTCCCTCTACGTGGGACAGGGAATGTGATCTCAAATGCTCAACAAGTAGTTGAGATATTAGAGAGTTGTAGCATGGTCTGATCCTGTGTGACAAGCTTGGGTCTTAGTGAGAAAGGCAGCAAGACATTCAGAAATGAGGAAGGTACCCAGAAACCATTCTGCCACACTGACATTCCAGAGACACAGGCTGGTTCTAGCATGCTATGCTGGAGATGGCCCCTGTTTTCAGGAAGGGGATGGAGTGGGTGGTCTGAGGACCTGGACAAGGGGTCCTGCAGGGAGTGAGTCTGACTGGGAGATAGTGGGAAGTTGAACATAACAAATTTACAGTGCAGTGATCAGACTTAAAAACCAAAATAGTGGGCTGGAGAGCTGGCTCAGCGGTTAAGAGCATTGACTGCTCTTCCAGAGGTCCTGAGTTCAAATCCCAGCAACCACACGGTGGCTCACAACCATCCATAGTGAGATTGGATGTCCTCTTCTGGTGTGTCCGAAGACAGCTACAGTGTACTCATAATAAAATAAATAAATAAATCTTTTAAAAAAAAATAGTTCCAAGGAGGGTTTTGGCAACAAGTTAAGTGTGTATGTTGTAGGTCTTTGGGATGTCCCTCTGAGGACAGTCAGGACATCTGTCATCACAGCACAAGCAAAGGTGGGCCGTGTGTCTTATCTGTGGACAGTGTGGTGCACTGATTAGCACTCGGCATGTCTCTCAGGATCTCTGGAGTGGGGGCAGTGGGGTAAGTTTCTCTACGCTGCTGATGCTCCCCCATTTCTCCCACAAAGCACAACTGGTGACTGGCATCACAAGGGTCTTCTCTACCCTGCTCCAACTCCTCAAAGCCAAGGCTGAGAGTCTAGGTAGTGACGGTGACCCCACCTGAATGTGACATAACAAACTCTCAAAGAGGATGCTGTGGTGAATGAACTCAAGCCCCTCACAACAGTCCAGTCCATAAACAGTTCTTCAGACACAAACATCATACGTCTCAAGCAGACCTTAGCAGCATGCACAGAGAGGATTTTAGCGGGTCCACAGAGGACAAGGTCAAAGCTAGGATTTGGGGGAGGTGGTGAGCCTGAACCTGTGAGGAGGGTGACCATGAACTCTGGGACCCACCCTCCCTGCAGCTCACAGAGACTACTGGACTCACAGTATCTAGCTGCCCAGATGTGAATCCTGTAGGGACTCTTTAGATCTCACCAACAAGTGACCAGTTTCCAAACTCAAGTGGTACAAATACTTTAAATACACTGGTTCTCAACCTTCCTAACGCTGTGACCCTTTAATATAGTACATCACTTTGTGGTGACCCCCCCAACCATAAAATTATTTTTGTTGCTACTTCATAACTCTTATTTTGCTACTGTCTTGAATTGTAACGTGAATAATCAGTGTTTTCTGATGGTCTTAGGTAACCCCTCTAGAAGGGTTGTTCACCCCCACCCCCCAAGAGGTTGAGACACACAGGTTAAGGTCCTCTGTTCTAAGGCATTATAGGTATAAATGCTCTGTCTTCCCCCATGATGTTCCCAACAAAGCACCAGCTCAGAGAGGCCTCTTCTGCACAGCTGAGCTCAGCTGCTCACACGGTAGAAACACCCTGCTCTGGTTTTGCCACTGTTGGCTGACCCCAGACCGCAAGCACAGCTACATCTGGGACCATGCCCTTTAGAAAGGTCCTCTGAAGAAATCCTCCAAGTCCCCAGATAGCTTGAGTATTCCTAAGTGTTCAGGGTCTCCCTGAATGTGGAGCCTCCCCCACGTCGCCTACAGCAGTCCTCAGGATGGCTGGGCCCCAACTTAGGCTGTTGGTGGGAGGAAGGACACTGGCTGCTGTTGCTAGGCTGGTCCATTCAGAACAATGCTGTTGCGACCCAAACTCAAACAAGTCCAGCAATATTCCAAATCCGAGTTTGCTCTGAGTCAAGTACACACCAGGCAGTGTCCCAAGCCTGAAGCTTGCATTGCTGGCACAGACCTTGCCCTGACCTTCCAAAGCAAGAAAAGCACTTTTGCTTTTCTTCTTTTATAATCATAAAATATATTACGATCCCACAACCCCAAACCAAATGCTTGCGGCCACACCCCTGCTCAGTGTTAGGTTTGCCACAGGAAGTGGCTCTTCTGAGGGCAGCTAGGGCTTGGGAGGTGTCACACACATAACCTTTCTTTGGCTCTTAGATGGTGACAAACTGCAGTGCCTGTGAACACAGCAACCCCCACAGCCGATGCGGGAGGAGTTCCCCACCACCGGCTAGCCACTGACACGTGGTTGAGGCCACATGAGATCTCAGGCCTATGGGAGCAGGGCCTTGGTGTAAGCCCAGATCTTCCTCTGTTTGACAAAAAGCCCCCATACATGGGAATTGAACACAAGACCAAGGAGCTCACCAATGAACAGTGTTCGGCCTCCCAACCCGGCTTGCTGGGATGGATCCCTGCTGTGTCTGGTGGGATTTCTGAACCTCCTCAGCAAACATATTCAGGGTAGGGCTATCAAAGACTCCCTCTCCCTCATGTTCATCTCTGCCACAGAAGTCACTGCAGATAGCATGTGAGGGGCAGCTCTTGGGTAGAACTTCAGAAGAACCTGGAACAGCTTGGCTATGAGTGGCCGCCTCCCGCTTCTTTGTTTCTTAGAGAGGGCAGCGATGTGCAGAGCCCAGGACACCATGTTGGCCCTGGCCTTTCTTATCACACCCTCAGCAGGAAGGTCATCTTCCTACAGGCTGTGGATACTCTGATCAATGGAAACCATTGAAGCTGACCATCCAGTCTCTGAAAGCACATGTTTCCCCAAGGGATGGCCACAGCTGGAGCTACCTCTGAGGCACAAAGTAAAGTAGAAATGTGTTACAGGCCATACAAATAGAAAGGCACAGATGGGCTGCTTATCAACTGCATTCATCCTGAGTCTGGATGTGTCAATCACCCCAGCTAACAGCTCTTCTATCTTTCCTTAAGGTCTCACAATACCAGAGTTGCCTAAGGCAACTGAAGCTTCCTTCTTTAAGGTCTGGCCTAGATAAGGGCCATTGAGTGTCTTCATGACTAGATAAACAAATAGGCGTTAGATGGGATGGATTTTGGATGGATGAGTGGGATGGACAGATGTTGGATGTATGTGGATGATGAGTGAAGACATATGGATCAGATGGGTGAATGGGTTTTTGACTACTGTTGGATACATCTACAAGAGGATGGATGGATGTTGAATGGGTGGCTGGTTGATGCTGAATGGGTGGATGGATGGATGGATGTTGAATGGGTGGATGGATGGATGTTGAATGGGTGGATGGATGTTGAATGGGTGGATGGATGGATGTTGAATGGGTGGATGGATGTTGAATGGATGGATGGATGGATGGATGGATGTTGAATGGGTGTTCAGGTAAGTGCTGAATGAATGGACTGATGGATGTTGACCTCTCTGGTTTCTCTAGCTCCTACAGTGAGCCAGAAGAGAACATCTTCCCAGTAATTTGGGTACCGGAACACAAGATACCCCTCCTGGGAGGCAACTCCGAAGTCTCACATCAGGATCCTCAGCAGTTCAGACAGACTGGACCATAATTGTCATTTTCTGTCTTACATCTCCCTCAAATGGCAAGGTTCTTGAGGATTTCATCTGGCTGATGCCTAGAGCCATGTAGACGGTAAGTGTTCGGAGAAGGACGGGCACAAATGAATAAAGGAGGGTATTCCAAGATAACCAAGGCAGATGCTTACACTGCCCTATGCCTTTCTTCTTCATCTCTTCTTTTCAGACTAGATCATTTTCCCCTCATCTCTCTCTCTCTGTGCTCTGCTGAAGATTCTGTTAACCCTCTTAGCTGGTCCTCTCTGGAAACCAGAATTATAATCTTTCACAGGACAGTGTTGCTGAATCATTACCCTGAATCTGTTTCCCGAGGTTTAACATAATGGCGACCTCTATCCCCACCACAGAGGTTGTGGTTGGCTCGTGACATGACATGCAGTAGGTGCTTAGAGAAGCCAGCTAGGTTACATCTGGTGCCTCTCCTGCAACAGACACTGTCCCTGGGCACCCATCCCTCTCAGTGGAACACATGGGCACAGAGGAGCACAGTGACTCATTGCCTTCTGTATCAGCCTGATGTTTTGAGGTCAACTCTTGGAAATAGCTCAAGTCTCAACAGGCCAAGTCTAAGCAAATACTTTGCCAATCTCCACAAAGAACAGTTCTTGGTGCTCTCTGACATACAAAAATGGTCATTGGCAAAGGATTCTTGGTGCAGACTATGTTGTCTTTGGAGGTTCTGCAAGGGGCCAATGCCAGTTCTTTTCCTGAGCAGACCCAGGTATGTGTGCACGAAAGGATGCTGGCCAGGCTTGGCCCTTATTTTGACTGTATTGCATGAGGAGCTTTTCCTCCAAATGTTTTGTGATGACTCTGCTCCCCATGATCTATTTTTTCTTCGTGAGACTGGACCTTGGCCATTGTCCATCTGGTGGAGAAGAGATGAACCTTAGAGTCCATTGACCACAGCCCAACTGGGCTATCCTTTCTCCTCATGCCCAGCCCTCTTTGCACCTGAGGTGAAGGGACTGAGACACATGGTATTTCAGATTAGCTTCCATGAACACTGGTGATGGGCTTCGGGCTGCATGTTAATCTTGCCCTTGAATCTGAGTTTGACCTGAGGGTTTTGCCTCAGGATGGGGAGGCTTGATGTGACTCACAGACAAAGTTCAGCCAAGTCAGCCTTGCACAGCAGACAGAAGCCATCCAACCTAACAGCTCTTACTGCTGAGCAAATGTATCAAACAAATGAAGGGTGCCCTCTGCAGTCTCTCTCTCTTTCTCTCTCTCTGTCTCTGTCTCTCTCTGTCTGACTCTCTGTGTATGTGTCTCTGTATGTGTTTGTATCTGTGTGTCTGTGTGTGTCTATGTGTATCTGTGTGCTCCTGTGTGTGTGTCTGTATGTGTCTTTCTGTGTGTATTGTGTACATGTAGGTGTACGTGTGCAGGTGTGTGGAGGTCAAAGGTAACTTAGGGTATCTTCCTCAATTGCTCACTGTTTCAAAATATAAATTTTGAGAAAGGTCTCTCACTGAGACAGGGGCTTACCATTAGGTCAGGGAGCTCCAAGGGTCTCCCCTTCTCGAGTGGTGGGACTACAGATGCATGCTACAGCACCCAGCTTTTAACATGGGTGCTAGGGTTCAAACTCAGCTCATCACGTTTGCACACGAAGCTCTTCACCAGCTGAGTCATTTCTCTCAATCTCAAGGCATCTGAGCCACAGTGATCCTGAAAACATCTGCCCACCCCATGGCTTCTTACCCAGAGTTCAATGGGGTGAGTGTGTAGGGGGCGGGGCACATTCCCTTGGGACTCTTCTTTGTACTTTAGTTTCTCTGCTGCAGAAGCCACTAATGGGAGACATATCACTGGCTTTACCGTCCCCAAGGGCCACGGAGACACCTGCCCTGGTATATCTGCTTTCATTGATATTATCTAATAGGAACAAAAGCCCACGGGGAAAGGAAACAATCAGAGATAACCAGAGAAACAGATGTGGCCCTGTGAGTACCTGCCTCCGTGTTCCTGTGTTGGGGTAATTCCAGAGGTGACTATGTGTGTTCTCAAGGTCATCTATCTGTTCAAGGACTGACCCTCTGCTCTGGTGACAGCTGGAACATGGAGCCTGGGAGAGGCAAGGCGTTTGTCTTTTGGTCTTTGTTTGATTTGGGACTTCTGGGTCTCTGGATCCAGTACTGGAGACTCAGATCCAGATTCTGGTAGTGGAGACTACCCCTATTTTACTGATTTCCCTTCAGAGCAGGTGTCAGAGTTGCTGTTGTGGCTTCTGAGCTGGGGTATCTATCAGTATCTAGGCTGGCACAGTCCCACAGTGACCTATGTGGCCAGCCCCTCCTTAACAGAGGTTTGGAGCCAATCTAGAAGGTCAAACATTTCACAGGTGATTCCTGACAGGCTGGTGATGTTCTCAAAGGTAGCTTTGGTGTGTTGCATGAACTCTCTCCTTCGACTGAAGGATGGATGGTTTATTTTTTGGATGGTTTTGTGACTTACTGAGGAAGTACAGCTTTCTGGTGTGTCGGGGGGCATAACATTCTCAGGGCATAGTCGCTTGATGTTTTTAGTTTTTATTTTAACTTGCTTTTATTTGTCCTTCTGTTCTAAACAATAACTTCTCTCTCTCTCTCTCTCTCTCTCTCTCTCTCTCTCTCTCTCTCTCTCTTTCTGTGTGTGTGTATGTGTGTGTGTGAGAGAGATAGAGAGAGAGTCTCTGCTCCCAGGCTCCTTTGAACCTTTGGACTCACTATATATAACTCAAGCCTTGAACTCACAGACCTCCTGTTTCTACCTCCTGAGTGCTAGGATCGAGCGACTACGGCATCATATCTGAAATAATTATCTTAAAATGATTTCTTAAATCAGAAGAACCACTTTCATTTCTCCCCAAATGCCTTAGTTCAAAGATGTGTGTTTTCTTCAATTTCACGTCCAATTTAATTTTTAAAATAAATAACGAGAAAAGTGACAGAATCGTAACATTTAAAGACAAGCGTTTTCGCTCTCCACTCCTGTAATTCTTTAATATTCGTCATTGTGAAAAAAATCAATTCAGAAATTCATTTGCTTTTAAACACACCTCTTCGGCCTTGGTCAATAATTTGTAAATGCAACCTGCAGTCTCTCTCATCAGATTCCACATTATGGGCTCAACCAAACACAGATCAAAAATATATTTTTAAAAAAGGTATTTGTACTGAACATGTACACACTTTTCATACTCCTATCCTTCAAACAGTAGAGTGTGACAACTGTTTATTTGCATTGTACCAGAGACTGGGATCGCCTACACACGATTTACAGTGTGTGACCATGTGGCTGTGTGTGTGCACACGCATGTGTTTGTCTGTGTAGGCTCTATGCAAACACCATCCTCCACACATCTGGAGTGTCTCAGAACAAAACTCTACATGCACCAAGAGACAAGTGTATTCTACAGTGGGAGCAAGAATTCCTTCTAGAAAATGAGGACCCTTACAAGCACACATGAGTCTTTGAACAATAGAAAGTTAGATCCAGATCTTTTGGGGAGGAGCTGGGCCCTTCCACCCCACCGGCTTCGAGTCAGCAGAAAGGCAGCTTCCAAGGGTGCCCTCCTCAGCAGCAGCTAAGGGCTTGCACGCAGGTTCCCTTTCTGCAGGGTGAGACTCTGCTAATGCCATGCTTACACACAATCACATACCCAGCTTCCTGTGCCTCACATGGAGAGGAGCCTCTTTGTTGGTCTAAGTATAAACCCTGGAAGATGCTTGCACCTTCTAGCAGTGGTCGTCAACATCTCAGAAACAAAACTGAGCAAAAGGAAACCCACATGCAGCACCCTCGTGGCCCCAAATGCCACATACTTTGCTTTGTGTGCTTGGAGACCCCAGTGGACGGAGCTGTGGTATTTGCAGGCATGGTTGCAGCCTGGAATTGTGCAATAGGATGTTAGCCACACATTCTAATGAAAAAAATGAAATAAATAATAATAAACACCAAGTACATAGCACAGATCTTTCACGACACCGTAATCATTTTTCTGCTCTAACTCAGTTTTCTCTGGAGCGGCTCCAGGGAGCCCAGGGTGGCAGGGCTGCCTTCTTGTGGTGAACAAAAGGGCTTTTTCAGACTTTGGGGCTGTCAAGTTTATCCAAATATTCTCAGCTTACTACTAGCCCCTTTCTGAATTGATATTCCCAATACAAGGACACTTTGTATCTGGAAGCCATACTGGCCCAGGAAGGCTGCTGCACAGCCCTGTCTATCTTCCTTGTGGCCCACGAGGAAAGGGTATTCCTGGTGTGACTAGCCCATGAATAGTGGTCAAGGGCTTGTGTTTGGGGTGGGGGAGAGAAAATGGAGCACACAGAGGATGCCACCCTCTTACCAGGGGACCAGCCTGGCCCCTGTTCTAATTTTGGCGAAGCTCATGCAGTGTCCATGCAGCCACCAGGCAATCACAAATGTTGGAGGGGAATTCATTCCAGCCACACCAGTCTGTGTGAAGTCTGTATTCTCTGGCTACAGGAGCACCAGGTCAGGATAATAATAGGCTGCCTTGGACAAGACAGAGCTATGTTTTATCCTCGTCTTCATCCCATCTGCTCAGACCTTCCCCTACTAGCCAGCCCCATGGGCTGTGCATGTGTGCACGTGTGCATGTATATATGTATGCATGTGTGCATGCATATACCTGAGCATGCACATACACGCAACTTTGAAACTCTTCAAAGTGGTCTCAGGATCTTCACAAGGGTATTTCCCTCCACTCCAGTCTCCTCCAAACGGCTCTGATTAGCACTAATGATAATTCCCATTAATCACCCTTGACTGCTGCAGGATGGGAACAAGGCTGTGGTCAGAGGCCACTTGGATGCATTTATGACTTGTGTGTGTGGTGGCAGTCGACACTGTGCCCCCATGCCTCTGGCCTGTGGCTGACATCAGGTCACAAGTGTGGGGCTGCCAGATGCCCAGCACAGATTGCTTTAACGTCTCTCCTTCTTGTCTGACTTAGGGGGCACCAGCTTATGAGACCCTCATTACCAACAACTTGGAAGTGGTGTGGCTTTATGTCCAACAGCTGTCCTAAGTAAAGACTCTGGGTGCTGGTAGCTGCCTCACACACGAAGAGAAAGAATATGCGGTGGATCCCATATCAGCCAAGAATTACTACTCTCCGCCATCTCCCCCTCCCATATATGGTGGTGTACCCCATTTCCTTTCCCCAATAGTTCGTAACCTAGAGTCAGAACAGCATCTGACCTTGACCCTTCATCCCATCCACAGGAGGTCAGTCCATGTTCACAGGCCTCATGGCTGAATGGTTAGAAGAAAGGTAGGCATGAAGCCCAAGAACCAGTACCCCTGAGGTCCTCCATCACTGCCCAGCCCTTGGAGACTACACAAATCATCTCAAAACACACACTCACTGAAGCCACAGCTCTGACTAAAACATGTGCCTTTGCTCATAGGCCATGTGTCTTCCTAGCTCAGATGAACCTAGTTCTTCTTCCTCTGCTTGGGGATCCCTGGTACATTTCTTCCTTGGGCATTTCCCAGAGCACTGAACAAGCCTTCCTTAGGCTGTGGTAGGATAGGCTCCTACACAATCAGACTCCATACATGCAATTTCTTCACCAAGCAATAGATGTGCCCAAGGACTGGAAACAATGGTGCCCATGATCAGGCGTCTGGTCATCCTGGAGGCTATGATACTTAAAATTGTGTTCTGGCTCAAGTTTCAATACAGCCTACCTGTCCTCCATGACATCCAAATAGGGAGGAAATAGTTGTCTGGCTGCAAATGGCCATGTGCCTTTGAGAAGTGTGGGTTGGAAAGGGGATGGGATGTGCAGGGGAGGAAGGGAGGGAAGTCCTAGGCAGGGGCCCCAGTCAGGCATGAATGAAAAGGAGGAGTCATCGCTTCACTTGTCCAGAAAGCAGCCTGCATCAGGGTAGGCCCATGGGGTATCCCTTTAGGGGCTTTAGAAAGGCTTTCTTGTGCCCTGGGACTTAAGTTTAAATGTTATAAGGTTCAAGTGGGGCTGTAGCACAGGTTGACATGGTGTCTACTTTGTGGCAAAAGCAGCACAGGTTGATACAGTGTCTACTTTGTAGCAAAAGCAGCACAGGTTGTTACAGTGTCTACTTTGTAGCAAAAGCAGCACAGGTTGATACAGTGTCTACTTTGTAGCAAAACCAGGACCTACTCAAACCAGTAACCCACTGGAACACAGTTCTACAGCCCAGCCCTTTTCCAGGTGGGGTGGGAAGCACAGTCTTGAGTCCTCTGTCTCTGCTACTATTATAATTTTTTAGTGCATATCATTCGCTACCACAGGACAATGAGTGGTGGAATCTGGTGATCCAGCTTCATGATCTTTTAGAAACCTCTCCAGAACTTACAGAACTTTGACATGCCTGGCAGGATTTAGTAGGAGCCTCTGTTGGCATTTCATGAGTTTACTCCTCCCTACAAGGCCATATGAGGTAAGAGAGCACAGTGGCTGGAGATCATCCGCACTCCACAGAGAAGACATGTTAATACAGACCCTCAAGGTTGATGCCACAGCAGGAGCTGGTCTGAGCCCTTCAGAGACCTCTGCCTCCAAAGGCAAATAAATGCATTAGCTACTGTTCCCCTGGAGGTGGGAGCTGATGTGATCCTTGCTGCTCATGGGTGAATATCATCACTATGGAAAGAGATCATCAAGAAGGTAGGCAGCTTTGTGGCCAATCCTGATCAGTGGTGGTCTTCTGATGGCTTATTTGGAAGGCAGCCTTATAGAAGACTGAAAGGGACCCCCGAATTTTAGATTCATGAACTTCAGTGTGGATCAGACTCTCTGACATAGATAATAATTGCTCCCCAGCCCCATCTAGTCCTTCCCTCCTGCTGCAAGATGGCACCACACATCTGGCTCTGTTTATATGGCTTCCCAGGGAGGCTTCATCTATGAATGACCCTTTGTGGGCTCCTAGGAAACCCAGCCTTGATACTGGTAGGCAGTGGTCTGTGCAGGCTTGACAGAAGACTCTGGAGTTATAGCTGCCTAGATTCCTCTAGACCGTATCAGTCCCAGAGCAGACAAGACTGTCTGCGCGTGGATTTTTCCAGACAGGTCTGCATCACAACCTTGTGGATCAGAGGTGGGAGAAGTGATCTGACAGCTCAACATGAAGAGGCTGTAGGTCTTGATGGCCTCTTAGCTTACATGGGCATCATGTGCCATTACGGGTGGGCATTACGTGGGTAGAGGTGCAGTTCCATTTGCCCTGGGAGCTGAGTGCAGCCATAGGGGATAGCTAGCTCTTAGGTCATGTGCTCCTTGACACCCTCCACTGTTGGCTGGGTCAGCAGTAAGGGACAGTCCTACAATGGTGGGGGATATTTGGATCCAGGAGTTACAGAGCATCCACTACATTGTGCAGGGTTCAAGGTGAGGCATCCCTGAGCCAATGTTTTTACCTTTGTAATCTGTGTTAGCTGCTTCCAGAAAGATCTGAGGAGAGACATGCCTGCTCTTTGGAGAGGAATATATTCATTTCAAACTCCCCAAGGCTTTGGCAATCCAAGATGAGGTTTCCTCAACCACTCCCCCCCCCCTTTTTATGGTTTTCCCAGAGTGATGCTATATGCATCCCTTGATGGCTGTTTAAGCCCACGATGTGTCTGTACCCCCTTGCTGCTGTTCACTGACTATCCTGGTCCATCCCAACCGCATTCTGTCCTTCCAGTGAGCCTTCCCAGCCAGCATGGACACACTTCGATTTCTCAGCTCTTTTACAGTGCAGGGTGCAAGCCCATGTCTTCTTTAACCGCACTGGGAGGCCTCTTGGGAGCAAGAGTGTACAGGCTGCCTGCTGTTACTTTACCTCTTTTAGAGTTTTCAATCAAGTTTAATAAATGCCAGGTGGGAGCATCTGAAGACAGAAGGGCCATGTCCCCAGAGCTAACACAAAGACAAAGGCCAAGCTGGGGCTGCTCGAAGCCACTCCACACTCCTGGGAGGAAAGTCTGCCCTTGGTGGGGGTAGGAACATGAACACCTTTTTGAATTCCCTCCAAACCCAGGATCAAGCCAGCAACAGATGTCCCTCACTCCTGTTGTGGTCACAAGTCTACTCTCCAACCTATTCATTCCTGGCCTCCTCTCCAGGACCCAGGACACTTGTTCCTCATTCACATGAGAGGCTTTAGAGATTCAGGATTACCAGTGAGTAAGTGTCTGTGCTGGGCAAACGTACTTTGCTTTTGGCTTCCATACACTGAACATGGCACCCCACAGCTATGGCATCTGGTAAGCTCCTGATAACGAGTGTCTGGCCCTGCCTCTGGATCCAGACATCTGTCGGTGTTTCACAGAGACCCCTCTCTAACCCTGTTTATGCTGGGCTGTCAGGGAAGCCCAGGCGCTGGAGTAAGCCCAAGGAAGGAGTCCCAAGTCTGGGCAGCAAAAACAGATGCATGCTTCAAAGGTGGACCAGCGTCTCTCTGGAGGCGTCTAAGGCTCTGTCCATTGGCCTCTACGAGTCAAAACATGGGGTGAGGAATGCCATGTCTTCAAACTGTTCCCCCACTTCAAAAAGGCTTTCATGGCACTCAATAGAACTCTGTTCTGCAGACACTGCCGCCATTGTTACTACCGTGTCTTCGCTCAATCACACACAAGTGGCTCTGCCGGAGAAATGAAAGTGCCATACGGCCCCAGCCGGCAGCCCACTCCTCCTTCCTGCCTTGAGACGGCACTGCACATCTGGCTCCTTTTTTTGTGACTTTCCAAGGAGGTTCCACTCTGGTTCCAAATGGGACTTGAGAGGGAATCCTGCTAGAAGCTGGGGCAGCTTCCAACTCCTCTGGTTTTTCTTGTCAACCTCGCTATGCCACAGCTGCAGCAGACCCCAACCTTGGTGGCTTTGCCTGGCACAGCCCTAGTCTTGCTGGATTCTCCTTAGAGGTCATGTCCCCAGAGAACCCAGGGAGGCATTAGAACTGTGCCTGGCTCAGTAGCCAGCTGCGAGGTGTTGTACAGGTAGCTGGTGGATTGGCCACCATACAGCAGTTGGCACCTCTCTCTAGCAGTGAACTCCTGTACTAATGGGAAGTCTGGTACTCAAAGACAATTCACTGCATTTGGTCCCCTTGGACCATGGTGCACAAGGTTCCTGTCCTCTGTTTTTGGCCAAGAACCTGTGGCTTGTTTGATGGAGGGACTATACATAACCTAGAGGTGAGGTGCCCTCCAAGCACAAAAGGCCAGTATGACCCCATCTGGGGCTTCCCAGGGGGACCTACTTTTCTCTCCTGTGAGTATTATCTATACCATGTTCATGCAGGAATCTCTTGGCCCGAAGTCCCTGACTAGTAACACATAAGCACTGCACATATGGTCACCATTAAGGCGTCATGTCCAAGATGACAGATAAAAGAAGTGTTCGGTTCATTTGCCAGAGCTTTTGACCACGTGACAATTAGTGTCGAGGACAGTGGCCCGCTAATAGAATGCACGGGCTAATAGAATGCAGGGACCGGTAAGCCAGACAACCAAGGGGACCTCAAGTCAGTGTCTGTCTGTCTGCCTCTGTTTCTCTCTCCTTCCCTTCACACACATAGACACAGATACACACACAGATACACACACAGACACACATAGACATGCAGACAGACAGACAGACACACAGACAGACAGACACACACACACACACACACACACACACACTTGGTACCCACAGAGTCCAAAAGAGGGCGTCAGATCCCCTGCTGCTGGAATTACAGGCAGTTACCAGCCATCTGACATAGGTGCTGGGAACAGAATGTGGGTCCTCTGCAAGAGACGTACATGCTCTTAACAAGTGAGCCACCTCTCCACCCCTACTTTTGTATAACAGGGTCTCTCGCTGGAACCTGGGATGTACTGGATTAGTTTGTGGGCCCCAGGCTCCTCATGTCTTCCCAGTGTTGGGATTATAGGTACATACCACCATGCCTGGCTTTCACACGGGTTCTGGACACTGAATTCATGTTCTCATATTTGCATGGCAAGCTCTTTGCTGTCCCAGACTAGGCAGGCTTCTATGAGTCCAAGCATATACACGGTCCCAGATTACGCCAAGGCCAGACACATGTACATGTGCACGGCATCCGCTTTCAAAGACTGCTCATGTTTGCAGCCCTTGTCCCATGCCAACTGCTAAGTAAACATCACTTTGGAGTGAGGGCGTTGTGTCTGATGGCTCGTCCTCTGCCTCTGAGCTCAGGTTGCCGCTGATAGACAAGTCTCATGTGTTCTTTACACCCACACAGAGGACACTGTTCTTTTCCTCGGGCGCAGAAACGAAGATTGCCAGCAGCTCTCCGGAGGTCTCTGAGGGAGGCTGAGGATGGAGCTGTGAGCGTCGGTGAGGATAAACAAGGGTGGCAGGTGGAGGGGGGCTGAAATCTGAGCCCCACAGTAACTGCCAAGAGATTTGGTGCAGATGGTGCGGACGGGTCTCATGTCAGGAAGCTGCGGCCACTCTGCTTCTGACTGGGGCCCTGGATCCTGCTGCTCAGGCCTCTTCCTGGAATACTGGCCTCAGCCTGAGACCCAGAGGATCCCCGCTGAGTCTGATGTGGAAGTCAGGGAGGGCTGAGTCCTGAGCCCTGATACCCAAGACAAAGGGATGGATGACAGGACTTTGAGGCAGCCCTCAATGCTTTGTAGCTAGAAAGCAACTTTGCATTTCAAGAGCACACACACATACACACACACACCCCACATACACATACACTACACATATACACACACATCTCACACAGACACATAGACACACAAAGAAAGACACACACACAACACATACATACACCACAATACATACACCACACACACACATACTACAGACACATATGCTCACATACACACTACACACACAGAGAACACACAACCACACATATATACACACTACACACACACATACACACCACAGGCACACACACTACACACACACTACACATATACATCTCATACAGACACACAGACACACAGAGACACATAGACAAACACACAACACATACATATACCACAATACACACACCGCAGAGGCACACACTACAGACACATATACTCACATACACACTATACACAGACACTATACACACACACACACACACACACACAGAACACACACATCACACATATATACACACATCACATATACAAACCACATACATCACATACACACACACACACACACTATACAGACACATATACTCATACAAACAACCATATACACTCACTACACACACACCCACACACCACACAAATAAATAAATAAATAAATAAATAAATAAATAAATAAATATTTCAAAGAAAGATGACCTTACTTCAACATTCACTTCGTGGATCTCTGGGTCTGTGTTGCTTTCCACTAAAGGGTCTTGTTCTGGACACTGTAGAATGTCAATCAAGGTTCCTGAGCTACTTATCAGTACCCCTACTGGTGACAACCACAACCATTTGCAAAAGTTTCCAGTGTTGGAATGGAGTCTGGCAGGGATACAATGGCCCTAGTTGGAGATCACTAGCCACTTTGGAGATAGAAAATGTCTTAGCCATTGCTGCTAGCCTTCGAGAGAGGGGCTCACCAAGAAGAGGCAGGTGTGTTACAGAAGGACAGTAAGAAGTCAGTTTGTACCAGTTCCCTGGGCTCTAGCCAGAGTCCTGTGCTTCTTGGGTCCCTAGAAGAGAAGGAAAGGGAGAGAGACGGCCACAGTGGAGAAAACGCTGGCAGAGTGCATGACGGCCATTTGGAGGGCTCCGTCCAGGCATCTCAGTTCTATTTCTCAGTCGTGCTAAAACCACAGTGTTTCATTTCCTTTGGCCAGGACCAGAGCTTGGAGTGGGGTAGGCTGGGTATGGGTTGGCTGGCATTAGGAGATGGCTTCCATACCACGTGTGTCCAGTTGCCACAGGTCTCTGAAGAAAGTGTTTCATTAAACAAGCACAGGTGAGATTCGTCAGGCCTGAGATGACAGAGTCCTTGCTCACAGCCCAGATGGGGTTACACAGCCCTGTGGTACAGGATCCAGGTTTCCCCACTGGGTGGGCTGGCCAACTTGAGGACTGGGTAGGGCTGATTGTAGACAGCACAGATGACCCAGCCCTGGCCTTCTTCCTTAGCCCAGTCACCTGTCTCAGGTTAGGGATGCTGCATCTGACAGGGCCAGAACTCAGGGCCCTGGGGATGCTGCTCAGGGCTGTAAGGAGCAAACTAGCCTTGCCCCTGAGCAAAGCTTAAGACTGTGGTCTTAGCACCCAGTGAGAGAAACTGACTGAAAACAAAGTCTTCCATGTCTGAAGCTCAGCTGCCTGAAGTGAGGGTAACCCCTCCTCTCCCACTTACTGACCTACCAACAAAGCCTCCAAGGGACCACAGTTCTACACCCAGACCCAGCGGTTGTCTGATGTCCAGCGGTAATGGCTACCTAACACTTATGGCTACTGTTCTGCTTTTTTGTCTTTTGAGTCAGGATCTCACCTAAACCAGGCTGGTCTCTAACTCATTATAAAACCAAAGATGGTTTCTGATCTTCCTGCCTTTGCCTCCCAAGTACTGGGAGTACATGAGTGTATCACCATGTCTGGCTTCAACAGGCCAGGAAAAGACACCAGAGGGGCTCACCGTATGCTCTCCTAGCTATTCAGGGAGGGTTCAAATGCAGCCACTCTCTTCTGTCACTGAACAGATGTTGCTCCCTCCAGCAGATCTAAGGGACTGTAAAGCAGACAGTTGGGCTGTCACAGAGCCATCACGGACATGTGGGCCCTGGTGGATTCTTTCCAGTGTGACCTCTGGGGGAGTATGAGGGACACAGGGAAGCTTGTTAGATCAGAGAGTCTGGCCTCCAAGACCATGAAGCACCTGCACGGACTGAAATCCCACCATCAGCTGAGGTTACTTTGTCCTTTGTTGCCTCAGGTGGAGTGTGGCATTAGAGAAGAGCTTCCCCACAGGAGGGCTGTACCTACTGGGGACACTGCCTAGTCCCTATGGATAAGGACCTTGGGCAATGGGTACAGGGAGGCAACCAGGGGAACACGGGCGCCTGCTAGCGGCCACACTTAGATTCTGCAGCAAGGCATTTCGCGGTACCAAGGCAAATGCAGAGGACCTCTGAACCACTACCTGGACAGGCTCATTCTGGGGCTCCATCAATCTTCAAAGTGTGACAAGAAGCATCCGTAGCCTCTTCCTGTTGGCCCTGAGGTTCTTAGGCTGCAGGCTGTGAAGCTGGGCCAGGATCTGGCAGGTAAGGAACAGCCATCCCAGGCAGCCCATCTCATGCCTTCCTACCAACCTCAGGCATTTCACACACAGTTAACTTTTATGAGCAGCCTTGCTTGCTGGGGAACAGGAAGGTGCTTGCCCTTGGGGCAGTCAAATCTTAGCCCCTAGGGCTCTGGAGTGTCAGCCAGGGCCAGCTTTCTAGTCCTTGAGATCTCTGTCTACCTTAACTATCCCTCATGAAGCCTTGGGACTCCACACCTCACTGGTTCCTTCCATCTCCTTGGGGGCAAATAGCCTCAGCCTTGTCCAGAGTTCCTCTGCCTTTAGTATGCTTTTAAAGATGCCGGAGGGCACCATAAGAGACTCCCAAGGTCGACCCTCAGCCCCTGGTTACAGAGTTAAACTCCCACCTTGCTTCTGTCACTGTGGACAGGACTCAGAACTTGGGTATCAAAGCGTGGCCAGATCAACACCCTGAGCTATCTATTGTTCATTAAACTGGGCAGAGGCCTTGGTAGGGAATTTGAAATGAGGAGGGGGTGGGCAAGCTGGGGACAGGGGTTGTCTAATGTCTGTTTTCAATATGTAGCCAATCACGGCCTCTCTTTCTTCTGTTTAGTATAATTTTATACTGGGTGGATGTGTTTAGGCCTGAGCGGCCTGACAGTGATGATTAATACCGTGCATCAGGAGATTCCAGCGCAAGCATTCGGGAACAAGCTGTGCCCTCGCGGTTCTCATCAGATGGTCAAGCCCGCGGGCCTATTAGAACCAGCAGGCGGCCTCCAGGCTTAATCACAGAGGCTGGGCCCGTGGAGGGAGAAGAAAGGGAAGGGGAAGGGAACAAATCGAGAGAGGGCCGGAAATGCTACTGGAACCCTGACCCCTCCCCCAGTCACTGCAAGCAGAGAGGAGAGAGCCAGCAGAGGGGGAGAAAAACAATTAAAAACTGCAGCCAGCCGCCAGAGACCACAACTCAGCCGTGGGAAGTCTTGCAAGGGGTGGGCATCACTGGCTGAAATAAATCAGCCGTGGGCAGGGGCAGAGGGGAACCAGGGCATAGAGGGAACAAAGAGGGGGGTGGTCAGGAGCCAGAGCAAGGGGTATCAGCGGGAGTAGCCTCTGGTTTGCCATCTACCCAAGGATGCCACTGTCCTGTCTGTCCTGGGCTGCCTGGGTTCATCCGCTATCTGGTGGAGTCATTCATCATATGCTCTCCTATCCAGACTTTTGATGTGGTACATGCATTCATCTTTATCTCTGGGGATGTCCTGATTTGGGGAGGTGTGTCTGGGACTACTCTGGTGTATCCATTTACCTTCTCTGCTCCCAGCTTTTTACCAAGTCACAGACATAAAGTCCCTCCTAGTTTGGGTATGGGGTATGAGTATGTATGTATTTTCTGTCTTTGTCTCTCTGAATCTGTCTGTCTGTCTGTGTGTCTGTCTCCTCCCTCCCCCCCTCTCTCCCCCCTCCCTCTTTCTCTCTGTGCCTTCTAAGTGGGCTCAGGGTAGAGGTGGAGAATTTTGGTGACAGGGGCAAGAGAGTGAGAGGCAGGGGTGTGGAGTACAGAATTGCTGGTGAAATCAAGTGCCTGAAGATGATGCCCAGAGCTGCGGTGGCACTGCTGGGCTGGCCTTCTCCCCATTTAGGACACCATCAGAGCCTTGTTCTGTCAAGGAACCATGAGTGCTTTTGAGTCTTAATTGTACAGGAAAGCCTGGAGACCAGGTCCAAGGGCTCAGAGCCAGACGGAGCTCTCCTTAACATCAACTGTCTCATGGAGGATGACTAGCCCAGCCTTGCTCCCGCTTCTAGGGTATCTGGAGGGGTCCTGACCTCACTGTAGCTACGGAGTTAGGAAAAACTAGTCTAAGGTCAGCAGGAGGGACCTCTGAATTTTCCTACGGATTCCCTAGCCTTTCTGAACAGTGTTTGGTCTGTGGCACCTAGGCCAAGTCTGTGGTCATCAGACAGCTAGTTTCTGGTAAAGGTGGAGACTGACCATCCTTGGGAAGTCTGCTTCAATACCTGACATGCCTTCCTCTGTGTTATCATCAAGGGTCCTGCAGAAGCCCTGGCCTGCTTCTTGGGGCCTATACAGTTTCTTCCCCAAATACAGCAGTCTGGGGGCACACAGTGCTCAGAGCTCTCCAGGGTGCCTCGGAACACCTGTGCCAAGCATAGTCCCTTCTACCCAGAAAAGTCAGAATGACACTGTAGCCAAGCCCTACCAGAAACCTTGGCAGTCTAGGGGTGTGAGCTAGCACTGGCTGGGGCCTGGCTGACCCCTGTGAGTGGCAGGTATCTCTGCTAAGGCTGAACTTGGAGGCCTGAATGGACTACATAAAGGTTCTCCCATGGGCCTGGTCTGCAAGTGGGTTATAGCCATTCCCAGAATATAGAGTTGGCCTGGCCAGCCTGTGCCCCAACCCAGAGTGCCACCAACCAGCCATACCACATGTTTCCTGCTGTCTATTTTTGGAAATGATTTTCTGACTTGATTTTTCTCCCAGACTCAATAATACTAATAATAATAATAATAATAAAATAGCTGAATGTCACCCTGAGCAACTTTCCGGGTGAGTCTGCAAGACTGGGGTGTGGGGGGGTCATGCTCTGTACAAGTATCCTACCTATTCTGACACAAAGAAAGATTGAGGCCCGAAAGAGAGAACTAGATACTAAATTAAGAAGTTTCACAGATGCAACATTCTTATCCTGGGAGGGAGGGAGAAAGGAGGTAACGTAGACCTCTGGGAAGCAGTGTTCTGCAAAGACTCTGCCTTCAGCCACTCCTAGGTGAGGCTGCCTGGAGACCCAGGCTCCCCTAGTCACTCCCCATCGTCCCGGCAGGGATTCATCCCAGTGAAAACTACTGCAGTGGTTCTCAACCTTCCTAAGGCTGCAATCCTTTAATACAGTTCTTCCTGTGTTGGTGATGTCCCATAGAATTATTTCATTGTGACTTCATGACTGTAATTTTGCCACTGTTACGAATCTGATATGCAGGATATCTGATATACAAGTCTGTAGCTCAAGAAGCCCAGGGCTCTTGGTCCCAGGAGGCCATGCTGCCCCCTGGGGACTTTAACACACATTACACCTGGACTGGTCTATCCCCAGGTGGGGCCCTGACCTACCATGAAGCTTGGCTGCAAAGACAATGGAGCAGGG
Organism: Grammomys surdaster; assembly: GCF_004785775.1. Taxonomy (NCBI): domain Eukaryota; kingdom Metazoa; phylum Chordata; class Mammalia; order Rodentia; family Muridae; genus Grammomys; species Grammomys surdaster. The sequence continues at coordinate 1,214,290 of NW_021620991.1, read as the reverse complement.
AGCCACAGGGAAGCTGCTGGGAGCATTCTTCTGCCCTGTTGAGAAGCCTTTGGTAAAACATGCAGGTGCCTGAGCAAGCCAGGGTCATACACTAGGTCTCCAAGCCAATATGGTGGAGGGCAGAGCCCAGATCTCCCGGAATGCTTAGGGCAGTACTGGTTCCTCCAGGAACCTCAGCTAAGAAGCCTCAAAGACCCTCAAAGCTGAAACTTGGGTGGGAGCCAGAGAAGGTACTGCCTGAGGCTGGCTTTGACAAGGGGCTCAAGTGCTCCCTCCCCACCAACAGCTGCCCACCCTCTCTAGCAGCACAGGGCCCCAGGTCCCGTTCAGCTTTCTCAGGATGCCCCAGGGCTTAAGATGACAGCCCTGAAATGAGTCTGGAGCCCAGCCCCTGCAGGCATTGGAGCTAGCTACTGTGATGAGGTGCTGGGTGTTGACAGGCGGTGGCAGATGGCCCCACTTCCCGTGGCTGTCACTTTGGGAATCTGACCTCCAGGTTACCGGGGCAGTAGCTTTGGCGATGACCTCATTAAGCATAGTGGCCACGTCAGCACCTTTCCAAAGCCCCTTTTATCACTCACAGCGGGCCAAGCTGGTGCTGCCGCGTCCACACCTCCTCCCCAACTCGGGCCCTATCTTATCTCTTTCGGGTGGGGACCCTTGTGGGAGCCAGGGAGCAGGCCCAGGAATGCTGGGTCCAGACTGCCAGGCCAGCAGGTGTTGACACGGTGGGGGTGGGGCAGGGGAGCCAGTGTGATTTCTTACTGATGGATGAAATTCTGTAGCAACACATCGATTTATCGCTCCTATAACCCAATAATCATTACAGTGATTATTCATGGACAGTATCTCATGGGCTCATCAGCTCTGCCTATCGTATTTCCCCAAATCAACATTTTTGGAGGGCCTGGGCAGGGAAATAGCCTGCTGCCAACAGGGGGCGGGCTCAGAGCACCAGCTTGTTGGAGAGGCTGGCCCAGTGGGAGGAGGACAAGCCACACTATCCTGGGAAGAGCCGAATGGTTGGTGTCAGGAGCCAGGACAGGGCTCAGTGGCACCTGACATTCAAGGTCACCTCCCCAATGGGGCTTCATGAGTTCAAAGGCTCTGGGGCAGCCCGTTCTGTCTGTCCTCTCTGTTGGAGGCCAACAGAGGAGGGTGTCTTTGAGCAGTACTCAAAGTGGGGGTCCCTCCCACTGCTCTGAACATTTAAGCGTCCTTTGTGAGCAGCAGAAGCCATGCCCACTGGTCTGAATGAAGACTGTCCTTTGTCCCAGTGTCCTTGGCTGTGTGTTTTGGGGATAGTGCTGAATAGTCCGCCTCCCCTCCCCGTTTCTCTTTCTACTTTCTGCTTGTCTCAGGGCATCACACAGAATACTAAAAAGTGACCCGGCCAGGGGCCAAGCAATGGCTGGATCATAGCCTCCAGGAAGCTCTGGGCCCAGCATGAGAGAGCAGTGAAGGTGTACAGCACGGCCAGTTCAAGAGCAGAGAGTCTCTTGGACATGCTAGGGCCACACCAGAGACCTGGAGCTGGGTGACTCACCCTGCTCTGGGTTAGTCCCAGGCTTCCTGCCACCAGTGGAGCCTATGGTCTTGCCAGAGGCCCAGTGGCCTGACTGGCAGCCTGATTCTGATCTCTTCTGGAACAGATGAAGCCACTGCCACAGAGCCTCAGCATTCAGGTATCCATGGGGACTCAGAACTCAATAGTGGCTCCAAGGATGACTAGATGTAATGCCAAGATATCACAGCTACAAGGATTGAGTCTCTTTAACAATAAGACCAGGCTTTGGCTTCCCTTCCCTTGCTCAGCCCAAGATCCTCCAGTCAACTTTGGGGAACACAGGCTTGGGTTTAGCTCTTTAGCCCAGGGGATTCTCACAAGTCCCAGCATTGCCAGGATACACCAGATCTCAGAGGTCCACTGTCCAAAGCTCCTCTGAGATCTCATTCTGCTAAGCAGTGAAGACAACTCTGATTACCTGCTGCTGTCTGTGCCCTGTGGTCCTCACTGCCCCAGGCACTTGATTATCTGTGTGCAGAGCCCCACCTAGGTCCAGCAAGGCAGGGTAAATCCAGCAGCAGGCAGGCATAGGTTCTAAGCAGCAGGGTTCTGAGTCATTTCTAAGTTGATGCCAGAGTACCCAAAGACTCCAGGTCCATCCTAGGGCCCGATCTATCCACAGGTATCTGGCTGAGGTCCCTGAAAGCTCCTGCCTTATGCTAGGTTTCTGTCCAGGGCAGAAACTCACAGAACAGTCATCATGAGACCAGGAAACAGTCCTGATCCCTTTACAAACTCCTGTTCCCAGTGCCACAGGTGAGGGGCCTCTATAATAGAGACTTCTCTGTCTTCCTTGAGAAGCTAGATAGGTCTCCAGCTGAGATGCTTAGCTTAAGGTGTTCTGAAGTATCCTCAAGGTCTGCACCAAGAACTTGAGTCTCTAATGCAGGTGCCTTTGTATCCTTAACCTCCCTCTTGATTTCTGTTATATTGATTACTGCGATAGAATAGCCCACAAAAAGCAAACTAGAGGAAAGGGGGTTTATTTTAGCTCATAATTTTAAGTTATGGTGCATTATTGTGGGAAGTCAAGATAGTGAGTGCTTCAAGCAGCTGGTCACACCACATCCATGGTCAAGAGCGAAAACTAAACGCATACCTGTCTGCTTGCTTATGCTCGGCTCAGTCTCCCTATTCATATAGTTCAGAACTCCTTGCCTAGGGAATGGTGTTGCCCACAGAGGACAGGCTTCAGAGCCACCCAGTGAGAGGACACATCTACCATGCATGTTGGAGGGTAGTGGACATTGTCTGGTGAGGACAGAGGGAGCCAGACTGCCCCACGGACATCATCTAAAGGAGGGATGTATTTCAAGAGACTGGAACAGGTGAGGACAGAAAAAGAAGGCCAGAGGCAAGAGTGAGGTGGAAACATTGTATCCTTGGAACAACAGTGCCTCTAGAATGTCAGATGTAACATTGTATCCTTGGGAAAACCATGCCTCTAGAATACCAGATGTAATGTGCAAGAGTGCCACCCTGCTGAGCAAGCCTGAGCACCTCACTCTGGACCTCTTGGCCATAACGGCCCTATTACAGGCAACAGCTTCACACAGTGATCAGAGCATAAACACCTCTGCTGACACACTAGGGGGAAGGCAAAGCTACTGCCACTTTGGGACGAATGAAGCCAAGGGGGGGGGGGAACCAAAAAGGAAAACTGATAAACAGTTTCCATCTCCGACATTTTCCACATTCGATTATTTTTAAATTAAATAATCTCTCCCAAGGAGAAAAGGGAAAGTTCCCGCTCAGCTCAGCCCTGGCAGGTCTCACAAAGCCCACATTGTGGGGTGCTGATGGAGAATGAGTCTCCTTGGAGTCCGCCCCTCAATGCCCCCTTTTATACTGCTGTCCACAGGCAGCCCCTCAGACTACTCGGCGTGGTGGAGACCCTGGACCACCGCCACGTGGCCTCTGTGGGTCTCTTGTCAGTTCCCTGGAGCTCAGGATGGGGTGGGGGGACTGAGCATGCTTGGGTGGAGCAAAAAGGATGCCAAGAAAAATTCAGGGTTCAGGAGGCAGTATGGGAGGACCTGGGGGTCGGCAGAGGGAGGTTTGTCACACAGCACACCTGGAATTAATAGCTGAAGGGGCAGGGAGTGGCATAGCAGGATCCACGGCCTTTTCTTGCTGGCTGAGGGATTTTAGATGAGGCAGCTGGCCAGTATGACCCTCATCACTGCCAACTGTAAAATGAGAAGGTGTCTGTCTCCCAGGTCTGTGGTGAGGATGATGTAAGGGGCACACATAAGAAACCTGCATTCGTATTGGCTTAGCACGTTCTGTAAGTGATATGTATGATAAAAAGACGGGGTCTCCATGATGGCAGGAGAACTTGTGTTAGATCTGCTCTCCTGCAACAAAGATCATTCTAGGCTATGTACGAAATACTTTTTAAGAGATTTGGAGGCACTAGACAAAAGAAAATCAGGTTCAAGCAGGCAGGGTAAGGCCTTTAAAAGAAGGAAGAGCATTAGAGAACTGGGCTACCATTTGGCTTTTCTCTCAAGGCCCCTGTGAAGCGGCCTCAGAGCATAAACACCTCTGCCAGCTAGAACCAGATCTCGAGGGATGACATTGCCTGAGGATGAAACCGGAAATAGTATCACATCTGTGAACAGACAGAAATCTAGGAGAGGAGGAAGCTATAGAAAGGGTATCCTCCAATGCATCTGGGAAACCCTCAGATTCGGGGCTTGCTCCTGAACACCCCCACAAATGACACCACAAGAAGCTGAGGGGAGCACAGTCCTTGAAGATTGAAGATGCCGAGCCAAGGTTCAGAGGTCACATGTGTTGACAGGATGAGCATCTTAGTTACCTGGTCCCCATGGCAGGTCACACCTGCTGACCCTGGTCTGCTAGGCCTTCTGAGTGTTCATCTCAGGCACAAATACTGAGCATTGTATCCTCTGCCTCCTCCTCACAGGAAGCTCCAGAGGGAACAGCCTTGTGCACTGTCTGCAAGATTCCAGCCCAGGTCTGTATCCCCAGCATGTGGTTTGGCTGGGTCAACCACAGGGGGGGATCCCTGCTAGGAAAACTGGTTTGTCACACCCTGCCAGACACCGTGGCTGTGACAGTTGACTTAGTCCTTGCTGGGTATCCATCCTGTCTCAGGCAGGTGGAGGCCATAGCAGACCGGTTACACAGTGGGACATGTCTCACTTCCGAATCTGAATACTTGGCTCACCGCTATCCTGCTGAAAGGTGCTCTAGTGCGAAGTTCTAGTGTGAAGCTAAGAGACAGGTGGTTCACACCCTCTGTGGCAGCCCTCAGCCAGCTCCTCTCTCCTGAAGCACGGCACCCCCAGGTTCAGCTTTGCCTCATTTCTACCGTCTGTGTGTGTGGGGGGGGGAGGGGGGGACAAGGCTGCCTTCATTGGCCATGCAGTGACTTCTGCCCCCTATCCCACCAACCCCTCCAGCTGTTAATTTCATAAATAGGTTGTTGTTCCTCTGGATGGTCTTTATGAAGCATGTCCCCGGCGAGTGGAAACATTTAGTTAATAATTTAACACTGTGCTGTCTGCTGAATTTTTCAGGCCCCCAATGAGATCAATGGAGCTAACAATTGGAGTATGGGGTTTCCTGGCTCTATTTCCTGAAGACACAGGCCAGTGCAGAAGAGGTAGCCTTGTTGGGGGGAGGGGCGCCACGCGGGCCGGAAATGTAGATGGTATCGATGTGGGTTGTCAAAAATAATTGTTTTATTTCCCTGGGAGTGTTTTAGAGCCCCCGGATGCGCTGATCCATAACACGGGCCCTCTAGGAACAGCAAGCTTGCGGGCGTCGATCGGCACTGTGCTGCCCGCCTCCTAGAAGGGCAATCAGGTATGCGTGTGCCTCCTCCGTCACCACTTACACCAATACCATTTCAGAAGGGAGCACCTGCACCCTTCTCCTGGCCTTAAGAGGAAGCAGTAGAAGCTTGGGACACAGTGTGGGCGGGACCCCAGTAAGAATTCAGTTATCTTACCAGACACTCTAGGACCCAGACATAGGCCCCCACAAGTACTCTACCAGGAAAAAAATATGGGGTCATTCACCACCAACAAGGCCACTGGACAACAGATTCCAGGGGGTTGACTTCTTGACCCTGGGGAAGCATGGGGCATCACAGTGAGCCAAAATTCCACAGCCATTTCACAGAGAATCCTGGAGAGAGAAGATTGTCTCGGGACCCTAGGGCCCCAGCCTGCCTAATAAAGCATCCATCTGGTCCACACAAATTTCAGCATCCTGTGAGACAGAGGTAGCTCTTCCTACCACCAAGCTCCAGCAGGTGGACTGCTCCTTTCTGAAAAAAGGGCTCCCCTTTCACTGTGGAAGCAGGGGTATGGGGTAGGTGGGGGTTTGCTGCTATGTTCGTTGTACAGTTCTGTAGGGCTCTGGTCTCCCCTCTGCAACTGGTCCTCCCTGCCTTAGCAGGAGACACTGGGAAGGAGGGAGTCCCTCAGCAGTGCTTCCCACGATCTGTCTGGCCTCCTGCCCAAGGCCCTTGATTCTTTTGCTTTCTCAACGTTTATTCAAATACCGCTTTTCCCAAGATGCCACCAGAGACTCACATCTTTCCCACTCCACTGTGAACATTTCCAGGTCCGTGTCTGTCAGTCTGTCCATGGTGGTGCCTGTCCACCTGTCCATTACTGATGTACTGAAGCTAACTTCTTTTTTTTTTAAGATATATTTATTTTATGTATATGAGTACACTGTCGCTGTCTTCAGACACAGCAGAAGAGGGCATCAGATCCCATTACAGATGGTTGTGAGCCACCATGTGGTTGCTGGGAATTGAACTCAGGACCTCTGGATGAGCAGTCAGTGCTCTTAGCCACTGAGCCATCTCTCCAGCCCTGAAGCTAACTTCTACCCGGTCCTGGGCCAGACCTGGGGATGGCAAGGCTGGCTGGCACAACTCTGTCTTTAAAGAGTTAGAAGAAGCTACGTTTCTTCTAGGTGACATTCTACAAAATGTGAGCTCATGAAGCTGCACCATAGGGTTAGAGACCAGGATACCCCTACGTAGTTGAGGGCTCAGAAACTCCCCGTTAACATCCTTGACATCGTAATTCTACCCAAAGAGATAAGGCACCCACACCACTTCTATTTGACCTGCATGCAAGCAGCCAGGGGCTTCCTGGTATTCTCATAAAGGAATCGGTGATATATGCCAGGTTTGGGTTGGCTGGCACAGTCCTACAACAGGGGTTGAAATGGTTTGGCTACTGTTCTCCCTGGACTTTTCACCTCTCTCAGTCACAGTCAGCTTGGCAAAATACCACAGCCTCAAAGAAAACAGGACTCAGCTCATATGTTACTGAGAACCCTGTCTAGAGAGGATTCTCACCCTATCCACACTGAGTCCTTCTGGTCTGGTGGCCCTGACTCCTGGGTACCAGAAACTTTCATGATCCACAAGGAAGCACTGTGGCTTTGTATCCTGGGCTATCAGTCTGAATGTGTTTCAGAGACACTCAACTACCCCCTGACCTGGGCACTTCCTTGGCATCTGTAGGGGCATGCCCCTGTCCCAACAAGGCTGCCTCTTCTGCACTGGTCTGTGTCTTTAAGAGATAGAGCCAGTAAACTCTATGGAAAGATGGGATAGCCCACTCTCTAACTCTGAAAGAGAACTTAAGTCAGCAATTGGGTAAAAGCAAGAAGTACCTCCTGGGTCCCTGATTCTTGGTTTGCTGGTTCAGGTATCTGGCTGAACTGGGCACTCTGGACTACGTTTATTATAACTCTGAAGGCTAAATATCCAGGGGTCTCCTCTGCTCTGTTCACTTGTGGGTCCCTAGTGTCAGGAGAGCCTCTGGCTAGGTGTGGAAGTAAGTCTTCACCTCCTGGTAGCTAAGCTTGCTTTTCTTCCCTCAAGGTCAGTTTTTTGCTCCCTCCATGAGGAGGAGCTGCCTTTAACCCCGGAAAGAATTTAGCTGTTTGATTTTCTTAACCAATTGACCCTCGCTAAGTTGGATGTTTCTCTAGCGTGTACATGGTTATACACAAAGGTATGTATATCTGTGTGCACACGCATGTCAGTCTGTGAGTGGACTAGGGCATATATGTTTGTGTTTTATTTCCCCTTCTTTCTCTCCAGCATGTTTTCCAGGGAGTGGGGCTCTAGGTTGCCAGGGTGATGGGGGCAGAGATGGAAATCAGTGTCCCATTGTCTCTCGGAATCCCCAGGCTTGAAAGAATAGATGTGAACTGCAGGGAATTTACACAGGGCCAAGTCAGTGCCAAGCAAGCAAGGGAGAGGCCTGCATGGTGTGTGCCCACAGCTCTGGTCTCCCTTAGCTGTCCTCCATGGAGGCCTTGGGCAAAGAGGAACTTTCACATAGAAATGAAGATCCTGGAAGACCTAGCCAAGTCATTTACGTTAAAAAAAAAAAAAGGAGTCAAACAGCTTGGCTTGTACATGTTATGATTTTATTACAAAGAAACCTAGAGATGCCAAAAAAAAAAGGAGTATCAAACCGATTTTAAAAAAATTAGTAGAGTCATCAGAGCTGATAAATTTAGTAAAGTCCCATGACATAATGTCATCACATGAAGGTCAGGGGTGTTGCTATACATCAGTAACGACCTGCTAAAATGCTGGTCAGGAGGGAAATCCCACTTGCCATGGCTACAACTAAATACTCAGAAATAAATTTAATCAAGGAAGTGAGATATGTGTATAATGAAAATTATAAAACACCAGTGAGACAGACAGATAGACAGACAGACAGACACACACGAGAGAGAGAGAGGGAGAGAGAGAGAGAGAGAGGCAGACAGAGAGAGAGAGAGAGAGAGAGAGAGAGAGAGAGAGAGAGAGGCAGACAGACAGACAGACAGAGAGAGAGAGAGAGAGAGAGAGAG
>NW_021620991.1:1148357-1205750 GCF_004785775.1 Grammomys surdaster | reverse complement strand
GAGAGAGAGAGAGGCAGACAGACAGACACAGAGAGAGAGAGAGAGAGAGAGAGAGAGAGAGAGAGAGAGAGAGGCAGACAGACACATACACACACGAGAGAGAGAGGGAGAGAGAGAGAGAGAGAGGCAGACAGACAGACAGACACACACACACACACAGAGAGAGAGAGAGAGAGAGAGAGAGAGAGAGAGAGAGAGAGAGAGGGGAGAGAGAGGGGGGTTCTATGTTTGTGGATTGGGAAGATCAGCAGTGTTGAATGTTCACACTACTGAAGGCAGCCTATTGACTCAGTGCAATTCTTACCAAAAACACTAATTCATTTGTCACAGACATAGGATTAACACTCCTAAAATTCTAAGATAACCATAAAGACCCCCAAACACCCAGAACTACCCTGAGCAAAGAGAACAAAGCAAGAGGCGCCAGTCACGGTACCTGACTGTAAATCCCACTACAGAAACTAAAGCCTCAAACATACTGACACAAGAATAAATAGAGTCTAATGAAATGGGATTGAAAATCCAGAAATAAATGCACATATTTATAGCCAACTTAGGGGTTGCTTTGTTTTTGTTGGTTGGTTGGTTTGGTTTGAACAGAGACTCTATATTCTCACGTATCTTGCGCCTGCCTTTTACTTGTTACGTAGCTGAGGAAGGCTTTGAATTCTGGATCCTCCTGCTTCTACCTCTGGAGTGCTGGGATTACAGGCATGTAATCTACCACACCTAGTTTTTGTAGCGCTGGGAATCCAACCCCAAGCATGCTAGACAACCATTGTACCAACTGAACTGTATCTCTAGCCATAGAAAACTGATTTTTGACAAAGAAACATAAGCATATTTGAGAGAGGCCAGTCTATTCTATAAATGGTTGTAGGGAAAGGGAATACCCACAACCAAGGAGACTCTGATCTCTCATCAGTTACAGGATGATTCACAATGGATCACAGACTTAAACACAAGACCCAAAAAGCACAGAAGTACTAGAAGAAAATACAGAAAAATCCTTGGTGTTGCAATGAACAGATGATACAACCCCAGAGAAACCTGAGGGATTGCACCAAGAAAATGTCATAATGGATTCATAAATGGGAAATGATATAAAGTCAAAACACAAAGGCCAATAACAATCAACGAGCTGAAAACGAATTCTAGAAAGCTTTTAGATGTGACCCCAGAAGCACAGGCAATGAAAAGGAACAGATGATGAACAAGGCCATCTCCAATTAAAAGAGGAACCTGACCAGCATCAGAAGTAACAGAGTAAAGAGAGCCTGTGGGGTGGAAGAGACTTCTCATCAAGTGACACCCAGAACGTAAGAACACAAACCCAGCAAAATCCAGAAACCGGATTCAAAAACAGGCAAATGATCCAAAAAGACATTTTTCCAAAGCAGATATCTAAGTGGCCAAGGCATATGTAAAAAGTGTCCAACATCACCAACCATCCAGAAAGTACAAATCGAAGCCACCCCAAGACAAAAATATATAGCAGAGTCCTTCCAAGAATCAAAACACCCCAATTCTAGCCTCACAGGCTGAGAGAAATGGCCGTTCACAGAAGTGTTTGACTGGGCAGAACCTGGGAGGCTTAGCAGCAGGGATGCCAGGCCACACTGAGAGGCTTTGCTCTTGGACAACTGTCACAGAAGGAGTGCACACACATGGAGAAATACACGGTAACATTAAGTGTGTGACATACCACCCTCAATCAATCATACCTTCACATATGTGCACACACAAACAAGCATAGACGCTTCCAGTCGATCATGTAGACTTGGGATATAAATATATGTACAGAAAATAAACAGACCGTGTTGGACACATTACATGTGCACCCACACCTGACTCGGGATATTGGCGAGTCTTAAAGCTTAACCAAAGGACCTTAGCCTGTCAGTCAGACTCCTTGCCAACCCTCTCCTCTGCCCACAGTGGGCACTTACAAGTGTGTGTGGGCGGAGACACCACAGTCTTCTGGTGGGACCTGGAAGTAAGCTATAGGAGCTACACTGATGTCAAGTTCTGGAGATGCAAGCAAGGGCGGTTTACAGAAAGTAGCTGGGGGTCCTCTTGCCCAGTCTGCTGTTCTGGCCTGGCCCCAGTAACCTGTGACCCTGGATGAGGTTATTGGGTTGACTTGCCAGCTCTGGTGAACCCCTCCCTGCACAGGCCACTGCCTTCTCTGGAAGGCAGGATGGAGCGTGGACTAAGGGTGGGTTCCTAATGGAGTGGATACTTTCCTTCGGAAAGTTCATTTGCAGGTTTGCATCCAAGGGTGTGTTTTCTTTAAGTCTCAGCCAGAGGTTGGATTTCAGATATCCTCCGCTGACTCTGACTGCTTGAAGTTCTGTTTATTTGTTTGGATTGGCCAGTCAGAAGTTAAAATAAATAAACTCTATTCCTTTTAGGATCTTGCTCAGCACACTTTGGACATACGACCTGCTGCCTGGGACTGGACTAAGAAGGAGCTCTTTGTTGATGACATAGAGAGGGATTTCCCTGTGCCCTGCTGTCTCCACACCCCCGCTCCAATCTATTCCGTTCCTTCACCCACTTTCTGTTGTGTAGCTGTGGCAACACCCTGACGTGCCTTCCTGGGCTCAGAAGGCTTGGCAGGTAGACATCATCACACACTGTTCCTTTTCCTGGTCTGGCTGGAGATCTCACAGTGAGTTCTGCGTCTTCTCAGGCAGGGTGCCTGGGTATCCATATCACCTCCTCCCCTCCAGGGGTGTCTTGTTGGTCCCTGTTGACTCTGCTACGTCTACGTCAGCTTCCTTTCCCCTTGAGTGTGTCCCTGTGACTGAGAAAAGAGACGGCCACCTCTCCCCAAACTCTCCTCACTATCTCCGCTTCCCAAAAATGCTCACACTCAGCCGGCCCCAGTGGCCAATGGCTTAACTCCTTATACATCCCCAAAGGGCTGACAGTTATGACAGACAGTCATGTAAATACCTTGTACTGCAGCATCTGTCTCTGTGGGATGGAATTGATCCCACACCCATCAGCAGGTGTGAGCTGTAAATAAAGCAAGGTCCAGCTACACTCAAGGACTGAGGCTCTGGGCATGACAGGCAAGGCCGGCCTGAGAACAAGATGTTGAGGGACAGAAGCCAGAAGTAGAAGGGCATGCTCGGCTTGCTTCCCTTCCTGTGAGATGCTCAGGCCAGGTAAACCAGGCAGAGAACTGAGGACAGGAGCCTGGGTACAGGGCAGGGATGGGTGCAGAGGCAGGAGCAGAGACTGCTTTAGAGTTGCTTCTGGGGAGAGGAGAGCATGCTGGGAAAGATGAGAGCCTGGCTGCACAGCCCTGAGGGAGTGCTAAATGGCTTAAATGCTAAACATATGTATTTTGCCACAATTTACCCAAATAAGCAAACCCTTGACAGTTAAGTTGGTTTAGAACAGAAAGAAAGAAACAAACAAATACTAAATAAAACCAAACGAGTTTCACCAGAGCCCCGGGATACCCTTCCTGTCAATTGTCTTCTCTTGTCCTCTGGGGTGAGGGCACTTCTGTGGCAGCCATGGGGGTGGGGGAGGGGGAGGAATTCACTTGGCAAGGTGAGTATTGCTGAGACAAGCCCAAGAACCCCCTCTTGCATGAGGAGACTATGGCCCAGGCTGTCCCTCTGCCCCAGAGTGGAGACATAAGCTTTGAGAAGCACTGGGAGCCACGCTATCCAGGAGGCTGGGGGTGGGGCTAGCCTTGCCTTGTCTTCTTGCCATCCTCCACCAAGGTTCCCCCCCCTGCCCTGCGATTAGCAGCAAGAGGATGGCTTGTCTAATCCAGCTCCCGCTGAAACAACAGGCTCCCTAATTGAAATGTATGAGAAACAATTAAGGCTAATTGGTACCAATTAATTCGTGATTTTCTCCAAAAGGGTACACAACGAGAGGCGGAATCGCATTACGGGTTTCCGAGGACTCACAGACTGCTTCCGTGGGGACACTCGGTCTCCACAGGCACTCACGTGAAATCTCTACAATTACATTCCTCTCTCAAACAGGTTCGTGTGGGCAGGGGGACTGTGTCTCAATTCTCACACACGATGGCTCTTGAGCCCGGGTATCCATACACATTCTTGACAGAGCTGGGACAGGGAGCAGGATTGGGGGTCCTGTCTGAAAGACCCACCTGCCTGGAGCACCTTCATGGAGCACCGGCCTGGAGCACCTACAGACACTTTTCTCCCCTCCCACCAGACTCGGCCACTCAGACCCTCGAGACTGTCACCTATCACATCTGTATCGAGGGACCCTGAAATCCCAGAATCCTCCAGGAGGTACAGATCTGGCTGCAGTAAGCTGTAAGCCCTTGCTGCTACCACTTCCAAAGAGGACCCTGTGGTGGACTCCGTTAGCCTAGAGCAGAAAGCATTCCACTCAGGCAGGAACTGGGATCACAGATACTCTAGCCAAGGGCTCAACCCATGGGCTGGTAATGGAAGAAAAGCTACTCTCGGGGCCTTCCCCAGGGAAGATGCCAGGCCAGCAGTTGTCTGCACCATGCATCTGCAAATGGCAGTCAGGGCTGTGGTGAGGACCTGACCAACAGATAGTTTGTTGAAGATTAAGTCTCTACTACTCCTCTGTAGCCAGCATAGAGCACACACCCCTACCCTATTCGTTTTCTTATCCATTCAGGCTGCCCACCCTGACTTCTTGGATACAGAGTTCTGCTCTAGGACGTGCCCTCTATGGAGATGGTCCTGCCCAACCAATATGCTCTGGTCGGTCGGGATGGTCCCCTAAGTCTCCTCCTGTGTCCAGTGCCTCCATAAAATGTGGTCCCACCAGGTTAATGTGGGGAGCTGAAACCAGGTTAATGTGGGACATCGACAGTGCCCATTCCCTCAACCCACAGGGTGGGGGGTCCAAGCCCACCCAGAAGTGAGCCCTCTCCCTGGGGAAATACTTGTTCTAGGCTATCCCCCAGGAGCCCATGGTGGGCAGGTGCTGTCTGTTGTGTGGGTTCAGCCTCCTCCTTATCTGATGGAGTTGCTTCAATTCCCAGCATTCAGGTCTACTTCCTGTGAACTGAAAGCCTAGCTCCAGACACAAAGGGCTGGCCCTTATCTCTCGGCACCCCTGACCCTAGATACACACGCCCCCGGGAAGCTCTCATTTCACCAGGTGAGACAGCTCCTGGTGCAGGGTAAGAGAGGTAAGACAGCTCCTGGTGCAGGTGGTATGGAACAGCCAGGGAGGCTTCTAAGCCTGGAAGGCAACGTGTGACCTCTCCACTCCAAGGTGAAGTGGTGGCCAGATGTCTTAGAGACATCCTTAACCCCTCTTGGCTGAGAAAGCTAACAGCCCTCTGGAAGGCCCTGAGTCTTTCTACCTTTGCCTCTAGGCTCAGCCCCAGGACCTACAAGAGATTATAAGCCGTACCCCCCTCCCCTTGGTGAGGGGGAGTTGTTTGCTTTCCCCAGCCTGAAGTTCACCAGCCCTATGCTTTCACTGAGAGGGTCAGGGAAAAGGCAGAATTAACTTGGAAGCTGAGCTGAGGGTCCAGCATGTCCGATGTCCAAGGAACGAAGTGCAGGAGGGGTCCTGGGACTTCTGGTCTGCATTCACAAGACTGTGGCCAACACCCAGCTTGGCTGCTTACTTCTGGCTAGGCAAAGGTTAAGTGCTTCTGTGTGATCTGACAAGTCCAAGGTGAAGTGGGTGGGGAGATGTCTCCCAGGCATTCTTAACCCCTCTTGGCTGAGAAATTTCACAGTCCTCTGGACAGGCTCTGTCTTTATCACCTGTGATATGAATCAGAGGCCCCTGAACACAGAGCTGCATTCTTAAAGGGACAGACCTCAAAGCCTCCTCTTGGATCTCTGCTTCTTCCCCTGGCTCACCTCCTGTGTACACTTCTTCCCAGCTGGACAAACTCAGCTCAGAAGCTTACGAAGTTCCTAGTGGAGTCCTAGCTGCTAAAGCGCTGGGTCTTCAAAGCTTTAGCAATGGCCAATCCTCTGGGTCTTTCTGCTTTCTTTCACTGTAATGCTGATTTTCTTATAGCCAGGGTCACTCTCAATCCCTGAAAACAAGTTCTATACTGACATCTTCCTATGCAGAGCCCATAAGATCAAAGTCTACAGGGCAGGCCCATGGCCTCTGCTGGAGCTGACTTTACCTGTTCTTATAGGGGCTCATCTCTAGCACATCTGGGGCCAGCCTCTAGGTCCCACTGCAACAACAGGCCACATGATGCCAGGATATCACGTGATTAAGGGGACCTAAGAGTATAGAGGGCCCAGGATGGGGCTCACTATTCAGTGTGGGCTTTGAACACCAGGAAATATACCCCAAGTCTCACATGACCTTGGAGGCACTGAGTCCTGGATGGTTGGTCCCATATCTGCTCTGCACTTTTTGGCAGCCATTCTGGAGGTCTTCATAGAAGAGGGTTGGCTTCTAGGGCTGTAGGAGGGGCTGCAAGATCTTCCTTATTTTTGACAGAACTGGTTCGAGGAGGGAGAACCCTTTCAATATCAAGGAGAAAGGACTCCTGCTAGGCCGTAGGAACAGGACCCAAAGTCCTCTTTAGTGCTATGGAATAGGCCCTGGGAACCCTGAACCTGAGACTCTGAGCAGGAATCTGGGTGGGTCTATACTATACTTCTCTCCCTTACTAAGAAAACTGAGGTACAAGAGGTGGACAGTGAACCAGGATCCCACATATCTACATAGCTGGAGCTGACTGTGTCTTCTAGGGCCCTTCTTGGGCTCTGATACCTGAGACTGTTTCTCAGGGTGGGGACTCATTCCTAGGTCTGTAGAGACATGCTCTGGGTACAGCAGTGGGTCTTCCAGCAGCCTTCTCTGTCTTGTGCTGTCTGTGTCTCAGCCCAGCGACAGAGACCAAAGCCTTTGATTCAAGAGGACATCTGTACATCCTTACGAAGCTCTGTAAGGAACCCAGCTGCCAGAGGAGTGACAAACCGCTAGACCAATGTCAGTTTCCCCATCCCCCACCCCCACCCCCCCATAGGCCAGTTGACACAGCCAGGAACTTGTTACCCACTCAGAGGGACAGTTTTAGTTCTCACTGTCATTTAGTGGGTGGCAGAGACACCGCACAGCACGAGACAGCTCCCTGTGGCAGAACTTGACCCTAAGCAAAGCAGTTTTATGGCTGACAGACCTTGACCAGGAAGCACTACTATCCCTGCTGGGGTCAATTAAAAAGCTGCAAGCCCAAGCAGGGACTAGCCTTGGAGAATCTTCCAGGCTTGGCTGTGCCCCACCTCACCCACTGAGCACTTTCCCACATCCCAGTTTCCAGGAAGCCCAGTGTCTCCTCACTGGTATCGCACTGGGTACCATACATCTGCCTGGTTGCCTTCCTTCATCCCTGCTACTATGACCTTAGCCTCTGAGAAAGGCTCAGCTCTGCCACCCAGGTGTCCATGGGCAGCAGCCATAAGCAGAGGCTGATACTCTGCCCATCAGTACATGGTCAAATAATAGCACTGGAATGACAGCCCCATCCAGGACCTGCTACAGCCACCCACTGTTGGTCCTAACTGGAGAGGTCACTGAAAGATGATTCTGAATCCATGACTGGGGAGTGGTGAGGGGGAAGGGTGAGAGGGAGGGATGGAGGGCAGGGTCTAGGGAAAGAAGCGAGGCCAGGTGTGTCTGCTGAGATGCTGCCAGAGGAACCCAGGATAGCAGGGGTATCTCTGCCTAGATCTGCCAGTGGAACCCCAGGATTGCCTGTTGAGAACAGTCATGGACTTCCCCACCAGCCACAGTTCTGTCTCCTCCTTAAGCCAAAGGGTCTAGCTCGGTCTAGCACCCCTTGTTCCTGAAGGGTTCAGAAGGCTAGAGGAAGGAGCTCCATGGGACACCTTACCAGGTGAGGATTCAAACAGGAGAAAGTCCATATGTAGGTACAGATACACGTGATAGCGTTGGGCTTTCCCTGCTCTGTGTGCAGACTGTGGCCTTACCACCAGCCTGGGGTCTGAGGGCCACTCGGCTGCTTCAGTCTGTCCTCATGCTCCTTACAGGCCAGTCACCTGCGGAGGCCCCGCCTGGCAGGACTGAAAGCTGACTCCTGTGAGGAGCAATTTTTCTGTCTGAAACAGAGGAGACATTGTGCCTAAGTGATGCCAAGCGTGGCCCGCCTGTGCGGGGGCCAGGGGACACCTCTGTCCCCAGCCTCCAGACAAAGCAGCCTGCTTTTGTTGACAGACCCCAGCAGAGGGACTGTCAGCGGGCACCTGGTGATGGGGACACCAAGCTGGTGGTGAGGACAGTAGTCCTGGCAACTCTGGAAGTACCAACCCTTGCTGTCCATGGCCTCAGTGTGCCATGCTCTAGAGGGTCGCATCACTGACCACAGTGAGCAGAAGAGGCAGCCCTGTCACCTAAATCTAGACCATGCTCAGACCCCAGGCCCGGGCTGGGGTGGGCACGTGTCTAATCAAGAAGCAGACCCATGACTCTCAGCCATGCAATACTTGTCATGTACTCTACTGGGGTGTGAGGGAGGGGGAAGAAGAGAATGAAAGGAAGGTAGACTGAGGGAAGGAGAGAGAAAGGAGGGAGGGAGGAAAGAAGGAAGGAGGGAGGGAGGAAAGAAGGAAGGAGGGAGAGAAGAAGAGGGAAAGGAGGAAAAAGGAAGGGAGGGGAGGAAGGAAGGAGGAAGGGAGGATGGAAGGGGGAGGAAGAAGGGAGAGAGGGAGAGAGGAGGGAAGGAAAGAGGGAGGAAGGGAAGGAGGGAGGGAGAAAGGGAGAGTGAAGAAGAGGGGAGGGAAGGGTGATGAAGGAAAAAGAGGAAGGGAGAGAAGAAGGAAGGATAGAGAGAATAAGGAGAGAGGGAGGGAGGAGGAAGGGGAGGGAGAAAGGGAGGAAAGAGGGGAAAAGAGGGAGGAGAAAGGGGGAGGGAGGGAGGGAAGGAAGAAGGAAAGCCTAGAGGGAAGAAGGAAGAAGGAGGGAGGAAGGAAGGAAGGAGGAAAGAAAGACAGAGGGAGGGAAGAGGAAGGGAAGGGGAAGAAAGAAAGAGAAGGAGGACAAAGGAGGAAGGGAGGGAAGGAGGGAGAGAAAGCCTAGGAGTCAGACTGATCTCCTCTGCCTTCTGCATACTAGCAATAGCATGCCATTCCCTGCCAGCGTCCGTTCGTCCGTCCGGCTGGAGAGTCCTCCTTGAGCCAGGGCCTCTTCCTCCCGTCTGTGAGACAGGGAGGTGAATGACAGCACTGCGGAGAGCCCCTTCCTCTTTTCCCAGTGAAAAATCTGCTCCTGCTGCCTGCAGGAGCAGCCCAGGGGAGGCGGGATTCAGAGCTCAGTGCCCTAAACTTGGACGGCCTCTTTGACATCATTACTAAGTTGTTTCATTGTTCCCTGCAGGGGCCAGAGGTTGTAAATACTGGAGGAAAAGCCCTCTCTGCTGATGAGGTTCAGGGACATGAGGCCTGCAGTTTTTACTGATCTGGATTAAGGGCAATCAAGCCTGCTGGAAAGTACGGCTGCTCCCAGCCAAGCAGCTCCTGACAGTGTTGCAGGCTGTATTTCTTAATACTGACAACGTGGAGAAGGAGAATAGGAAGCCTCTGGCGTAAGACTTATGGGTATTCCCCAGGCTGAGTCCTACCTTCCCAAGCCTACAAACTGTCAGCTCTCTTGGTTGGTTCTGGAGGCTCCTTGACAGCAGGATGCTCCTGGGAACAGAAGGAGTACTCTTTACAGATGCTGGGCCAGGCTCTGTTAGCATAGATGCTCAGGTCTGGTACTCACATGGCATGAAGGTAGGGACTGATCTTGGTCTGCCTTGCTGAGCTTAGGCTGAGCAGTGCTCACCATCTTCTGAGTTGCTCTGAGCTCAGGGGTAGACTTGGGCATGAAGGAAGGGTGTGTGTGTGTGTGTGTGTGTGTGTGTGTGTGTGTGTGTAAGGTTGTCTCAGCCAGAACCAGCAAGGTCAGTGGGTCCTTATGCAGTGGGGACCCTGACACTCCTAAGACATCCAGGAAACACCAGATCTGACAACAGCACACAGGAGACACCAGCAAAGGGCACACACTGATCTGAAACAGAGCCCATAGGATGCTAGGGTATCACTGCCCAGGTACCAGCCAAGTCGGGGCCAAGGATGGCAGCATGCTGTAAAACTCCCTGCAAGCCAGGGCTGTCTGGAAAGCTGTAACAGAGAGCTACCCACAAGCTGTACCTACTATCTGAATCTGCCAAAGCCTGGAGTATGTGTGGGAAGAAACAGAAACTCAAGGAGGTCTAGATCCTGGGGTCTTGGCCTGGAACCCCTCAAGCCCTGACATTAAGCTTTTGTGTGTGTTTTTTTCTGCCCAGCATTGACAGGCATGGGGAACAAGACAGGATATGGAAAAAGTGAAGGAAAAAATTGGGAAAGGGGAAGGGTTTGAAGTACATGTCAAGAGAGCTATCACTCAGCTGGGCTTCTGCATAGGCAGCTGCGTGCTATAAGTATGCGTGCCTCTGTGCATGTGTGCATGTATGCAGATGCTCATGTGTGTATGTGCTTGCATGTGTGCATATGCTCATGCGTGTGTGCGGATGTGTGTGTTGTATTGTATATGTATGTGTGTGTACGTGTGTGTGTATGTGTGTGTGTATGTGTGTGTGGTGAATCTGTATATTGTGTGTGTGCTCGCACACGTCTGTGTGCTATATGTGTATGCAAGGGTATGTGTGTGTCACAACATGAATGGGTGCTTCTGTGCACGGACTAAGTCTATAGGAGAGTGTGCACCTGTGCATGCACACATGAACTGCTTATATATTTCTGTACACATATGTGTAAGTTTGTGTGTTGCATATAGATATGCATGTGTTTCTTTATCTGAGCATATGTGGGTTCATGTGATATTTTTATGCAGATACATAAGATGACTCCAACAGCGAAATCCCACGACCAAAAACAGGGTAGATGGATGCCGGTGTCCACTGTGGAAGACAGGTGCTCTCAGAGCCCCACTCCCCCCACCCAGCTTGGGGTACTGGTCTACTGAGCCAATGTGGTTCTCCTCTGCCTGCTTGTAGTAGGGCTACCCCAGGGTCCTAGATGCAGGGGAGAGACAGGGAGGGTCCATTTTGGGAACACTCACTGGCCCTTCTTCAAGATCTGGCTACAGGGATTGGACCAAGGGCTGCTGGAGGCTCTGTTGTCTTTAATTCTGTTTTTACAAGGAGTGTGAGATTTACAGGTTCTGGAGGGGAAGAAAATGGTGTAACCTGAGTCAGTCAGCAGCAGTTCATGCCGGGCCAGCTTCACTCTCAAAGTCTGCCAGAGGACGCTGAGCACCAGGTCTGAGGAGAGACGGTACCCATGATCACCGTGCCCTGGACCGTGATAAGGATCACACTCACCTACGTCACATGCAGATGCCTACATACTCCTCACACAAATATACCCACACAGACGCACGAGTGTCTACATGCAAACACCACATGAACTCACACGCACTCAGATAAATATACCTATGTGCAACATACAAACTTAGACACGTGTACAGAAATACATAAACAATCATGTCACACACAGATGCACACGCTCCTACAGACTTAAAGTCTAATCCTGTCACACTTCCCTCCAAACACATGCACACGCACACGCACACGCACACGTATATTTATAGCACATAGCTGCCTATGAGGTCAGCTCAGCTGAGCGGTGGCTCCCTTGATGTGTACTTCAAACTCTTTGCCTTCTCTAATTTTTTTGCTTTCATTTAAACAATGGAAATTATTTTCATTTATTTATGTGTGTGTTTGCCGCACGAGTGCCAGTGCCTATAGAGGCTGGATGAGGCCATCAAATTCCCTGGAGCTGGAGGTATAGAGGGTTGTGACCTTCCCAGTGTGGATGCTGGGAACTGAACTCAAGTCCTCCAGAAGAGCAACAAGAGCTCTTCTCAGCTTCCAGCTGTGTGTGTGTGTGTGTGTGTGTGTGTGTGTGTATAGTGGTGGTGTATGTGTGTGTTGTTGTTGTTGGCAGTATGTACTGGTGGTGCTGAGTGTTGGTGGTGCTAGTGTGTGTGCTCGTGTTGTGTTGTTGTTGTTGTGTGTGTGTGAGCATGTGTGTATGTGTGTGTGTAGTGGTGGTATATGTGTGTGTTGTTGTTGTTAGTATGTACTGGTGGTGCTGTGTGTTGGTGGTGGTAGTGTGTGTGTTCGTGTTGTGCTGTTGTTGTGTGTGTGAGCGTGTGAGCATGTCTGTATGTGTTTGTGTGCCTCTGCCTGTGTGTTATGTTGTACAAACCGCTCCGAAATGGCCCCCATGTGTGTAGAATGGACAAACTCTTGTCCAGCCTTTGTCCCTCTCGAGGCTGACACAGTGTGCACTGCAGGTGCCTCTCTCAGGTGGTTGGCTCAGCTGTGCCACCTGGCTGGAGGAAGCAGGAGCAGGTCCCTGTCTACCAAGACCTGATTCTCTCTGGTCTCAAGGGACACAGACAGAATAGGTGTAGCTCAGAAGCTCTTGCTGCCACGGTGGTGGCTGGGCAGGGTGCAGGGCCTCTGACTTGCTTCCACCAGGGGATCGATGGAGATCAAAGAACTCTGTCTTATCTTAGGAGGACCTTTGTGCGGTGCCAGGAGACAGGTTCAGCAGGAAGGCATGGGGCTTTCTAAAAGAGTGAGGGCTTCATTTAAACAAGTACATTATTGATTCTTCTATTTTCCCTTCTCTGAGTCAGGGGGACCAATGCAGACTTTGGCCTCAGAGACTATAGTAACAGTGACCTGATAAACAAGGCCTGCTGTTCAAGAAGGCCAGTCCTAGCCAGTTTGCAGGTTCTTTGGTCACCTGCTTCTTGCCTCAGAGGCAGTCCTTAGCACATAGCTATGCAGAGGCCCATTTCAGAGAGAAAGAGGGAGAGGGAGGGACAGGAAGGGGGGACAGGGAGATGGGGAGGTAGTGGGGAAGGAGGGAGAAGGAAGGGTGGGGGAGGGGAGGAAGAATGGAATAATTTGCCACTGCAAATTCCAGAGTCTCACACGAAAATCCCCAGGAATCTATAAGGTCTGGTCTCAACAGACAGTGATTGATTTTCCTATCTCAGTTTAAACTCCTTGTCTGGACTGTGGAGAGATGGCTCAGCAGTTAAGTTCCTGTATTGCTCTTGCAGAGAACACAAGTTGGCTTCCCAGCACCCACCCACATCGGGAGGCTTGCAATGGAGAATACAATGTCAGTTCCAAGTTCTCCATCGCCCTCTTCTGGCATCTACTCATACTGCACCCATGTGCACATACCCACACATAGACATAACTTAAAACAGAATAAATCTTTAAAGAATCTTTGTCTTGTTATTTGGCACATGCGTGGTGTTTGATTGTGGGGCTGCAATACTGTTAATGAACAGTAGAGGGTAGTAGTGTATGTTTTGCCTGGTTCTCTATCCAAGAAAAGAAAGAGGGTCTCTGGCTAAGCCCTGTGTTCTAGGCATGGCTATTGGTTGCCCTCCTCAGGAGTAGTTCTGTTAGTTTCTCTCTTCATAGTGACCTGCTGTGTGTAGCCAATATCTGGTGACTAAGACAATATCTGGCCCTGGAGCCCTCAGCAGTGTATCTCCAAGGGGTCAGGTGTCTAATCTTGGCTTGCCTTTTGTCTTTTTGCAAATGTGAGCCAAGAAGATGCATGCGCCTGCCTGAGAATGACAGCTTCAGGACTGTGTGGGTAGAAGAAAGAAATGACTCCAAGCTAGAGACCAGCAGATTCCAGCTGAACCTTGATGTTGCCTTTGACATGGGAAGTTCATTACAAGGCTGACCCCATCCATCCTCCATCCTGAGGGTGTCTCACCCTTCTGCTCCACTGACTCCACAGCCTGGTTGATGGTGGCTTCAGATTCCTCTTTAGCTAACTCTGCTCAACATCAGCCTCAACTGCCAATCTTCCCGTAGCCCAGCTCTTCCCAGTCAGAGAATGCTAAACTCTGGCACAAAGCCCAAGGATGGCAAAAGAAAACACACCTTCCTCCCGTTCAAGTCTCAGTCCTCGATGCTGGTGGCATTAAAAAAGAAGATTCAGGCTTAGTTCACACCAAGGACTTGCACTGGCTTCTCTATCCCTGCAAGGGACTGGAGGGCCAGGCACCTGGAGCCTATAAGGCCTGGCCACTGGGCAACACCACCCCAGCATAATCAGTGGGCTCACTGGTAGCATTTCTTGCTGCCATTTCAAATGTCATGCCATGTCTGTTGCTGTCTGTGGCACTGAAGAGGAGACAGACAGTCAACCATAGTTGCATCTTCCCTGGAACAGGGA
The DNA here is from genome assembly GCF_004785775.1 of Grammomys surdaster. Taxonomy (NCBI): domain Eukaryota; kingdom Metazoa; phylum Chordata; class Mammalia; order Rodentia; family Muridae; genus Grammomys; species Grammomys surdaster. The sequence goes on along the minus strand of NW_021620991.1, from coordinate 1,191,492 downwards.
AGGATGTGGAGGGCCAAGAAGCTCCAGATAGCTTGTGACTTTCCCCTTGTTCCTTGTCTTTCAATGAGCTGGGGGAAGTCTTCTCTCTTGGTGATCCTTAAGCAACTAGATGGTATTCAGGGTTTATAATTCTACTTTTTGTTACTTTTACCTTAGTATGTGGTTACTGGGATTTAGAGTCCTTAGAGGAAGTTCAAAGGCTATAGCTGTATCTGGTGAGGATACAGCTAATGACCCCATGTTAGAAAAATGAGTTTTATATGTCTGTGAAGTGCTGAGTCCTATCTGCCCACATTGTCTGGTTTAAGTTGTGAAAGAATTAAGAAAGAAAGGAAAAAGAACATTGGAAGAAAAAAAAAAGAATTGGAACCACATAATAATTTTCTTAAAAACCAACCATCCAACGGTGTCCAGGTCGTAGGAGCAAGCATGGGTCTGAGAGAAAGAGCCATGGGTTAAGAACCCGGCAAGACAGAGCAGGAAACAGTTCCAAGGACACTCTTAATACAGTTATTAAAATCCGGTCCGTATCTTCCTTATAATTGGGTTTCACCGCATAATTTAAGAAAAGCCACACAAAAAAAAACCTTGCAGTGAAAAACCGGGGTATAATTTTCTTCAATCAAGCCTGACTCATGACTGCAATTACCCCGAACCCTTTGCGCGCTCACTGCGATGCTCCGGGCCGCTCGGGGCCGCTGTGGGTGGCGACCTTTCATGTGTTCCTCAAACCGGTCTTTATTGTAAGGTTTCAAATTAGCGCTAGCAGCAATGAGCAAATTTGATAATTCGATCTCAAATTAGTTAATGTAATGTGCCAGTAACCACTAACTAGTGCGTTACAAAGATGAAAATGTATCTTTTTGGAGTTGGGATACAAAGTTAACCAGCCTGTCATTTGACTTTTGGAAACTTTTTTTGGGGTCTTCATTAAAGGAAATAATCTCCTAAGCAATGTGCATCCTTGTGGCACCTGGGTGTCCGGGGAGGAGGGGAAAAGGGTGGTGGAGGCAGGAGAGCAGAGGCGGGTCCTGATGCCTGTCCTCAGAGGGCTTCCAGAAACAGCTATATCTAATGGCCAGGTGGTCGGGGGTGAGGGTGGAGGGGCAGTAATGATCCAGCCCACAGATGGTTCTGCTTGAACATTACTACTCAAAAGACAAGCTAGATGCTCTTGGCAACCCGATGGCACCAGACCTGGTGGCTTCAAACAGCCCATTCACTACTATGGAACTTGTGGGCCAGGATCAACTCCTGCTGAGCCACCACAAGAAAGGGTCCCAAGAGATCACATGCCCGTGTGTTTGTCCTTGTCAGCTGGGGTTTCTGTAGGGTCAGCGAGAACCCAGCTAGGAATGTCCGTAGCTCCATCTCTTTCCTGTCATCTTTCTCAGGTCTACACAGGACATCTACTTATGTCACCAGAACAGAAAGACAAGGTGGCAAATGTCTCTTAACCTCAAACAGCAAGCAAGAGAGATGTCTATGGCTAGGGACTCGGCTGAGTAAGGGGGGCTTGCCTTACAAGCACAAAGGCCTGAGATCAATGCCCCAGGACTCACATAAAAAGCCAGGTGTGGTGGTACACACCTGTAATCTCATCAGTAAGGAGATGGTGACAGGTGGATCCTGAGGCTTCAGGCCTCGAAAACCAAGATGAGTGGCATCTGAGGAAGGACATGTGAGACTGGCCTTTGGCTTCCTCTCATGTGTACAGGTGGGTGGGCATGTGTGCTCGAGCACACATACGTATACATACACACATGCGCAGACACATACACACAAAGAGACAGAGAGATCGACAGAGAGATAGAGAGAGATGGAGAGAGACGGAGAGAGGAAGGAAGGAAGGAAGGAAGGAAGGAAGGAAGGAAGGAAGGAAGGAAATAAGAGACATTTTCACACCAGCCACATTGCCAACAGTAGCAGGTCGCTGACCAAGGTTTACCTAATGCTTTCTGTGCACAAGGCTATGGAGAGCCTAGAGCCCAGGCCTGGCTGGATCATAGTGCCACTGCCTATGGACCACTTTGCAGCCCCTCCCCCCCATCTCCTCAGCTCCTTGCTCTCAGTATTTAATGCATGTCATTGGCATTTAATATCCGACGAGCCTTCCCTGGAAGTCGATGAACATGCAGTGGAGTCCCGAAGAATTCCAAAGCTCTTTCAGGCTGGGGGGAAGGACCTCCCTGCATTCAGGAGGCCAGCTTGGCTGACCCCCACCCCCACCCTGTGGGTGGCATGGGGTCAGTCTGAGAAAAGAGTGGAGAAAAGGGCCAGACTGTTGCTGGGAAGTTCTGTGGGGGCCCTGGACCTGTGACTTTAATCAGAACTGAAAGGAGCCTCCAGCCTGCCTGCCTGCCGGGACAGAGGATTCCTGTGCAGCCTGACTCCTGGAAGAGAAGGGACTGTTCTTTATCTGTGTGGCCCAAGCCCTCTCCTCCAGAAGGATGCCCCCAGCCCACTGAGAGCCGCCACTGTTCTCTCATCTGATGGATGAAAGGAATCTGGAAGCCTGATACTGTCCCCTGAGATGACATTCAAGCCCTCTGATACCTCTGCAGGCAGAGCCAGAGCTACGGCCGATGCATCTCCTCACCCCCACCCCGTGATCCTGGCCTCGGCTTGGAGGCCTGCCCTAATCAATGTAAACTAGAGAGACCTGGGGGAGACTCCGCTCTCGGAAGGTTAGAAAAGTAAAACGTGATTAAGAGTGAAGTCACCGGGGGATGCTCTCAATTGAAGCCTTTGAAACCAGCTCGGGTGGATCAGCTTTCCCTCACCGGGAGACTTCTTGTCAGTTTCCATGTAAAGTAAAAAGACGAAAAATGCAAAAGACAAAAGCGTTTGGGGCCCTCCTCCTCTCCAGGAGGCCAGGGACAGCCACCATGTTCTCTTGGCGCGTTAAAAAAAAAAGTCTAACAAAGAACAACTAGCTGGGCTTACTTCTGATAGAAACAGGGAGAGTGAAGCTCACCAAAGTCTCCCTGCTATACACCACATCTTTCAGCAGAAGTTCCTCCGGGCTTTCAGTCTCACCCTGCCTCTACCTCTGTTACCCTGGCTGCTGCAGCAGTGTTCAAATCCATGGACACAGCATCCTCGGTGATGGATGTACCCCTTCCTGGAACTTGAATATAAATCCTAGCCTGTACCATATCCCTGGCAGTTTGATGGATTGGGACTGTGGCTGCTTCGCCTTGTAAGAACCCTTTTAGAAAACTTGGAAAGGTAAGGGATGCAGGGAGAAGGACGGACGGACAGACAGACAGACAGACTGACTCAGCTCGCTGTGGGTTTCTGTCTCAATGGCCTTCCACTGGCAGGGTGTAGCTATGCAGTCCACAGTCCATCTCCCTCTCTCAGGATATGGCTAATCCTCAGGTTTCTCTGGGTGTCTGTTGTTACAATCACTTTATCGTAAACCGGCAATGGAGACATTTAAAGCTGCTACTGTTATAATGTATCCAATATGGGGAGGGGTGAGAGTTGAAGTCAACTCCTGGCTTCCTGTTCCATCTGTCTGCCAGACTGAGGCTGCAGGTCCAACGCATCCTCCCCCAAGGCTGGTAATTTCGAAAAATGAAGCAACTGAACCTGAATCAGGAGATCAAAGAACTAAGTACCCGGGAGAAGAAGAGGCAGGGCAGGGGGAGGGGCTCTGAGAAGCAGCTGGGACTGGGGTGTCAGTGATGTGGGATGGCCCAAAGCCCACTGGCCTTTACCAGTGAGGCAGGGGTAAAGTAGGCAGAGAGACAGACTCAGGCACATGAAATTGGCTTCCAGGGTTTGGAAGTGGGGGAAATGGAGACTAGAGGATGTTCTAAGTAACACCGGTCTCTTTTCTCGTCTCCTAGATGACCTGCACCTGACCTGTCTCTCTTGTGACCCGGCTATCAAATCAGCCCCAGGAAAACCACCTTTCATCTTCTCCTGAGACTTAAGTCCTTCCATTTCTTCTCTTTTCCTTCCTCTCTCCCCTCTCTTTCCTTTTGTCTTTCTGCCTGCTCCCCTACCCCCATCTCTTCTTCCTCCTCTCCTGGTCAGATCCCACCCTCTCTGTCCCTCCAAATTTCCAGTGACAAGTTAAAAAGAAATTTTGTCAGTAGTGTTGTGAAAAGCCACCAAAAGTGACACCGTGCAGCCTCGCTCCCACCAGTTTCTGTCCCCCACACCCCTGTTACCATCCTTAGATACTCGGGGCTTGAACTGTCAGGGCCACCCAGGACCCAGGCTCTTCTCTCCTTGGATTCAGGTGACATGGTTTGAATCTGTTTCCTGTTCCCGGTTCTAATAAGAATATGGACTGTGGAGAGTGGTCTCACCTCTTGACAGCGGGTGACTTATCAATTTCGTTTTTATTTTCAAGTGGGTGAGTCTATGGCAGGAGCCCACGCTTCCCCCACAGTCGGCGATAAATCGTGACTGAGTGCTAACAGCATACACATTGACTCCCATTAATGCTTCCTGTGTCGGGATGCCGGGCTAGAGCCAGTTCGACTGCATGAGGAGCTTTCCCGCTGGAGGAGCGAGGCCTCTGGGCTGCCTTCCAGTCCTAACTGGCAGCTAATGCTTTCACACATTCACAAAACCCATGCTAGGGGTGCAGGCACAGCTGGGGTTTGCCTGGGTCAGAGATCACAGTGGGCCCTCTAGGCCCTGGGTGATGACTTTCATCCAGGTGGGGCACAAAGAAGAGCGTGGGGTGCTTGCATGGTGTGACTGTCACAGGCCTGAACCGACAGCTTCTAGTTTCCGTGCATATTGTCTTTTTTTTTTCTCCCTGTTTTGCTTCTTATTCTGCCTGCTTTGGGAGGTGAGGGCCAGACTTTGCACCTCTGAGACCCTCTGTCCTGCCTGATTTGAGACGGGGGAGCCGGGTCTCTGCACCCCCAAGGCTCTCCTGCTCCTGTGGGGCTCCACTGGGGCTCCTGGGACACTGAGCTCCTAAGCCTGGCAAAGCGTCCCACCCTGACTCAGGCCTTGGATGACTAATCATGACAGAGTGTGGAGATCAGCTCCGGTCCCTCCAGAGCCGAGCGGAACTCCTGGGAGCATTTCATAGACAGCTAGTGGTTAAATTCCTTTTCAACGAGTATTCTCGCCTTTATGTCTAAGCCTCCGTGGGCTGAAGGCTCGTGGATGAGGCAGCAGAAACCACATCCTTCACCATCACCACCCACCAGAACAGACTTAGCAACAGCAGAAGCTCTGCCACCAACCAGCTCCTTTAGAGAGGAACAGCCCCGAGTGCCCATGTGGGTTTCACCACACGTGTGTGTGACACTCCGGGGGAACACCAACTTGGTCCTTCATAGACAAACTCAAGGTCTTCCCATGACCGGTGGTCACGTTGCCTTTTAACTTACACGCCAAGGCACAGCTGTGTGAGCTATGTGCACGTGTGTATGCTCACGCCTTGAAAAGCCCTTGTCCCTGCATGCTAAGGTCACATGTGTTCCATATCCAAGTACGCTTTTCAGAAGTTATTTCTGGAAGAATGTTGAATCTCATAACAGCAATAAAGGGAAAATACTGGCTCAGCCAACACAAACGTGTGTCTGGAACATGCTCCAAAAAACCAGGAATGTGTGTGAGTTTGAAATCCCAGCCCCAGAGTTAAGCTCTGCCTATAGCTGGGCTTCGTGGAAAAGGGTGAAGGGTGCCTTCCCAGAAGCCCCTCACTTCAGCACAGCAGTCGGTGACCACGATTGCTGGCTCCGGGTTCCTGAGGTTTCCCTGGAAAGACATACTGACAGGATTGATGATAAAATCTGGAGCAATGGCCCCTAAAGATAGGATCTGGGCAGAGGAAGGGTTTAGGCCTCCTGCCCTGGTCTTTGGTCCTGTAAGGTGTACCCTGTTGTCCTTTAATAACCTGTCCTGGTGATCAGGCTTAGTACTATGATGTCATCTTCTCTAAGTCCCTCCCTGAATTTATTGTCTGAATTTATTGAGTTGGCACAGGAACAAGCGTCACAGGTGTGGCACCTACTTGCAGAGAGCTCCAGGCAGACAAGGCCAACTCTGGTATGGAACAGCCCCAGAGAATGTCCACACTGTTCCAGTTCAGTCCCAGAGGTCAGGAAACTAGGATCAATACTCATGGTATTTCATGATGAAGCCATTGAGCCAGGCTATGAAACCTTCTCCATGCGACAGGCAGCTCCAGGTCCTCGTCCTGTAATCCTGAAAGTCTTCTTCTTTCTCCTCCCCTCCCTTCTTCCCACCCGATTCCTGCAGCAGCCCTGGGTCCCCCTAAGGCCTAAGATTCTGTATCTGGAAGGGTTTCCACAGGAGCCAGGATCATATGCTGGAGTAGTGGGCACGGGAGAGTATAAGGTGGTGCCACCGAGGAAGTAGCCCAGGCAGCTCAGGGAAGGAGTACCATCCTACCTATGAATTCTCATCTCATGGGCAGATGAGAGGCTCAGCCAGGAGAGGTACTTGCCGTACAAGTCTGGTAACCTAAGTTGGATTCCTAGGTAGAAGGAGAGAGTTCACGCATGTGATACTGAAGACAAGAATTCCTTTCTGTCTCTAGCTTCCACATCCATTTCCGAAGTGAAAGAAGGTGAGAGGGTGGCCGTGGCCCTCGGCAGGCTCCCTGGGCAGAGCAGCAGAGCGTCTCACACAGTGGCAGAAACACTGAGTGATTGTTACAGGACTCTGGTTTGCATTAGCAGAAAGATGGCCTGGTCTCAGAACAGGACTCAGCCCCAGCCCCAGGGGTGGGCGTTAACCCCTTCAGCACCTCATCCTAACCGCACACAGCTGGTGTCCTGAAGCTAAGATGTCCCGGGTCAGGTTCAGCCAAGGACTGCCTGCACCCTGCCAACTTAGACCGCGCAGCTCCCTGTCTCTCTCTACGAGGACACATACGAGCACCACACATACATGCACGTGTTTGTACACACGGTCACATGTGAACACACGTGCATGTGTATATTCTCACACATGTACAAGCACAAAACCTCATGTGTGCGCATTCATGTACATGTGCAAATCCTTATATACACACATGCTCACAGATGCACATGCACACATCCATGTGTGTTAACACACGCACACATGCACAGACATGCTCTCCTTGTTACACATTCATGCATGTATACACAGGCACACACGTGCTATTCCTCTTGCAACCATATCAGCTGAGGTCATTAGAGGGCAGAGGAGGAAAGGGAGGAGCTGAGGCAGTTGCACGGCCGTTATCTTCGGGTGAGAAGGGTTTGGGGGCCACACAGCCCACCTGAGACACGATCTTGGAAGGGTTTGGTGTCCAACAACTCTGAGCTCACCCCAAGAAGCCTGACAAGGACCCCTGACAGCTTCAAAGTCCTGTGAGTTATGCCACTGTTTGGGCTGAGCTAGAGAGGATGGTGTAGTAGCTAGATCCATGAAGCCAATGTCCTTCAAACACTGGTACCTGGCTCATCAGGCTGTGTACACAGGTACAGCTGGGTCTCTTTTAGGGAGAGGGTGATGTGTGTGTGGGGGTTCGCTTCAGAAGATATGCACGCTGCCACAGTCTTCTAGCAAGGTTCCTGTCAGTATACTTTGCCTAGATCATCAAGGCCCAAAAAGGGGGAGAGAGGTCACTGTTGTGTTGACACCCATTTCACAGATGTGGAAACTGAGGCTCACAGAGCCCAGGACACTGCCTGCACTCTGGGATAGTCACAGACTACAGGACACACGTGTGACCGTATAATGATGCATGCTAACACACACCTTCTGTGTAAGAAGAATGACCGGAGTCAAGTCCACGGATGCACACGGACATGTGACTCTCCTGGACAACCTGAGGAGGGAGAGCTCCTCTCTGCAAGCCTGGCTTGCTCTTGGTGGGCATGCCCCTGTGTGGTGCTGAGAGAAGGCTCTTCTGGGGACTTACAGTCTGTGCCTAGTGTGGTGCGTCCAGGTCTCGGAGGACTCAGCCCAAGCCCTTCCAACTTGGCCTCTGAGAGCAGCAGCTGCTACAGGGACTTCCTGTCCCTTGACCTTCAGAGTCACAGGCCCATGACTGTGCAGTTGAGCCCTGCATAGAGCATGCTGACCCTGGAGGGACATAGACACATAGTAACCCATGGTGGCTCTGATGTTGGTCACATGACTCAAGCTGGGCACTTGACTTGGGCTGGTCACATGACTCATGCTGTCTGAGAAACATTTCCTGATCCCCTCACTCAATCTTTGTATCTCTACAGTATTTGATGGAAGAGAAAGAAGCACAGAGAGGGTGTGGAAATTGCCCAAGATCATAGAGCACACAAGGGACAAAGCAAGTGGAAATTCTGTGGGATCATTATTGTTGGTACCAGTCCTGAACTCAGTGATGTCACATCCAGGCGACTCCTACATCATTGCCAAGGCAACCGCCGTATACTCTCAGAATCCACCTGGCTACCTCACCTTTACCTGGGAAAAGACTACTTCGTCACTGCCCATATAAATAGGCAGAATTCTCTGACCTCTCTCTCTCCCTCCTCCCAGCCATCTTCTCGTTTCTCTCCCCAACTTTGCCCTCTGTCCTAATAAACTCCCTCTCTTCGTGGAACCGTTTGGTCTGGTGTGTTCTGTCCTAAGCTACGTGCCGAAGTCTAGCAATTATGCCCTGTGTTTGGTGCTGGGACCTGAACAGCACTTCTTCAGTACACTAGAAACACTGCCCTCCAATCAGAATCAGGGCTCTCTCCCCGGGACCCTCTACCATCTTGATTTAGGCAATCATGAATGGCTGGCTGTACCTGTGAGAGGAGACATTTCCAGAGGCGCTCCTTCAGGGGAGTCAGAGGGAATGGTAGAAGAGATCACAGAAGCCAGGGATAGAGAGAGGGAAGGCAGGCAGAAGGCCCAGTGTCCTCTCATGATGTTTCTCTCTATCCATGGGTGAGAACCTGGGATGGGGGCAAGTGTAGGCTGTCGTCTACAGAGCTTGGACTGAGTGGTCCAGGGCTGCCTGGTATTTCCCCGGAAGAGCAAGCCCTTAGAGAAGATGGGCTACGGGCTGCCCCGTGACCCCTCATCAGCTCTGCACGGCACAGCACAAAAGTTACCATTGCTCTAACACCCAGCATATCAAGTAGTCACCACTGTCTTTACTGTCCAAGGAAGAAAATGGAGGCACAGAGATGTTAGGGTGTCTAGCAGAGTCCCGTAGCCAGGAAACAGCTGCACTGAAGGCAAGCTGGTGGGCTGACCACACCCACACCTGGGCCAGTCATCCACCAGGCAGAATCTGGTACTGAGCATCAGCCTCTCCCCAGAGTGTGAAAGACTCCATCAGGGTTGCACCTTCAACAGGCTGGGTTCTTACAGGAGCCACGTTCAGAGGAAGCCAGGTAGGAAGACTTGCTGGTCAACCCAGGACCCAACAGAGATTAGGCAAATGCTGCCCCTTGATCACAGAGATCACATCTCAGTGGGGGAGGGAGGAGTCTCCAAGAATGCCCTGCTCAGAGTTCAGAAGGAACCTGAAGGGCCTGAGTTGCAATGGTACCTGGTCTGTATGACTCAGCCTCCTTTTTGTAGGGGACAGTGAGGCTTCCTGGATATGAATTTGCTAATACTTAACCTGGAAGACCCTGAAAAATCAGATGTTGGCCATGCTACCTGGTCAAAGAGTGCCATACAGCCCCAAACTGGGTAGTTCTGGGTTGGAGGAAGGAGACACTGTCTGGTGGGCCACTCTGCCTGATTTCCCATGACAGGTACACACAGGGCCAAGCCATGTGATGTGACCCTAAGGACCCCGGGGGTGCATAGTGATCGGAAGCTGAAATTTTGGGTTTCTGAGAATCCAAAGTCATAAGGGAGGTCACGTAATGGCTACCATGGTCTGTTTCACCCCGGTGGTGGCATGTGTCACAAACGTCCCTGCCCTTGGGGAGGGTCACTCACCCCAATTACAGAGCAAGGATGACTGCACAGGGCAGAGCTATTCCAACACCTTGCAGGGCCCGTGGGGAGATCTTTTTAAGACACGTGCCTCTGGGTTAGAGAGGTGAACTTCCTTCAGAAGCCACGCAATGCAGGGTGAAAGCCTGTTATGAAGAGACTGGAGTGAGCAAAGGGAACCTTGGGGAACATTGGAAATGTGACAATAGCCCTCTCCTTCCATAGGATTGGTACGGAAGGAGAGAAATGTCCTTTCAACACACTGGTGAATGTTTACATGCTGTGTGGCTCTTGCCATAGACAGAGATGATCTGGGGGGCAGGGCAGATATGAGGTCAGCATATATGACCGACTTACTGCAGAAGCCACCTCCTGAGCTGGCAGCAGGTGGCAGGGGTACCCGGCAGGAAGTTGAAGTCTAGGGTTAATGTTAGGGTTAGGGTTAGTGATGTCCGTGGGGTGGATCTTTGAGTGTACTCATTGACCACAGGGTATATTAAGCTTTGTCTTAGTTAGGGTTTTACTGCTGTGAACAGACACCATGACCAAGGCAACTCTTATAAGGACAACATTCAATTGGGGCTGGCTTACAGGTTCAGGGGTACAGTCCATTATCATCAAGGAAGGAGCATGGCAGTGTGCACACAGGCAAGGTGCAGGAGGAGCTGAGAGTTCTACATCTTCATCTGACTGTAGCCAGTAGAAAACTGACTCTTCAGAGCCCACCCCCACTGTGACACACTTCCTCCATCAAAGCCACACCTCCTAACGATACTACTCTCTATGGGGCCATGCATATTCAAACCAACACAAGCTCCTTCTAGAAACACTGGAAACAGGAGCACAGACAGAGACAAACTGGGGAAACTCTTCAAGTATGTGGATTTATCACTATTATGGACCTGTGTTCACACTATGGGAGAGGAGACTGATAATCCCAGCATCCTGGGTACTTTACTGACACAGAAACCAAGGTCCCATCAAGTCTCCCTTCCAAAGCCCGTGGGAGGCCTCCAGGTGCAGCCCTGAGTAGACACAGTCAAACAGCCAAGAAGACACCCAGATCGGCTTCAGGCCTGGATGCTGTATGTATGAGAAGCATCTGTCAGAGACATGTTAGGTCCAGAAGATGCTCTGTCGTGCAGTCAGGAGGACACCAAGTGTGGCCACACAGAGGGCTGGTCTGTGTAGCTCAGTGGTCCAGGGATCACCTCATGAGAAAGGATAGAACCTTGATCTAGCACAGGAAAGGCCGTCATATGACTCACAGTTCCACCCTAGGCATGTCTTTAAAAGAAAGGAAAACGTACGCCTATACAGACATGTGAAACAGGATGTCTGGAACAGCTTGGTTCATAAGAGCTGTACAGAGGACACAGTCAGAAGGACGGAGGGAAGAGGCTTATCCAACACTGGAATACTATATAGTTGCACATGTAATAAGGGGCTGGCATGGGGCTGGGGAGGTAACTCTGTGGGAGGAGCTCTACCACAGGAGTGTGGGAACTGTTTGTAGCAACTCATGTAAGAGGCCATGGCCACACAGCTGTGAGCCTAGCAGGGGAGGCAGAAGCAGGAGGATTTGAGTTTGCTGGCCAGTCAGCTTAGCCTGCTTAGGGAGTTCCAAGCAAGTGAGAGACCTCGTCAACAGACCTTCATGAATGACACCCAAGAGTGACTGTTGTCTATGCGTGCACATATGTGAATGTGTGTCTGAGTACCCAGGTACAGCTGCACATCCTCATAAGTACAAAAACATGTTTTGTTTTGTTTTTTTTAAAGGGAAGGAAGCAACCACATATGCTATACCCTGGATGGATTGGGAAACATGGAAGAAATCTGACGTAGCTTGCAACCCTGTTTAAAATGCCCAGATAATGCAAATCCATAGCAGAAAGAGCAGTAGTCACTGGGTGCTGACGGAGAATGGAGGTGGGGGGGGTGACAGTGCTAGCTGGACCGACTATCACATTGCTAACCCACACCCAGAAGTATGTGACCGTGAAAAGGGTAAGTTAGCATCTCCAGTGTCTAAGCATCTGCCATTATGGGCAAATAAGGCAATGAATGAATGAATGAATGAATGAATGAATGACCGACCAGGAATGTTGATGGTGTATCTTGGCTTCCAGCAAGTTCTCTGCTCCTTGAGCTACAGGTGCAGGTCCCTGCAGGTGAGACTGTCTGCTTCCTGAGTCTCACACATCTACCACAGATGACCCGCAAGCAGGCATTGCCTGCAGGTTCTGGTTCTGCCTTTCCTCCCTTCCCCCCTCTGCTCACATAGCACTTCTTCCCGGGTTTGTGGGCTGCCTGATATCTGAAGGGTCACACTGCTTCTCTGACTATCTGACTACAAAGGAGCTCCCTTTGGACTGGCTACCTCCACTCTCCCACACCTCAGCCAGGATTTGATTGCTGATAGAGACTCTGAACAAGAAAGCTCCTGAGTGGGAATCCAGAACAGAACAAAGGCAGATCCACCAACACAGAGAGTTGTAGAGCTCCACGGTTCCCCCTGCCCAGGCCTTAGATATAGAAGAACCAAACAGCCTGTGGCATGGGCTGAGGACTCTTTGAGTGTGGTATCCTGTGTCTGAGCGAGGTACCCAGGGATACTTGTCTGGATTCTGACTGTGCTGGGGGCTCTGCAAACGGGGTCTTGCAGTTCTTGTATAGTGTGTCACTTTGCCTTTCTTTTGGGGTTTGGAGACCTCGCCCACGGTGGTCCTCAGTAAGAGTCATTAGAAATGCTCTCTCAAGGGACCTAAGTGTTTGCTGTTGCTGGGACAGCAACCTGCATCTCTCCATCACCTCGTCTGGCTATGCCAAGTCTGGAGTGCTCAACTGGTCAGTACTGCAGAGGTGGGCAGGACATATCCTGTTTTAGCTAAGACTTTCCACCAAGTGTCCAGGCTTAGTCCTAGCAGAGAGACAGGGAGATGGGAAGGAGTGGCTATCTTGCTGGCCACTCCCCAAAGCTCTCCTCTGGTTCTGGAGCTTAGGCTGGGAAGATTCTCAGGGGCAGTGGGGTATGCAAGGATATGTCCCCCCGTACACAGAAAACTCCAGAGCCCTGTTTATACCTCAGGGAAGGGAAAGGACAGCAAGTTTTATCGGGGGCCACTGGGTTAGCTTGTACGGGTCCCCACCCACACCACCATCTGTGTACAAAGGCTGGTACGGCTGTATTGAGAGTTAGAGGCTCTGTGTCACACCCTTCGTCCTAAGTGTGGGTCCCAGCCAGTGACTCTGCAGTACCAGGATGATATGAAAGGTTTCTTTGTTTCCTACAAACGGGCAGGCCTCCATCCTGGACCACTGGCTCTGTTTCAGTGACTGAGATGATCTGTCAGGGGAAGGTTTCCACAGGAAATCGTTCCTCTCCGCCCCACCACCACGTACATACATTGTGCAGCTCTGTACACGTGGCAAGAGCCACCTGGGTGGAAGTCCCTGTCATCCACGCATCTAAAAGATGACTCTCCTCGTGACCTTTGCAGCTGTCTGTTCAGAAAACAGCATGGAGAAACTGAGCAAGAGACACGTCCTATCGCAAGTGGCTACCATCTCTGACGGATATCGCAAAGTATCAGCAAAGACATGGCGGGGCTGCAGCCCTTGCTCACTGCTGAGGAGAGGCAAATGGTCAGCCACCATAGAACACAGCTTGGGAATCCCCTAAGAAGTTAAATCCAGAGTTCTCACGAGTGTCAAGAACACACACAGCAGAAATGGCCATACAGCAGCTTTTATAAGGTGCAAACAGCAGCCCAGTTCACAATTACCTCCATGGTGACCACTTGGATGTCCATAGATGGGTGAATGGAACATGGGCACTGTCTGTGCCACCACCAAATGCCCTTTGACCTGAACCAAGCACCTAGCAGACGCAGCGGCTGAACTCGGAAGCACCATGCCAAGTGCAGAAGGCTCTGTCAAGGAGGGCATGAAATGTCTAGCCTCGGCCAATCCATGGACAGAGGATAATGAACTCGATAGCTCTTGGGTATGGGTCCCTTGTGGGGAGCAATGGATGTCCCACTTCAGATGGAATTGACACTTGAACACTGTGACCCAAAGCCTGGCTCCACCAGGGTCTCTGTCACAGCATGTGAACTGTGCCTCAATAAAGCCAACACACACGCATGTTACATGGTTCCGTTTACATCCATACTCTTGATGTCTTGGGGCAGTCTCTCATTGGCCCAGTCTCTCATTGGCTTGGGACTTGCCAATAGTCTGGGTTGACTGACCAATGAGCTCGAGGGATTCTCCTGGCTTTGCCTCACTAGCACTGGGGCTACCAGCATACTTGGCTTTTATTAATGTGGGTTTTGCAGGATCAAACTCAGCAGGTCCCTGTGCTGCTGTAACAGACACGTGTATCTGAGCTGACTGGAGCCCCAAACTGTATACTTCTGTGTATGAATGAATGAATGAATTCATTCATTCTCTCTCTCTCTCTCTGAGACAGGGTTTTTCTGTGTAGCCCTGGCTGTCTTGGAACTCACTCTGTAGACCAGGCTGGCCTGCCTCTGCCTCCCAAGTGCTAGGATTAAAGGTATGCACCACCACTGTCTGGGTTCATTTATTTATGACTCCCAAATAATGCCCAAAGTGCTGGTTATGTGCTGGTTAGGTCCGGTTCCTTTAAGCAGTTACACATGAGAGCAAGGTTGCTTATTGACTAATTGATGGCAATGCTGCAGCCGGCGCTTGCAGGAATCTAACCCCGTCTTTTCCCTAAGAACCAACACTTCTAGACTCACCAGCTCAGTATTTTGGGACTTTATAGAAGTGACCTGTAGCAAAACAGGAACAGATTGAATAGAGAGAGGTGGGAACAGAACCACTCCAGTGTTTCAGGAGGCAAGTCCGTGGCCTCCAGGTGCAGGGCCGACATACTCTCTGCAGAGCCTTGAAAGGGAGGGGGTCTCGGGCATTTCTGAGGATCCCACAGCCTGGTGCGACTCTCTAAGTACAGATCATGTAGGGGAACAGATGTTGGTCATGGGGGCCAACTTATGACAATGGCTTTGTTTAGGGAGAACCATCAACTTTCAGGCAAAGTTCAGACCCTGGCTCTGTCCATCTTCCCCGGGCTGCTTTTTGGTTATAAACATGATCTTCCCTCTAATATGTTTTTCTTTAACTTAATATGTGTGTGTGTATATGTGAATGTGTGTATGTGTGTGTATGTGTGTGTATATGTGTGTATGTGTGTGTATATATGTGCATGTGTATATGTGTATGTATGTGTGCATGTATGTATGTGTGTATATGTGTGTATGTGTGTATGTGTGTGTATGTGTGTGTATGTGTATATGTGTGTATGTGTGCATGTGTGTATGTGTGTATTTTTGTGTGTGTGTGTATATATGTGTGTGTGTGCCTGTGTGTATATGTGTGTATGTGTGCATGTGTGTATGTGTGTGTATGTGTGTATGTTTATGTGCATATGTGTGTATGTATGTATGTGTGTGTATGTGTGTGTATGTGTGCATGTGTGTGTGTGTAATGCCACAGCATGTGTATATGGGGATCTAAGTACAACTTTCAGGAGTTGTTTCTCTCCTTTTACCATGGGTCCTGGAGACAAGCACATCCTGACAGCAGGCTCCTTTACCCACTGAGATATCTTACCAGCAACCATACCATGGTTTTTAAGCCCTGAACGTGGTCTGTAGTTGAATCTTAGAGAAGACTTTGGTGCTATGAGCTTGATTGTCAGAGGAGCCAGCATCTGCCCAGGGCCACCAAAAATCCAAAGACACTCAGGGCTTGATCAGCAAGGAGATTCTGGAATATCAGAGACTCTCTGTCTTCAAAGCTCGTATGCCCCCAGCCCCTGGTGTGGTCATACATTCTTTGTTTGTCCGTTTGTCTGGCAAAGCTTCATTTAGCCCAAGAGCCTGGCCCTTGACAAGCTTTCTCAGCTAAACAGAGCTGGAATCAAGGTGCTACTGCCATTCTGGGTGATAAATTCCCAAAGCAAACATACAGCACTGTAACCAGAGCCCTCATGTTCCCAAAGACAAGTCCTATCTCCCCCATCCCTCCCCCATACCCCTGCATAATGTTGAAAGAATGAGAACCATCCAGGCAAGAGAGGGAAGTTGTGGGGAAGCTTTCGATCTGTAGGGCCCATCTCTGGCTTAATAGACAGGGTGATCTACTTTAGTGTGTCAGCAGGATTGGATGCAAGATAGAAAAGACACATGAGACAGGGTCGGGGGATGGAGACATGGCTCAGAAGTTAAAATGGCTTTTTACTTTTGATTCTCTTCCAAAGGATCCACATTCAATTCCAAGTACCCATGATGGGCAGTTCCCAAGCACCTGTAACTCCAGTTTCAAGAGATCCGACACCCTCGATGGTCTCTCTGAGGGTACTACACAGATGTGGTACACACACACACACAGACACACAGACACACAGACTCATATACACTCACACATACCCACTCACACACACACACTCATACACACACACACTCACACATACCCACACTCACACATACATACTTATACGTATACTCACACACTCATACACACACTCATACACACTCACACATACACACTTTATACACTTATACATATACTCACACACTCATACACACTCTCACAATATACATACACTCACAGATACACACACTCACATACACTCATACACACACACACTGACATACACATACACACTCACACATATACATAAGTATAATTTCTTTAAAAAGAGATTTTTTTAAAGATACACTGTAGTAGGAAGGGAAACTCAAGGAGCTATGATCCTAACAGCTCTCTGTAGAATCAGATACAAGGTAACAAAGCTCACTGTGTAAACATAAGACTATGTTCAACAGAGATCAGTATGGTGAGGAGGGCAAGATTTCCCTGTGGACCAGCATCTCACCTAAAGGTCCCATCAGTGTGTATTGCCTGTCTCAGTAAGATTCTGTTCAAATGCAACTGAGCTAAAATTAATAAAATGGAAATCTCAGATGCCTCTGCAGTCCTGGTTGCATCCCCCAGGGCTCAGCAGCAACAAGCTGCCTGTGGCTTCTAAAGTGGGCAGTGCGCTTCTAAAGGGTTGCCATGCTATGGTTGATTCTGCCATGGATCCTTGCCTGGACTGAGTCCTGGATACTCAGAGCCTGGTGAGCAGGACGGGGTAGGAGAGTTGGGAATATGGTTCTCAGGGAACATTTCTCACATCCTTTAAGGTTCTAAGTAAGCACTGTTAGGGACTGTGTTGAAAGCTGAGTTTCTACCTGGTGGCCTTCAGGGGTTGTGACTGTATCATGAAGGTTTCAATCAATGGGTGAATCCACCGCTGAGATCATGCCTCATAGGCTGTAAGGAGGAGGAAGTGGTTCACTGAGCTATTCCTGGTTGGTAGCTCATACCCATCCCTTCCTGGGTTCCTCTGCTTTCTGGACACTATGAACTGAGTAGCTCTGCTGTGTCCTTGTGCTCCGATGCTTCGCCTCATCTCGGGCCCCAAAGCAGTAATGCTAGCTGACTGACCATGGGACTGAACCTTATGAAACTGTGAGCCAAAATAAATCCTTCCTCTTTTAAATTGATTTTGCCAGGTATTTTGTAACACCAACATACAGTCGGATTTGAATCTACTGTTTTGAGGTATAGATGATTTTTCGGTCATTTACTCCTAGGTGTAATTGTTAGGAATCTTCTCTAAGGCAAAACCTAGGGCTCCATCTCTCACCTCCTTAGACCCCTGCCTCCTCCTCCATGGCCCATAGCAATGTGCATGTTCTAGACACCTGTGCTTCTGGCTGGATTCCCCTTGGAGTGCTAGGCTCTGAATTCCAGTCTTCTCTTCTTGCCTCTGGGCAGTGTTTCCCAATTCTCTGTTCCTCCAAACTGGTTGTTCTTCTAGATGGTGGCTGGATTCAACAGGATACTGAAATCTTAGCTCTCCTCTCTGTTCCTGACTGACACTTACTTCCTTCAAGCTCTCCTGCTTCTTCTAGTGCTCAAAAACCTCTCGCTGGATGTGGATGGGGCCCACTGGGACTGTTATTCCACCAGGCACTTGGAAAGAGAGAGGAAGAACAAAAGAACAGTTGGCCACCGTTCCTGCAGACCTCATTCTAATCCAGGATGGCCAAGAACAGCGGGGGGGGGGGGGGGGGGCTTTTTTGTGATACAGAACTCTGTGGGGTTTGCAGCCCATAGGATGCCACAGGGATGGCTGGAACATGGGAATCAGTCCAAAGTCATGTCCACCCAACCAACAGTCGCTTCACGGCGGATATGAATCTGGGAAGTCAGGTGTGGAGTAACCTTTGTCACTGGGCAAATTTCTCCAAGTAAAGTATAATCTGATAGTTCTAGCCGCTTCGTAGATGAAGCTCTAGATGAAATAGACACAGATGCAGGGTTTTGAGATCTGAGGTACATGAGGCCGCTGCTGGGTGGCATTGCTGACCACTTCATGGGCACTCCTGTGAGCAGGACTGCACTCTGAAGTGACGCCGGACGCCACAAGCACACGAGTCAGTGCCGTGGCCACACATGGCCATTGCTCGAAGGACAGAGGGGCAGGCCTATTCACACTTACATCATGATGTGGCAAATGTTACGGTTTCGCTGAACGACAGGCTTTCCGCCCTCGGGCAAGCTGATGTGACTGTACTTCCCAGATGGGGTGCAGACCACAACGTGAAATACACAGCTGTATTTCAAGTCATGACACCAGTGATACCTCAAATGTCTCTCCTGGAGAGCAAGCTGGCTTCCTCCCAGCCCGGCTTGTTTCTCTCACTCCTCCACATCCCTTCCAGCTGTTCGTGCTGGCCCACACACAATGCTCAGGCTGCCTGGCATTCGCCTGGGGCCCTGCCCCTGCCACCAGGATCATCCTCGATTCTCTTCAGATGACTGTGGATGCTGAACTTCCCTGGAGCCCCGGGGCAGGCTGCCCTACTAGAAATGTTGCCCATTCCCTCTTGGCTCCCCTTCTCCTGCAACGTACAGCAGCAACAAAGACCTACTGAGTCGCTATGGATGCACCCACCCCTCTGCCTGCTCATCTCTGCAGTGGATTCTGTACAGGCAGTGGCTGGAACTTTTCTCCACCCTTGCATGGAATGGAAGTCAATGTTCTAGAGGAAACGGGCTGGCCATTCAGACACACCTGTGCTTCCTGTTCACCGCGCCACACCCAGGGAACAGGGCAAACTGTGCAGACAGACATCCCAAGTTCCCACAGCCACCCATACTCCAAGTACATCTTCTGGACACAGGGAAAGGACTCCTTGTCCCTGTAGGTGAAAAACTGGCCATGCCCATGAGTAACAGTTGGAGCCTCTCAACCAGGTTGGAAGCTGTTTCTCACACATTCTCTGCCATGAACGTAAGCAAATGAGGATGCTGGACTTGGAGTCTGAAGGTTGAACGTAGTTCCCTCTACCTTTCAGGGAATCCCAAGCTCAGAACTGAGGCAGCTGGATCTCTGCATTCCATATGCAACTGTCTCCATGACTGTCTTCAGTCACTCGGTGTTATGTCTCAGTGTCTCTCCAGGCAGAGCTCTTCCCACTCTACCCCATGGGATAGGTAGGAATGTCTCAACTCTGGCAATAATTTATCCTCCCACAGAGGGAGCGATATCGTCAGCCAGAGGAGGATTCTGGGAGAATTTTGAGGAGGGACGAGCCCAGTAACCCAGAAGTCTCATCCACGGAGCTGCCCCCAGACTAAACAAAACAGAAGGTGGGCGAGCTGCGGTGAACCAGCCTCAGAAGCTGGCAGTGGCATCTGCCACTGCGAGAGAGAGAGAAAGAGAGAGAGAGAGAGAAAGAGAGAGAGAGAGAGAGAGAGAGAGAGAGAGAGAAAGAGAGAAAGAGAGAAAGAGAGAAAGAGAGAGAGAACAAGCAGACACGGCACAGGTTCCGCACCATAGGTTGCGGGCCAGTGTCAGCCCAGAGTTGATCGTAAAGACTCTTTGTTCATAAGGCCCACGTTCCCAGCTACTTGATGGGCGTGGGGACTCCACACCTGTGCCGGAGAATGCAGCCATTCCGTTATAGAGTGCTGATGTGCACAGGGGTCAGCTGGGGTCAGCTGGGGTCAGCTGGGGTCAGCAGGGGTCAGCAACACCGCCTCCAGAGCCAGCCTTGGAATATCCTCTCCCCAGTCTTGAGCAGTGTCATGCATGATGTCAAGACTAGGCCCGGCATCATTAGAAGAGGGGAAACTGAGGCCCGGGCAGGGGTCATGATATGACCCTCTGATGCACAGGTTCTGTGAATGGTGATGCTTCAGTCTCCCACATCAGCAGCTTCTGGGCTCTCTGGGATGCAGGGATGGAGTGAGCTATCCCAGAGCCTTCTGTGCTCATCGACAGGATCCAGGCGGGATAAGGTCTTGGTGAAAGGGCTCCAGGGCCAGGTACGATCCTCGAATCCTGCCTAATTCTCTCCTAAGTCTACCGTTCTGAAAGCAGGTGGGGTTGTAGCTGGAGTGTGTGTGTGTGTGTGTGTATGTGTGTGAGTGCATGTGCATATGTGCATGTGTGTGTACCATGTGTGCGCATATGTGTATATGTGTATGCATGTGTGTGTATATGTGCATGCATGTGTGTGTATGGTATGTATGTACATGTGTGTGTGCACGCATGTGTGTGGTGTGTGTGTATGTATGTATGTATATATGTATGTATATGTGTAGGTATGTGTGCATGCATGTGAGTGCATGTGCATGTGTGTGTACCATGTGTGTGCATATGTGTATATATGCATGCATGTGTGTGTATATGTGCATGCATGTGTGTGGTGTGTATGTGTGTGTGTATGTATTTATGTATGTATGTATGTATGTATATGTGTGGGTATGTGTGCATGCGTGTGAGTGCATGTGCATGTGTGTGTGACCAATGCTTTCTTTGGAAAAAATGGAATCAGAGCAAAATAACCTTAACAACTATCACGTGGCTTCTCTGGTGTAAGGGCCCCCACTGTCCCATGGCACTCTTCTGTCATGGGCATTCTGGGAAGAAAACCATGGTTGCTCCTTCTAACTCCACAGGCTCTGTGAGGTGAGGCAAGGGATAATGATTGCTTCTTAGGTTCCCCCAGTCTCCTGGGCCTTGCTCACTACAGCTGGCCTGGGGACTCTATACCTGGAGGTAGGGGGAAAGCATCATACAAGAATCCCTGGGTGGGAAGCCACCGACATCAGTGCAGAGAGGCTGTATCCTGACCTGGTCATTTGGAAACAACTCAAGCTTTCTGGTGCCCTTATCCACCTGGTTTCCAGAGCCAATCTTAAAAGGACATCATGGGTCTGGACAGTGCGTCTCTGGATGTGTTCAGAAACATCAGTGAATCACAACGAGAGAAGCCCTCTCCACCCAGAACTCCTGCTTATACTGTCCTGTCCAGCATGGACAGTGACCCCAGCCATTCCCAGCAAGCATCTCTGCCCCACACTCTCTCCTTCACCAGTCCCAGGTTGGACATCATCAACAGTAGCCTCTGAAGTGCTGATGGACGTCCAGCAGAGCACCAGGGCCCGGGAGAAGCAGAGGATGCCGTGCGGTGACAGGGTGTGACTTGTGGAGAAGCCAAACCCCTGTCAGCTGTCATTTATCCGCAGGCATGAGCCTGGAGCTGTGCTGACACTCTGGGCAGTGCCCGTCAGGTGCTGCTGTACCCGTGGGAGCTAGACTCGTCACCATATCTACAAGGACTAACACTGGCCAGGAGACGCAGAGGAGATCATGAGAGATGTAGCGGCACTGCCACGGATCCCCGACCTCCTGGCACCTGCTGAGCATCCCCCAACAACAGCCATGCAGGATCCGGGCATAAATCCCGTTCAACAAGCTCTTAACAATGAAATACCCGACTATTAGCCTAGACAACCACTTATTCAAAAACCAATGCTATTCACGAGTTTAGCTAAAACGCACTCTCCCCTGATCATCCGTTCCTGGCCCGGGCACTTCAATCTCTCTATTTATGAAACAGTAATGGAATTCTATTTAACAGCGCAGCACTGAGTTCACCGCCTCTGATAAGTCTTCGTCGTAACTTTGCCCCTGGCGATCTGCCTTCCTATTACTGCCTTGTCCTGGTTCACAGACGGATGAATCATGGCCTGGAGAGCAATACAACCTTTACCCACACACTATTATCAAAACCAGTGTCCATGGCTGGTTTGAAGGCTTCATTCTCACCAATGAAGGGCTTGGGGTGCTGATGAGCTCAGTCTCAGACGCTGATATAAGTGCTGGCCCTATTATGGTAATTTCCTCCTGGGAAACTGAAGGGACTGTTTCCCAGGTGACAAGGGGACCTATCTTGCCATTTACGGGGGATGGTTCTCTCAGGGTCTCCTCCATCCTAATGTGAGACCCTTCCTGAGGGCAGTTTCTTCTCTGCCCAGAGTAGCAGTTTTTCAATCATATCTTTGAGTCATGGTCACTTGTTTGATTCTAGGGTGGTTCTGAGGTTGGTAGTCTCTTTCCAACTGTCGTGGACCAGCATGCCTAGGAAGGTCAGAGGGCTGGTGAGATAGCTCTGTAGTTAAGAGCACTTGATGCTCTTCATGAGAACCCAAATTTGTTTTCCAGTATCCACAGTAACTCATAACCTCTTGTAATTCCAGCTCCAGGGGATTTGATATCTTCTTCTGGCTTCTGGGGGCACCTGCACACACATGGCACAAACATGTGCACACACACCCACATGCACACACACGTTCACACACACATATACACATGTGCACATACCCACATGCACACACACATGTGCACACACCCACATGCACACACACATACACACATATGTCCACACACATCCACACGCACACACATGTTCACACACACATACACATGTGTATACACATATATACACATGCACACACACAAATATAAATAAAATCTTTACAAAAAGCAATGATTGGACTTTATGTTCTCAAAACCCTGTGATGAGCTCAGGCAGCCTGTTTTCTGGTCTAAGTTTGGGCTATGGAAAGTCATACCAGCCTAGGAAAACTTAACCATGGTGGGTGAAAGACCTCAGGGCCAGAATTCTAGCAGCCAGAATTCTCCAGTGCTGTTTTAAAGCCCTGTGCATATGAAATTTGTCTGGGTTTGGTAGTGGGACTGCATTCATGCCCCCTAGCCTGTGTATGACTGAGAATGCTCAGCACAGGCTCCTGACCCAGGCACCGTGCCTTGGGCCCCCACGTCTACCTCACAGGAAGCCCAGCAAGTTACCCTCCCAGCAGACCTGGTCTTTCCTTCAGGGAAGTGGACAGATCACATGTCCTCCTAGACACCCACAGTGTTTGTCTGTCCCGGCAGCATGGTCAAGGTGAAAGTTGGTACGAAGCTGTCAAGGGCACTGTTTTCAACACTGGGGCAGCCAGGGAAGAGGACAGCCTGCTCAAGTGTGGTTATCTTTTATGCTCTCTGCTTCTCCCAAGCTTGGAGACGCGGGGGCAGAAGATCAAAGGCCAGCAGACAGAGCCGGACACCACTTTGATTTCCAGGGGCTAAAAATGAACGGATTTGGGAAGGCAAAGTGCCCCCCCCCCCGCATTATCACCCCTCCTCTCCTCTGGCTTCACTGAGTAATAACCTGAGTGTTGAGTAACAAGACAGGATCCAGCCAGGCAGATTCCTTCCAGCCATGCCATTGGACAACACGACTCAACATGTTTCCCCTCAATAAACCTGTCATGTGTACAAGGTCCTTGGTATGACCTTGAGAGGCAAACATCCTGCCAAGAGCTCTCCAGTCCAAAAGACCTTAGTCTCCAGATCATCCTTCCGAAGAGGCTGCACCCTTCCCACTGAGCCTCCCCTTTATTCAGAGGACACAAACGCACCTCGGAGAAGGCAGGCCCAAGGACCCATGGGAAGATGCTTACCCTGTGTAGGGAACAAGCACAGAAGGGGAGTTGAGGACTTCTAGGCTTAGGTCTATGGCTGTAGGAGACTGTCTGTTAACCTCCCTTTAGGAGATTTTTAGGGGACTAGAGGCTACAAACAAAACTTATCCTCTAAACTCATCTCAGTGGGTCCCAAACCGGAGCAAGGGTCCCCTGCTTGACACGGCACAGAGCCACCCACACAGAGCTGAGACGCTGAAGATCTGGGCCTGGGACAAGATTTGATTTCAATTTTTAAATGTTCAATTGGTACAAAATTAACTCTACATATTTCTGGGGTTCTGTGTGATGCTTTGACGCGCTTCTGCCTGGGGGGACAGCCTTTTAAAACAAGATCTCAAGGCCAGGCGGTGGTGGCGCACGCCTTTAATCCCAGCACTTGGGAGGCAGAGGCAGGCGGATTTCTGAGTTTGAGGCCAGCCTGGTCTACAGAGTGAGTTCCAGGACAGCCAGGGCTACATAGAGAAACCCTGTCTCGAACCCCCCCCCCAAAAAAAAAAAGCTCTCAGGTCATGTTGAGTTCTGTAGCCTTCATCCAGGGCTGGCAGGGCACTGACTTGAGCATTTAGAATATAGTCAGTGCTGACTACTGAGTAATCAGACTGGCCCTTCGAGAGGAGATGCCAGGGTGAGAGGAAGTAGGGTTCTGAGATGCAGCAGGCTCGTGGACTCCTGGGATGGCCCTCTGCTGTCAGGGATGCCAGAATAATCGTAGCACAGTGAACGTGACTGGATTTTGTTCAAAGGTCAAGTACTTTCCCTAATGCCTCCTTCAACGTGCAAACAACCCCACTGTCAGTCTGCTCATGATGCAGACAGAGAAACTGAGGCCGAAAGGGTGGAAATGGGCTCCAAGATGGAATGCCTGAACTGTCTTGGGGGTCAGGGGCCAGGGACAACCAATGGTAGGCAGCCTGGGTCTAGCTGGTCACTGTCTGCGCCTGCGATGTTTATCATAGCTGCCCCGGTGTGAATGTGTGGGCTGAGTTTTGTGGTATCGACAGATGGACCGTTCTTCCTGTTCCCGCCTCGTGGCTCAACTGTGGCACATTTAAACTGTTCCCTGTATTCCAGGGGCCTCTCTTGGAAGCAGAGGGTGGGTATGGCCTCTCCCAGGCCCCTGAAGTCAGGAGGCCAAGCCACTCTGGTCTCGCCTAAGACAGTTAATAAGGCTCCCGATGACTGATGAGCGCGGATCTCTGCGCTGCTAATTTCCGTAACTATCACTCTCTGAAAGACAGCTCGGGCCCGGGTGTTCCTGCCCTTCCTAAACAGAGCCGTATTATGTGGCCAAGTTCAGACTGGTGGATCTCATTTCAGGCTTCTCACAGGGCTGCCTCAGGAACTTTTACAAGATTTTGCCATCCATGGCCCGGGCCGTCTTGGGTTTCCTTTTCTCTGTGCATCCCCCACCCCCAGACCCAATTCCCTCTGGGTGGGTACGGAGTTCCTGCAGCCTAGCCAGTCCCCAGGCTATGTCCCGGAGAGGAACTCCATAGAGCACAATATACAGAAGCCACCTGCCTCTCAGTGACAGTCAAACACCAAGGTCCTTCAGCAACGGACAGCTGAGCAGACTCTGGTTTGAGTTCAGATATGGGATGGGATCACACCTCTGTGAGCACCGGCCACACTGAGAGTACTCCAGAAGGCTCAGAGGTGCTCCAGTATCACAGCTGGACCCTTTGGCCTTGCCCTTCCCTTGGGATGACTAACCTTCTTGGCTCTAGGCTTAGGAAGTCTCACTGATTCTTAGGTATTAAAATCCCGGTACCATGATGGTTGGGTCCGGGTAGCAGAGCATGTCCTGCAGTGTCCACTAGGTGAGCACCAGTCACTGACATCTCTCAGAGCCGAACACTCACAGGTCTGATCTTAGACCAGTCCTGGGCTCCTGCTTATCCTTTGCCATTTCTCTGTGAGTTCCTTCTCTGAGCATCAGGGAAAGTAGATCAGTGAGCCCCAAGGTCTTGGCTTTCCCTTGTGGCTTCTAGCGGAAAGCACAGAAATACCCTCACCCAGGAGCTGGCCTGGTAGGAGAGGTCAGACGGAGGACATATAGGCCCCAGTGTCCCAGCCATGTCCCAGAGTACTGGGGCCCATAGGATGCCCAGGAACCTGCTCATGGCTGCCTAAACTTCTGCTCTACCTGAGTATGAGGTCAGAGGCAGCTCTGGGTGAGCCCAAGTGAAG
Organism: Grammomys surdaster; assembly: GCF_004785775.1. Classification (NCBI taxonomy): domain Eukaryota; kingdom Metazoa; phylum Chordata; class Mammalia; order Rodentia; family Muridae; genus Grammomys; species Grammomys surdaster. The sequence goes on along the minus strand of NW_021620991.1, from coordinate 1,165,470 downwards.
TGAGACCTACGTTTACTTCTGGGACTGTGTACTATTTCCTTGGAAATTCAGGCTACTGTGAATCCCACGGGCAGATCCCGGGCAGTTGGCCTAGCTTTGAATGCTCTGCTCCTTGCTGTGGGTCAGAAGCTCCAATGTTGACCCACCCTTGGCAGCATGAAGGACACTTTTGTGGTGACACATTTGCCTGCGTGTGCTTCCTACACTGCTGGCTTAGGCTGGCTTAGGCTGGCTTAGGGTGAGCAGTGAGCACTGCCACAGACATGGGGAACACAAACTCTGCTGTATCCAGAAGCCTCAACAGGGTGAAGCATCCTGCGTCAACCATGATTTCAGCCCTCAGAAGTCCAGGCCGATACCCACAGTGTTGTTATTTTTCTTCCTGTGTCCCCACTTTGGTGGTGCTATGCTGATCACTGAGAGGACTCCAGAGGCCTTGGGTCCTACAGTCTAGCACATAGCCCCAGCAGCTAGTGGGGGTGGGCGGAGGTGGTGGTTGAGTTGAGTTCTAGTTTTTTCCATTCATTCACTAGTGGGTAACAGCTTTGTGTCTCTCTGTGCCTCAGTTTCCATCTCTCCATAGGGAGGGTCGAGGGCTTGTAAGTTAAGTGTTCAATTTACAAACAAGTCACCATGGGTGGGGTGTGAGAGAGAGGTCTCACTATGGACACCTGCGCTGAACAAAGTCTGTGGGTCCTGAGCCATCAAGAGGAAGGACAGTGGCCCTTGGCTATCTCTGGTGGGGACACAGAAGGGGCTGGTGGAATCAAGATCCATCCGGCACAATCCGGAAGACTCTCCCAGGCAGGGCAGGACCATGGTTGTGCATCTATGGAACCGGAACTAGCAACTAGCAAAGTGGTTCTCTCCGAAGGGTTAAACATGCATGCCTGCCTCCGTCCTCCACCCACACACTGCCGGCTTTATCAACATGCGCCTCCGATTACCCGCACAGCTTACAGTATTTTTGGTGTCTGTATCAAGTTGATTCAATTATTGAGACCACTGTGCGGGAATATCCCCTCCAGGGTTGGCCAATGCTCAGTGCCCATGGAGGGTGTGGGAGGGGGCAGGAGAGGGTGAAGAATGCTGACTATTCCTGGCAAACTCCTGTAATTGACTTTTAAAAACCGGCATTAGCATTTAAATGGTCCCTTCGTTATGGGGTGAAGGTTCGGGGGAATATGATCAATTTATCGAGTCCTTCAAATGTTCTTTTGATATTTATTTTTCCCGGTGTCATGCCGTGGGGGTCTTTTCCAGCTCCCTGTCAGCTGAGCAGGGGTGTGCTTCTGCGGAGACAGCACCACCATCCACCTGCCCAAGCCTGAGGCCTTCTTTTTCTAAGCGTGCCAGTCTATGCTCAGAGGCCTGATGCCCCTCCTGGCTGGATATGCAGAGTCTCAGCATGGCAGGTGCACTCTGGCCTGTTGAGAGAGGCTACACTGTTCATCCTCACTGACCCCTTCTGGGGGAGAAAAGGGACTATCCCTGCTTGGGATCAACCCTTGGAGGATGCTGAGTTTCAGAACACTGGGGCCAGGTGTGTCCAGGCTCTGGCTGGCCAGGACCCAGCTCTGTATAGACAGGTGGGTGTTAGAGAAGAAGAAGAAGAAGGAGGAGGAGGAAGAGGAGGAGGAGGAGGAGGAAGAGGAGGAATAAGGGGACCCCATTAAGTGTGTCTGGTCACAGCAGCCTGCAGAGCCTACGTTGGACTTGAGCTTTGTGAGTGGGGACGGGTCACCAGCTGCGCAGAGCTGGCTCTGCAGAATTACAGGGATCAGATGAAAATGTAAACCGAGCTGAGAGCAGCTCCGGGAACAATGGGTTCTGAGGAGAGCGGAGCTGACTCTCCAGCCACACCTGAAGGGGTAACAAGAAGAGTCCAGGTGGCCACCTGCACGGAAGAGGACCTCAGGGATACACTACCCCCACGCTGTTCACACACCCCCACATCCACTCTAGACTACTCCAGTTTGCCCAGCAGGCTCTAGAAATCTCATCAAGGATGTTGGGCCTCTTACTCTGTGTATTTTGGGGGATCTCAGGACTTGGGGGCCTGACTGATTCCTTCACACCTGTTTGCTTTCTTTGCACCAAAAGACGAGGGTTCAAAACTTAGAACTATGCACTCTGCCCTACCCCTCAAAGCAGGGGGCTTAGAGCTAAGGACCACCCACCTCACACGGCTTCCAAAGTTCATCTCTAGCCAGGAGCACATCAGTTACTATAAGAGATGGGACCAGTGTGACACATGATACCCATTACACTGAGTTGGATGCTTTCCTCAGTTGCTGTAGATTAGAGCCCTCCCCCCACCTCATAGTTCCCTGTGTCTCCAAACTCCAAACTGCAATCTTCCTCTGACTCTGGGCAGTAAACTGCTACATTTGATGGCTTACAGCCCCTTTTGCTTTCTTGGGAGGCCTCCTACAAGAAAATATTCCTTTTAGAGACCCAACTACCGGTATTTATGGACCCCTCCCTGGCCAAGGATAAGGTCACCAATCCATCCCCAGAGTAGATCAAGCCTGCAGCTCTTTAGGATTGGTCTCTCTGGAACCCATCCATGGGAGAGCAAGGTACTTTCTCTGTAGTGCACATTCCCAAAGGACACAATGGGGAAGGGGGCAACACAGCTGGGACAATGACCCAGGAACATCACAGGTCCTACACAAGCACTCTGGGAGGCTAGGTAAGGTGCCCCATGGGACCATAGTGGCTTCTGTCCTCAGGACTCATAAAATTGTATTTGGTGACATCATTCACACATTCCTCTGAAATGTTTCCAGGTCTGTCATAAACCCACAGTTTGGGGTGCGTGAAGCTATTATTCTCTCAGCGTCTGGCCTCTATCTGGTGTGCCACGAGGTTTCAGGGAACCACACAATTTTAAAACGTGGTTCTGTCCACTGAGACAGAACCATAAAGACAGACCAGGTCTCATACCTTTGGACTTTCTCAGAAACTCAAAGTGTCTCCCTCTCCCAACTGCCTTCCCAGAGTTTGGCCTGGGCTCCCTACAACGTTTGTTGACGTTAGAAGTACTGGGTGGGTTTGCCAGCTCTGCGCTTACCCAATTCCAGCCCTGCCCCACCGGTCACTCCCGCACAGTCCAGCTGATGGGAGGCCTCCAAAGGGCTCCAGAGCTCACACGTCTCAGGAACTTTGTGCTGTGAGAAGCCATCCCTGGCAACCAGCCACACCTCCTATGGTGCCCGCAGGGTCCAGCCATTCATTTGTCTTCTGGGTGAGACCTCCGTAGTAAGTAAGGATAGACACCTGCTTGCTGGGTCAGGAACTCCAGGGTATGGCTGTGTCACAAAGTCACAGTGATAAACTGCTGGAGTGTGTGTGTGTGTGTGTGTCCATTTTGGCACCAGGTAGAACACTGACATTTTAGGGACAATAACAACAACAAAGGCAGGCTTTCAAAGGTGTAGGTTAATGTTCCCTTTGAGCACACAGATAGTGTGGAACTTGGAGAGGAGCCATTTGATGTTTCCCAAGTTCTGCTGGCAGCTCCAACCTATCCCAGCCAGCTGTGCTTCTGGGCTCTGACAATGAGAGACCAGAGACCCACAGAGGCAGAGATGCCACCTTGGATACAAAGCACCCCCAAACACACCCTCACCTTCACTCTCCAACATCAGGGGCAAACCCTCTCTAGCAGGGGTACTGAGCAGCTATTTCCAGGCACCAGGACTGAGGGTTCTGGCCCTCCCTCCAACGGTTGAAGAAGATGCTGTGGCTCTGTGGTAGGGGCATGGTGGAAACTGCCCAGCACATAGTTGTTTGCCGTATCTCTAAAACCCCTGATCCCCTCAGTGCTACACAGTTGCCCCCTTCCCTGCACGGCTGCCCTTGGGCTCAGGGCAGGACCCTGCTCTTATAACCTAAGAGAGGAGCTCAGAGGAGTCCCCAGTCCCTTCAGAAGGCTTAATTGGCGTTGCTAAGGAAAGGCTTCTAAAGCAGTTCGGCCTGGCCCTGTCTTTTCTAGAAGGTATCTGGAATGCTAGCTACTTTTTTCTCTGGCGAACATTGGCCTATCAGGTGAATGCCAGGTTGTCTCTCTGCCACACAGACACTCCAAATGTACTCATGTCTCAGGGACAACACACGTGATTTACACAAGGAGTCAGGGAGGAACTAAAATGTATCAGTCTTTATTTTAAAGGTTCCCAAAAGGCAGATCACGTCTAAGGGGAACTGTGGCATTTCATCTTGGTTTGAGAAGTTGTCCCACCTTGGGCAATAGAGGGCGCCTGCACCCCAGATTCAAAGCAAGGTGGGCCATAGGCCCTGGCCAGGAGCAGGCCTAGTGAAGGAAACTGGCTGGTTTCTCAGCCCGCTCCAGGTAGCCGTCAGACACAGGTGGACATCCCAGGCTGTAACCACTGGCCAGGCCCTGAGAGCCGCCTGTCTCCATTAGACTCAGCCCTCAATGCTACTGCTGAGTGTCTCTCTCCCCTCACCAAATCTGAGTTGCTCTCTCCACTGTCAGGCCTTGCTGTGCCCATTGTGGAGGCCTCTGGAGGAGATAGTGAGAAAGACAGGCGGTCCCCATGGTGTTTACTCCTGCTTTCTCTCCTGTCTCAACCTTTACCACAGCCTAGCTTTAGAGATGTTCTACCTCCGATGGGCGGCGAGTCCTGAGAGGGAGGGGCAGTGACTCGGATGAGGCCACACGTTCCCACACATGCGCCGAGAGGAACAGGACCAAACCCGCCTGCTTACAAGCACTTGTTTCTCTTCTGCTGAGACTCTGACAAGGGGACCTTCTAAAGCTCAGGCCATGCTACTGAAGGGTGGTGGCTCAAGGACAAAGAGAGGGAGTTGACTGTAGTTCTCACCCGAGTCTTCAAGAAACCCAGATTCCTTCTCAGAGGGACCCCAGGAATGGGTCTCTCAGTGCAGCTGACTGCATGCTAGGTACAACCCAAGCCTGAGTCCTGCTCTTGGGATTCAGTACCTCAGGTGATAAAATATGATTCTTTGAAAGGAACAAGCAGTTCCAGGGTCACCAAGGGTCACAGAACTGCCATGAAAATAATATTCAGCCCAGGAGCTGAGCGACTACTGGTCTCAGGATCTGGGCACTGGCCCATTCACTCACGAAGCAAATGTTTTCAGACCAAGATCTCAAGAGCCTGGGCTATAAGAGCCCTTCCCTGGTTTCTAGGAAGCTACCTTTCCGTTTGCTTGCATTGTGAGAAGCAAGTATTCAACTCTGACGTCTCCGCCTTGAGCAAGGAGACCTGACAGGCAAAAGCATAGAGCTCTGGAGGTGCCAGGTGGCACACAAGGTATTCAAGGCTCACAACGCTGGGCAGTCAGCTATATCCTGTCCTGAGCACCAGGCTGGGGTCAACATCTCTGAGTTGAGGACCTGGTGGCTAGGCAGGGAGCCCCCTTCTCTGCCCTACATGCTGATGGCCAATGCTGCCCAGCTGGCAGAGTCGGCCTGCGTTTCCAGGGCAGGTGCCAGTGCCTGGCACTTTCGGGCCTCTCCATGGAAATGTCTGCATGCTAATGTTTGGCTACCCCAGCCCCAAGCACATTCCTCTTCTAGAACATTCTGAGAACTCATAGCTCAGCCTCTTTATAGGTAGGAGAATGGGGCCAAGTTGGAAACCAGATGCTTTTAATTTGCAAATCTAAAGGGCTTCCTTGGAAGAGGCAAGGAGGGCTCCCACTACACCCACACAGGGGCCGGACAGGCCAAGCACACACGTGAACACTACACACGGCCCCGTTACATAGGAGACAGGTTGTATAAGCCCCATGCTGACTCTGTTCTACCTCCAGAGGAGTCCTTGGAACCCTCTGACAACTCTGTGCCCCAAGGTCACCTTTCTAGTGTCCCCATCCCCACCCCTTTCCTCAGCTCATGTGCCCATTTGTAAAGCACACAGTGAGGATCCGACATGGGTCATTAGATTGAGACTGAGACACTGGCCCTAAGGCAGATATGTTACGACGGTCACAGACCATGTCAGGATACTTAGCAGGGGCTCAACTCAGATCACGCGTTTAACCTGGTTAGGCTGGCCAGTCTGAAAGCTTCTGTCCCCACAGCTAGCACCACTCTCTGAGGGAAGGGGAGGTCTCCTGCCCACTCCCATCTCTGACTTCTTTTTCCTAAAAGCACAGCTTGTTAATCCAATCATAGTTGTCTTAGATTTTATTACAGCTCTTCAGTAACCCCGATCAGAGCCCGCCCAGCTCATCAATGACTCTGATCGTAGCTCATCAATGAAACCATCAGTCATAATAATCATAGCTCATCAATGAAGCACGCTTCCTACTTAACCCAGGAACCAACCTCCTCAAGAGTCTCTCTATTAAGTTTCCTGTTTTTAAAATTAAACACTTATTATCTGACCCTGGAGAAGGTTTTAGTTGGCAACAGCGGCTAAATCTTAAAGTCTCGACCATGGGTCTGAACTGGGGTGAGAAGCTTGCTCCAAAAGTCACTCAACAGACAGGAATGAGGGGAGCCCCGAGGCCTGTAGTCTGAGCATGGATATTATGGGATGGTGAGCATTGCTCAAATATCCTCCTTGGCCTCTGAACCCTAAACCTGGATTTTCTGAAAGAGGTGTTCTCACTTACATAGGGCTGCATGCTCAAAATGTGTGTGTGTGTGTGTGTGTGTGTGTGTGTGTGTCAGACCCTCACTTTCCATGTGAAAAGTAAGAGGAAGCTATCCCTTCCCAGAACCCCCTTGCACTAGGTGATTCTGACAGAAACCTTCACAGTTAGTGAGAGATATCCACAGCCCCTGCCATCTGGTACACACACACACACGCTCAGGGCAGCTGCTACAAGTCTGCTGATACCACCTATGGGTACAGAATATACCCTCTGCGGTGTGTCATGTGTCTGTCTTGAACTGCATCTTATCTTTGAATGTCACTGAGAAAAAATATATCTAAATGTTTCTATTTCATAAAGGACAAAACCATAATTATGATTTGGGAGTAAATTGGTATTTTTTTTTAAGAGACTGTGTTTTGTCCCAACTAGGTTCATGTTTCCCTGACTGTGTCAAGGAGGCACCCACCAATGGTGGTGAGCGTACAGGTGTGTGGCAGTCACCTGTCCACTACACATGGCTGACCTTCTGAGGTACAGTGCTTAGGGGACATTCTGAATGTAGGCCACTCTCCTGGATGCATTCTCATACAGACCTGGGTCCAGGTGAATTCCTCTGTGAGGACTGGTCCTTGGGCGCCTGGGATATTCAAGTGATGGCCGAGTTCCTCTTTCTCTTGCCCTGCTCCATCTACTGTGCATCTCCTCCCTCCCCATATCTCCACCCCCCCATCTCACCCAGACCCACCCAACCTTCTATCATTCTGTCAAGATGCCACCAGCTCCTCTAGGTGGGACAGGCCATACTGCAAGGTTCCTAGCGAATATCTGCTTTTTGGCGAGACGGGGACACTCACTGTACCCTCAAACTGGGATGAGTTGTTCTGCAGGACACCAGCAGCTACTTCCACACCTACCTTATTTGCAAAAGTAAAGCACAGAGAAGCTAGATCCAACCCCAGCCCAGCCCCTAAGGAAGCAGGCTGATGGTGACAGACAGAAAACACGCTGTAAACTTGCCAGACACAGGTTGCTGGCTGAGTTCTTTTCCAAGACTGACCAGCAGGAAATACCAAGCATGGAGATGCAGCGGGGAGAGGGGTCGGCTTGCTGCGTGGAAAGGAAACGTCTGGATGTTCTTTATCTGGTAAGGGTTCTATGACTCAGTCTGACCTTTCCTATCAGCAGAGATTCTAGACGTCTTCCAGAGAAGTATCACCAGTGAACTTGTCACCAAAACTGGGAGAGGGGCCAGCTTCTAAGGGTTGCCGGTGATGTGGGTGATGGTGAGGACCGGCCCAGAATGAAACACCCCAGGCAGAACTACATGAGCTCCAGAGAAGCCTCCCCAGTGGGCATCCAGGCTCACTGCAGACCCTCGGCTGCATGCAGCTGATACTGCAGCTACAGAAACATCCCTGCCATGTATCCATTTGCAGAGGAGAGCACTATTCCTGTGCGTGTTCGGCTAAGGGGTTCCAAATCACAGCTAAGTCACACGTTAGCAAAACCCTGCTACCAGGAGACTCTGTCTAGATACGGATGCACAGGCCCCCGTGTCCTAGGCTGCTGATGTCCTGTCCCATAGCAGAAGCATAATTAATTTCTGTTTGTCACCCACCTGGCAGAATGCTTAGGGTTTTGGCTAAGGGGCCAGGCTAAGGTATCCTGGGGAAGTCAGCTCTTTACCGGATCCCTGGGTGACAGCCTGTGGGAGGATCTAGGGTCCTTTTGGCCAATGAGGATCTGAAGGTCTTGTTCTGCAGTGGGTGGGAATGCTAAGGCCTGGGTAAAGACCTTGAGGTCCAACTAATGCCACGGTTGGGGACTCTGGATAGGACTGTGAAGGACTGGGAGGAGAAGGGAATCAAGCTGAGGTTAGACTTGGAGTTCCTGACACACACAGGGCTGCTGGCTCTTAATCTATTTTGGTTTTTGCTTGTTTGTTTGCTTCTAGATGAGAAGTTTATTTCCTCTCATTTCATATCTTTGGGAATCTCTCAACCTTAGCCCCCGTGGAGAATCCAGATCTGGGATGGAATATGCGTGTGCATGCATGTGTGTGTGTGTGTATGTGCGTGTGTGTGTGCGTGCACGTGTGCGTGCATGCGGGTGTATGTTTGTATTGTCTAGCTCTGTGTGTATGCATGTTGGTTCGATGTCTCTGCATGTGTCTGGCGTATCACTGTGAACATGCTATGTGCATGTATGTCTGTTGAACATCTGTGCATGTGTGTATGCCTGTGCATGCATCTTGCACGCCTGTGCATGTATGGAATGTGTGTTTCTGTGTATTTGTGTGCATGTGTTTGATGTGTTTCGGTGTAGGTTTCTAGTGTCTGTGAATGCAGGTGCATGTATATCTCCGTGTATATGTATTCATGGGCTTAGTCTGTTTTTGTGCATGTGTGGTTTATCACTGCACATGTATGTACATGTGTATCTGGCATTTTTATGTATTCGTGTGCATGGTAACAAGTACTGCTTTCTCTGAAGCTTTGAGGGTGTCCCTGTGGCCAGCATACCACTGTGTCTAGGCCCCAGAAAAGTTTCCTGTCTCCAATCTCAGGCCTTCTTGCCAGATGCAACAGAAGAGTTACATGGTTTTTCTCCCAAGAAAGAGACAGAGGGCAGCCTGGACTCCCTGCACACTGCTGATTTCTCCATAAAAGTGCCTGGTAGCAAGAAGACGACCTATGGTCCAGCTGAGGTCATCACACCCTTCCTTCCAATGGCATGCCTGCTGGCCTTTGAGGTCACCAGAACCAAAGTCAGTACATCTATAGAGAGGGCAGAGCTCACAGGGCACAGTAGTATCCCTGGTGGTATAGCAGGCTCTTGGTCTAGATGCTGCAGCCTCTCCAGCTTCCTAATGCCTGACAGTGGTAGGGGGCACAGGCCCAGCTTCTTCCATTTGGTCCAATAGAGCAGCTCCCCACTGCTTCTCCCTCCTAGCCTGGTTCCTGTCTGTCTGCTGGTCATTGCGCACAGTGATCACAGGCAGCAGGTGACGAATGACTAGCGTCAAATCCTGTCATACCGACGGGGCCCCAGGGGAAATGCAGGGGGCTCTAAAAACAGCTTTATTACCAACCTGTGGCCACAGAGATGATCAATCAAACTGATCAGTGACGGCAAATGCTCGAGAGACAAGAGGCAGATGTTGGCCTCTTGGTACAGGCAGGGAAGGTGGTGGGCTAGAGGCTGCACTGGACTCAAGTCCGGTCTCCTTCATGTACACACACCTTCTAATACTGGGCAGCTAGGGGTACCAGCTGGGCCAGGTCCCTGGTGATGGGAAGAGGCAGACCAGCAGGTACAAGGGCAGCCTGGGCCATGCTGGGGCTTCTGTCTAAGGAGGAAATTGAACTGATCAGAAATGGGAACTTTCTTATCAATGGCCTTGTTTACAGTCATGTAGGTAGACTGGAGACAGGGAGGTGAAAGACCGAGAGGTGGTGTCCGAAGGACAGACATAGAAGGAGATGAAACTCCCTAGCTGGTGGTGGCTCTATGCTGCCAGTAGCTCCAGCCAACTCACAAAGCCAAGGGGCCCATGCCTTCTTCCTGAGCAGAAGGGCTGTTTAACTGAGGTGAGTCCAGAAGCCCTCCACCAAAACTGTCCACTGTGGGGATGACCACACTGGGCCCAGGTCTCCTCCCATGGATTAAACTTTCAGGGAGCCCCTGGCAGCATCCTAGAGTGGAGGAGGCTGTCCGAAGCAAGATGAATCGGCCTTTTCTTGGGAAGTGACCCCCCGCACAAGGACATTTTAGTCAGACATAATTGCAAGGAAAAATAAACCGGCCATAACAGAAAACAGCCTTCCAGTTGTCCTTCCCTCCCAGAAGCCTTTTCATTGCTAGATCCTGGCAAGTGCCGGCAGTGGGTAATTGTTAACATGATGCGGTGTCAGAGACCAAAGCCAGCTGAAGGGAGATGGAGCCCACCAAGTGATAGGAACTTGGTGGGCTGCTGGCAAACATGTATGACCACTGACCGCACATGCATGGGCTGGTACATCCGTGTGTACACAACCTCAGGGGAGGGGATGCTTTGTCTTTTGATGAGATGGCTCAAGAGGGTACCTCTGGTAGAGGTAGTTCAGGACAGCTCTGGTCTCTGCTCTCTATGCTTGGACCCCTGTGACCAGCTGTGGATCTAGGTCACATGGCTCTCTTCCTGTCCTCAGCTCTGCCTCTAAGTTTCCATGTCATCCTCAATCACCTGAATTGATGGGGGCAGAAGACCCTCGTGTCCCTTCAATATTCTTCCAGACAGGAATTAGATGGAGTTCTGGAGGGAATTTGGATGCTAGTGGGATCTTTGGCTTGGCTTGATGTGCCCAAAACTGTCCCCATAGCAACAAATGGTAATGACACCATGCTCCAGGAACGTATCTCACACTGGATGATGACTGATGTCTGTGGCCCTACCCCACCTTGGGTAGATCCGGTCAGAGCCTCATTTCTCTGCTTCTGTCTGGGATCTGGGGGAGCCAGGTAAGCAGATGCTGCTGTGTGTAAGAGTGAGGGCCAGGTGTTCCAATGCCTGCAGGATGGTGCCCACCACTCTTCCTCACTGCCGACATCCTTGCTCATTTCCAGGAACTCATCACAGGGCCTGTCAAGCCCGGGGCTGACGGGCCGATGTTACTCACTTGGCTGGATTCTTGAAAACTCAAGCTCATTTGCCAGGCAAAATTAATGAGAAAAGAAAGATCTAAACGAGATAGTAATTTATGATTTCTACTAGGCTAGTCTCTCTGGTCCACACACATCGGAGGCACATCCCACATGGAAAACACTCTGCCCGGCGGAGATAGGCTGGCCCTGAGAACTTCCTGGATCTGTGCCCCTGTCTGGAGCAGCCCATCGGGTATCTGAAAGCATCTGTTTGCTCTCTGTGTAGGGCCTACTCTCGGGGTCACAACACCCCATTCAAAATCTCAAACATGGCATGCCAGGCGCCCTGAGTCCTCAGAGAAAGCACACTTGCCCGGCAGCTGGGTTCAAAGGACTCAGGACTCATACCCCAAGGCCTCTTTTTTCCATCCCCTGCCTTCACCCCCATCCCCCTAAAAATACAAAGGAGAAGAATGTAATGGAAAAGCCAGCAATACAGCAGCAGCAGCAAAATAACCCTTTGCTAATGGCTACCAAACTTGCTGAGTGTCAGTTCTCGTGACTCTGTGCAGGGAGAGTCTAAGGATCACGCAGCTTCCAGACAAGGCCTCTCTCCGGCAGGAGCCGACGTGACAGGGCCTGGAAGGCAGGTGCTACTGTAATTAGCTATTGTTTGACTATCAAAAGTCAGGGCTGATTAAAGCCACTAAGCACAAGTGAGCTATTTTATTTCAAAGAATATTATGAACTGCACGCTGGGGCCCTTTCAGAACGGACCTTCCTTCCGCAGCCGGCTAAGAGCCCATGCCAGCAGTAATCAAACGCAAAATCTGCATAAACCTTCAGGGTTTAATTCAAGCAGAGACCTTTCATTAGAAATATGTTACTTTATGAAATCTGGTCGCCAGCAAGGGGAGAAAAATGTGGCTTCTTAAGAAAAGTGAATGGCACCTCTTTAGTGATTAACCCAAGATTAATGGAGGCCCCCACTGCTCGGCCTAAGTCCATTTTATTGCTAATTCATTTAGGTACCATTTCAGATCTGCCTGACGAAAGTTACCTGCTAGGGCATCAGGTTTTGGCAAGCCAGGACAGCCATTACGGTCAAATCCCAAATACACTTTTTATTAAGGAAGCTTTGAAAAGTGTCTCGTATCCACCGTTTTTTTTTTTTCCTCCTTTGCTTTTTTAGGGACTTTCTATTTAATGTACTTAATTAGTTAAGAACTCGGATCCTGGCTCATTAATCACAGATCGATGTGACTGGTTCACTTTCAACAGCTGAGGGAACAAACAGCACCCAGCCCTCTCTCCCTCTCCTTCTCTGTCTTGCACACACACATGCACACACACACACACACGCCCATTCACATGCACACATATAGCCTGTGCACATACACATACATGCCTACATAGATGCTCCAACACATATGCATGCACGTATGTCCCTTATGTACACACATAGACTACAAGCATACACGTACACACATGTCTATGCTCTTCAGACATATGGATATTCACACATCATACACTTACACAAACCTAACGCAAACCTAAGTCACACAGATGAGTTCTCATATATCATATACATACATACACACACGTGTTCAAATATGCACACTCACATCTACACATCGGCATATTCAGGCCTACACGTACCTACACACATATACACGTGTACACATGCACCTCACTACATATACACATTCACAGGGCACATGGGTGGACCTACCCACACATGTATATATGCATGTATGTATTCCCTGTACACATGCATACATGAAAATGTCCATGTGTGCAAACAGATGTGTAAATACAGATGTGTAAATACAGGTGTGTAAATACAGGTGTGTAAATACATGTACACATGCTCATACGCTCTGGACACAGTCCACATGTACACAGTCTCTGAGGGTTTGTGGAAGTCATGGCTCTGTTGTTCGTAGTATGTCTCACAGGGTACCCAAAGCCTTGACTCTTCTAAGGCAAACACTCACAGAGGGTAGAAAGCCTCCTGGGTAGCTCCAAGAAAGCAGGTCACTGGCCAAGGGCCCAGTCAAACCTCAGAGAAAGCCCATAAACCATGCTATGACTTTACTTGGAACAATGTCCAGGGCCAGGCTGGGGACCAGCACAACCGTGACTCTAGCTACCCCATTTTCCTCAGCACCCAGAGCATTGGAAGCTATCCCTTGACTTAGTCAAGAATGGAGGTGGGGAACAAGGCCTTGTGTAACTTGTTCAGGGCCTTGAGTGTGGCTCTGAGTCCTATATCAAGACTGAGACTCTGTCCTGCTACCCCTGAAGGACATGGGGCACCAGATGAAAAGCTTTCATTCCTTCCTTAAAATTCAGACCTGAGAGAAGGTAGCCAGGACACAGTGGCCATCCTAACTTGTACAAGCCCAGACTTGATCACCACGGGCCATTGCTGTGACATTAACTCGGGAGGACCCTGGGAGGTCAGTACTTCTAGATCTGGAACATCAGGAGGTTCTTTGCAGGAACAGCAGGGTCCCTGGAAGGACCTGGACGGTAGACACTGTACCACATGTGAGATGCTGCCCTCTGTACCCAGGACTGGGCCAGGTGCTCTCCTGAGCACCCAGGTACAGATTTTCTGTGACCTAAGAACTTCAGTGGAAGATGCTGCAATCCAACACTCCCATTCTGAATGACACGGCTAGCCCTGGGCTGTGCTACAAATAAAAATTATATCATAGGCCCCAGGCCTGAGACGGCAAAGTCCTTCTATACCTGCTCTACAGGAAGTGGAAGCAGGACCCAGGACTAGAACTTACAGGCCACCAGCCCTCTTAGGACAACATTTAAGAGACTTCTAGAAGCTCTTGTCCTCTGGCCAATCATGAGAGCTCTTTCCTCACCCTGGCAGCCCCCAGGCAGACAGCTGGCAGGCAACCTAGAGAGAACTATCTCATTATATGAGAACCATGTCTGGTAGCAAAGACACTCACTGTGTAGTCAGGAGGCTGGGTTGCGGCTAGGAGATGACCTGCCAGCATGGCAGCTGAGGGTGAGGAGCCCTGTATCAAGGACCCTGGCTCGGACCCATTGCTTGCTTGGATGCATGACAGTAACTTCAGTCTGATTCTAAGGCAGAAGTCTGACGCTAGTGGTTTCCAGTTGACCTTGCCTTAAACTAAAGCTAAAAACATGAAGCCCCAGCTTCTGTCTCATTCTCAGACTAAGCACCTGAGGTAACTGTGTGTGTGTGTGGGGGGGGGGGGGGGGGGTGTGGGAACTCTGGAGACCTGGCTGGCTTCAGTCTCCAGCTCACTTAACAAGCTCCAGATTTATCCAGCTCCAGGGATACCCTGAAGCCATCCTCCTATTGCTCCTGTGAGACTTCAGCCCCCTGGCCACCAACGGGGCTCCTCACAGTTGGCCTCAGGGCCCATCCCTACCTTTCAGGTTTCACCGTGTAGTTGTGTTGTGTGTATGTGTGTGTTGTAGGGGGCGGTTAGTAGGGCAGCACATTAGGGTGTTTCCTTGAGGAATAAATGTCAGGAGAGAAGTAGTACTTTCAGTTCCGATCCTAAGAGTCAGAGGACTGGAAATGGAACCCTGATCTCCCCTATGTCCCTACAAATCACAGACATTTCCTCAGTCTTGTCTTCCCGTGCCAGACCATGAATCAGGCAGGGACCATGTCTAGCTGCAAGGAGGGCTTCCTCATCCCCAGGACTGACCAGGTAGCTCTCAGCTACCCAGGTGCACAGGCATAGACACCCTCGTCTGTGAGAGACCAACATATTACCAGCTCCACTGTCAGGACCTTTCTGGGAAAACAGAACACATCTTATACCAGCCCCTGTCCCCACCATTATAAAGGGTAGGGACAAGGCCCAAGCTGCCATCTCTACAAGTTGTGGAGATGAGAAAAAGCAGTCTGGGTCTTGGGCCTCAGGGATACGACTTACAAATCAAATCCAGTCCCTAATGCAAAGGGTGGAAGCTTCTCTGGCTTCAAGAAGATGCTTAACTGGGAAGTCTGGGCCCATCCACCTTTAGGGTTTTAGGAATATTAGAATATACTAGGTACCACAATGGAACCTTGAGATAGAGGTGGGAAGAGGGAGACACCTTGGGCAACCTCTGGTAATCTGCCCAGAGCTCCCACAGTGGTAGCCAGTGGGGCCACGAAGGCCAAGGAGAAGACCAAGCCTCCTGTTGAGTGGGATAGGTTTCTGAAGCAGACACTAAAAATGAAGGGTAGGCTTCCTTCAGCCTTCCCCATAGACAGTGTGGGCCTGCTGCCTCCGGGCTGTGGGCTTGCTTGTCTTCCTCAGAGCCCTGTGCCAGTGAGTGGCCCTGTCCTCTCACCCTCGTTTGCAACTCTCCCCCCCCAACCCCCAAGCACGTGTTAATTACCTTACCGCTGTAATCTCTCCCTGCAGTCCATTAATTAAGGGGTCACAGTCCCAGAGCATGTTTACCCAATAAGCTTTCTTTTTTAATTATCCTAATTGCTTGGAGTCTGACAAAGACGCTGCCCTTCTTCCCGGTGGATTAGCAGATGACAAACGGGGCGCTTCCACACGACCCACGGGACATGATGCTAGCTGAGCTCCAACCTGCAGCATAGAAGGCAAGTGCTCGGTGGCTTACCCAGAGCCCACATGCACGTGCTCATGTCTATGTCGAAACATGGCATTACACAGCTTGAGGGTTCCCGGGGTCAGCACTGACTCTTGTCTCTAGCTTGTCCTTCGAAAGTAGAACAAGGGCTGCCAGAGTCACACTTCTGACTCTGCCCAGAGTCTGCCTCACCATCCGTCACAGTGGGCTGAGGGTAGCTCCCCACAGTTGGACCAGTCCTCAGTCTCTGACACAGTTACCCATCGGTCCTTGTGGCTTACAGATAGAGAACCTTCTCACAGAGCAGAGGATTCATTCCCCAAAGAAGGCAGCTTTAGCCCCTTCCCATCATGAGTGGCTCAGAGGAGGGTAACCAAATGTGGCTCCCAAGGACAGACTGCACAGTGCTATCTGACACAGAGCA
Source organism: Grammomys surdaster (assembly GCF_004785775.1). Taxonomy (NCBI): domain Eukaryota; kingdom Metazoa; phylum Chordata; class Mammalia; order Rodentia; family Muridae; genus Grammomys; species Grammomys surdaster. The sequence goes on along the minus strand of NW_021620991.1, from coordinate 1,149,224 downwards.
GGCCCTTCAAGCCTATAGCATTGCCAGAGCCGTTAAAAGTCACTCCGTGCAATGTCCCCCAAGAGAGCAGGAAGCAGGACTCAAACAGGTCCTTGCACATGCGTGCTTATGCAGCACTAGTCACAGCAACATGAATGAACAGAGAGGCCAGGTGTGGAGCCTGTCTGGCACATCAAGCCCCAGCACAGGCCTCAGTACACATGCCTAGACCTTGAACACCTGGAGGTGAGTGAGGGAAACATGTATCACTTTGTATCATTCTGTTTCTACACAAAGACCAGGGTGGGTAAACCCAGAGTCTGACTACAGAGCAGCAGGTGTTATCATGAACGGGTGCAGCGGCTCTACTGAGCCAGTGAAAACATCCCGACATAAAGGATGTAACAATGGACGTGCTGGGTGCTGCTCACCCTAAAAGTCAGGTGTGGCTGTGTGTACCCACAACCCCAGTACTGGAGAAGTGGAGCCAGGTGCAGCCCCAGGGCTTGCTGGCCAGTTAGTTTAGCTGAACTGTCCAGCTCCAGGCATCTCAAGGAAGAAGGCAGAAGGCTGAGAAGGCTCACTGGTTAACAGCACTTGCTGATTTTGCAGAGGACCTGACCTAGGTTTCCAGTATCTGAATGGTTTACAACATTCCATGACTCTAGTTTCAGGGCATCCAGTGCCCTCTTTTGGCTTTTGAGGGTATCACGTGGCACACATACACGAGTGCAGACAAGACGCACACATACACACACACATGCACACACGCACTCATGGGCGTGTGCACATGCATACACAGTCAAACATGCATACACACACAATCAGACAAAACACACATAGACAAAACACACATATACACACATGCAGACAAAACACACATACACA
>NW_021620991.1:1121835-1148347 GCF_004785775.1 Grammomys surdaster | reverse complement strand
TATACACACATGCAGACAAAACACACATACACACATGCAGACAAAACCCACATGTACACACATGCAAACAAAACATACATATACACACATGCAGACAAAACACACTTATACAAACATGCAGACAAAACACACATATACACACATGCAGACAAAACATGCATACATACATATGCACACATGCACACACATACACACAATCCTTAAAAATATAAGGTGGAGAAAGGTAGAAGACACCCAGTGTTGACCTCTGTCTTACACATACACTCATGCACACGCATGCACATGTATCCAGACACACACGAACACACACACCAAATAAAGTCAGAAAGGTGCCAGCCAGGTTTTCATGTGCACCCTATCCCAGTCCCTCATGATAGGTGTGTGCAGCAGTGGCTGGTATCTGGAAACCCAGACTCATTCCACGAATAGTGAAGGAAGGGTTTGGAAACACAAGATGCTGACCATTGTGCAACACTTCAGTCCTCCTGACCAAGCATGACAGCAACACCTTGACTGTTTATCAGCCCCTTTCTAGTGTGGACCATGCTGTGCACACAGCCCTCCCTGGGTCTCTCGAGTTGGTAATTAATTCACGTCTGCTGAGGTAAGCACCAGATGCCCTGGGGGACACGAGGCTCCTGCTCAGTTGTTCTTGCTGGATTAAGCATACATGGCCACCTCTACCCGCTCTCCTGGCGCCTGGCTGTGCCAGGCAGACCCGCCAGCTCCGTGGAAGTTTACGTCTCTTTAATAAAGATTAAGATGTCAGAGGGCCAGCGTTGCACAAAATCCTACTTTTATTAAGTTCTCATTACCAACCCAGGAGCGAGGTCCATCTCTGAACTTCCGAAGCCGCGTGGTTTCCCTGAGAACACAGTTATTAACTATGCATTCACGGTGGCCGCAGCTAGGACTGTTCTTGCTGAGTAAGCGATTGGGTTGCATGCCGCCATGGCTGGACCCAAAACAATGGGGACTTAATGAAAAGAGTGACCTTATGGCCTTGCCCAGGATGGTGGGCATCCCGGGGGTGGGGGGCTGGGCTTTGTGGGGTACCAGCTGCTGACCTTGGTCTTCACCTGTCCAGGGGCTCCAGCAGGTGGTATCACACATGTGGCCCTGGCTGCCCTTCATGTTATTCACGATCTCACCATCTCCTCCCTGACACACTTTAGCTCCCGTGCTCAACTCCTGAGGATAAGCCAAGAGGTCCACAGCAACAGTCACTCATCACACCACCACACATTTTCAGGGTGACTCCTCGATATCCCGAGCGTCTGCATGCCAGGGTGCTGGTGCCAGCCTCCTTATAGTGACCCCACTTCCTTCTCCACAGGGACACATCCCCTTCCCCTACTGTGTCCTCCATAATGAACCAGGCAGGGAAGCTCCTCCCCTGAGGACTGGCCATCTCTCCCCTGTACCCCACTATCCCTTAGCTGTGTTCAGTGCAACCCCATCCTGCTCTGGCTCCTTCTCTGCCCACACCGCACACACATGTTGCTACAACCCCCACCTTGCGCTCACTGGGCATCTGTCCCCTCCAAGGTGAATCAACCTGTCATCCAGGGACCTAAGGGACCCATCTTCCTCCACCCCCAGCTCCAGGTCTCACTTGTGCTGAATCTCCTGCTGCAGCCTCCCCCCACCCCGCACCCCCAATAGGTTGATGCTCCCTGTGTGAGTGGGAAAGAAGGGCTATCCTCGGACACTGTTACAACCCACTTAATATTCTCTGGAGACAGCTTGGACTCCTCACTGAGAAGATACCCAATGCCTCTATCTCCCCTACCCCCAATCACACTTCTCCCTGAGGTTTCACAGCCTGAAAACACCCCCCCCCCCGCCATTCACACATGGGCCATCCTGGACTCTCACCCTACAAACATAGTTTCAGTCATCAACCATAACGCTTCACGTTGGGGTTTTTTTTTTCCTTTCTTCCCACAGGTGCACAAGTGATTCACACTCGATAGTGATTCACACTTAGGATCTCGTGTTCAAGTCTCTTCTCAGAGATGGCCTGCGATACTCGGACCCCACCCTCTCACCTGACGCTGGCAGTGGCTAGGCTAGTCAGAATTCCTGCTCAGTCCCTGAGGACACAGGGAGAATTCTCACCCCGCAAAGCACAACACCGCTAAACAGCAGTGTGTTAGGGTGGGAGGATGACATGATATACATCCCACTGAGAGCATGGTCAGCTGATGATGGATTTATTTCGCGTTAAACTCACCATGAGACAACAGTCGCTGCCTGATGCATCCCCAGCATACCCCACACACATCTGTTTCATCATCACCACCATCACCACCATCATCACCACCACCACCATCACCATCATCACCACCACCATCATCATCACCAACCTTTCTCTCACTATGTGCTATAAACCTGTGCCACATGCTATTTTACAAGCCCGTCTTCGAGTCGCATTCTGGATTAAGAGCTGGTGGTTTAATAAGGAGGCAAACTGAGGAGCGACCCTTTCTATACAGCACCAGGTCACGGAAACGGAGTCACAAAACAATCACTGCCAAAAGACAAGGAAGAGTGGAGACTGGTGGAAGGGTGCGGGGTGGGGGGCACCCCGGAAGAGGCCATCAGGAACTTAGAGCGTAGTCCCTGGGGAAGCCTGGGATGTGGGCTCCTGCCGCCAGGCCAATGCTTGCTGGGTCCTCTCTGGGCACAGTGGGTACCAGAGAGCCTGAGTCCACCGGATAAGTAGCATTCATTCATTCATTCATTTTTGTTTTGGGGACAGGTTGCCTCTTTGTACTTGGCTAACCTTGAGAGAGCAAATATACCCATTCACACCTACTTTGGACACCAAAAGGGACTATAGCCACTGCCCTGCAGAGCAGCCATGAGTCCCCTTGATCTCCTGAGATGCGGCCCGAGAACAGGCAGGTTGGCCTCTGCCATCACCTTCTCAGAGCATGACTGCAGGTAGAGAGGCTCAGCTTCGCCCTCCCGGAACCACTGCACAGCCGTGTTGCCTGCCGCCCCCAACAGCAGACCCTCTTTCAGGCCTATCCCGTCCTTCCTCAGGTAATCTAAGCAGGAAGGGACACACGGTCTCCCGTGGGAGCTGCACGTGGACAGCCACGGGACTGAGATGCTCCACGCCCCCGGCCCTTCTCTGCCCCAGGCGGCCGCCAATCCTGCTCCCTCTGAGGTCTAATTTGATGTTTCCTTCCACCTTGCCAGTTCCCTCTCGCTCCTGCCTCTGCACGGCTTGTCCAAAACAGAAGTACAAAAGGAGGAGAGCTATTCAAAAACCCCTCCTCCTCGGTTTATTTTTGCAGCGCTCTGGGGTGCCCATGCTTTAGATTCTCTTCTGATAATTATCTGCCCTTTCAAGGCCTTAGGAACCCAGAGTCCCCAGTTTGGAAGGCTAGAAGGAAGCCCTGGCCTGGCCATGGAACGCCGGACCTTCTAAGTAAACACCACAAACACAGGAGTTCACCCCTTCTCTCCTCGTCCTGAGTCTTGTGAAGTAGACTGTGCAGCCTTTGAGCACCCCCATCCCCCGCTGGTCTGTGATGAACACCACGCCAGACTCAGTCTAGGTGATAATTTTCCATCCCCGACAACGCAAACATTTCTGAGGCTAATCCTCCAAGTCTCAGCCATTGCTCAGAAGTAGCAGAGCGGAGGCTCCAACATAAAATAATAGTCTTGCTTTTTATGACTTCATTTATCAAGGCACTCGGGAGCAGCATCTTGCTAACTGGATGAGAAGAAGCTGTTGCTTGCCGGGTGTAGCAGGCTGATGGACGTAGATGTCAGGTGGATAACGAATCCCGTTAGCATACAAAGAGGCTGAGGTAGGGAGAGGGTATCCGTCAGAGGAAAAGAAAGCATTAAATAAGAAAATGGCACATCATGCTGAATCTGTTAAATTAAGAGCCACACTCCCCTTTTACCAAAACCTATTTGTTAGCCTTGTAGTTTCTCCTTGTGTATGGCGGAGGAAAAGGAGGAGCCGCCCGTGAATAGGCCGGGTCTCCTGGCTCACCGGTGCTCAGAGGTACAGCCTGGCCCATCTGCACATGGGGCACTCCTGCCTGGAAAGCACAGGGCAGGGCCAGCAAGGTGCTCAGCAGGCGAAGGTGCTTATTCCTAAGCCTGACGACACAGGAGCCACACAGTGGAAGGAGGGAGAATGGACTCCTGAAAGTCCTCTCATCTCCCTCAACACTTGTAGCTGTGGAACACACATGGTTGTGAGTACACACACACATATTCACATACATACACACACATACATACACACATATACACACAAACATACATACACACACATACACACATATATACATACATACACATATACACACACATACACACACATACATACATATACACATACACACATACACACACATACACACATACACACATACATACATACACATACACACACACACACACACACACACCCCTTACACACATATACACACACTAAAATGTAATTTAAAAAATTAAGAGATTACAGTAGACACAGACCGTTATAGAGAGCCACACTGGCCACAGCACAGCAAGGACTGACTGTAGGGTTGTCCCAGCCAACATACCAACAACACAGCTCTACACCATAGTAGCTAAGGCTCGGGAAACATCACAGCAAGGGGCAGGAGAATTGCAAGAGCCCAAGGACCAGGACTGTGGACTAGGAGATTGTTTTCTATATATGCTGGGGAAGCTTTGCCCAGGAAGCTTGAAAAATATGGTTTCCTAAACAAGACAGAAAAAAACCAACATCAAATTGCCATGGCACGGGGCTAACCTCTAGGAGAATTACAGACAATTAATAGTTACTGGAGAGGGAGAACCTGCTTTTTCCAGGGATGAACCCATGATAAGTTAGCCAATCCCAAGAGGCCAGCCCTAAAGACACATGGGCAACACTAAATGGTCTTACCGAGTTGTATTTACCAATGTATGCACATGAATATGTATCAATTACCACAAGAGAATAAGGAGCCGTGTATTTGAGACACAGGAGGGTCATGGGAAGAGTTGGATGGAAGGGGGGGGATGTGTGAACGCCTCAAAAAAACAATAAATTGCAAAAATTTTAAAATGGGAAAAATTTTAAAAATTAAAAATAGCACAGAACAGACAGTACAGGGCATGGGTCTTAGAAATATTTTCCTGTGAGGCATATCACAGGGTATGACAGAGAACAGAAGAGAGAAGGGCCCTCTGTGCATGTGACTGGGTTCTCAAGACCCTGACTCCAGGAGGAGAGAGGGACTTGGTAAATCAGCACCCCGGACAGCTCCCTGTACCCCACAGTAGGTGCTTAGCAACTGCTTGTTCAGTGGGTGAAGGAAGCAAAGTTGGATTTTCATAGGCTGGGGGATTCCAACAACCAAGAAGTCTCTGTGAGACCCTGTTGGGAAGAGCAGTCACACCATGGTAGCAGCCTTGAAAACTCAGCAACTTTACAAAGTACCAAAAAGTTTATCAGAAGCCCAGGTGGCTCTTCAGGATGGTCCTGGAACTTTCTGGCTACTGAATGGGAAGCAAAGAGCTCTGTGGGACATGGCTATACAGACTGGCTGTCCTATTTCCCTATACCCATAGGAGTTTCCCATACCCCTGCCAAAGGTGTCTCTATTCAGCCCCAGCTGGCAGAATGTCACCCAATATTTAGGTCAGTGGGACCAAAGGCCTCATTTGAAGGCAAGACACAGAAATTTTGAACTCAAAAGCCAAGCCTGATGACAACAATCACCACCAGGGGTAAGTATGCCTGCCATGGGTCGTGCTGCTGTAGCTGGCAGCGTGTGATGTGTTTTACATGCTCTAACATATAAGCAACTGCAGCCCACTTCATGCAGTTATCACTTAAAACAATCCTCACGATGTCACCAGGAAGCAGCCTGACGTGCAGACTCCTCATGTGTGTACATCTTTGTGTGTGTGTTTCACACACAGGTATAATGTGCCACCTTTTAATGATCATTATATGTGCATATGTACATACATACATACATACATACATACATACATACATAAGCCAGAGGTTAACAGGAGGCATCTTTCATAGAACCTGGAATTCACCAACTGGCTAAACTGGCTAGCCAGTAGCCTCCAGGGATACTTCTGTCCCTACCTATCCAGTTCTGGGATTATGGCACATGTTGCTACACCTGACTTTTTAAATGAATCTGAACTTGGGTCTTCATGCTTTCACACCGAGAACCTTACTGACTGAGCCACCTCCCCAGCTCTTAAAACTTTTAAAAGAAAATAAAGACTCCCTTGTCTAACAAGTTTTATTTCATGGAAACCTGAGCGCACTTAAGAGCTGCTCCCACCCCATCAAAGTTTTCCTGACAGTTAACACAGCATCCCTGTTAGGCTTCAGTCATTCCTGTCACAGTTAATAAGCCAATGTTGATACATTGTAACTGGCCAATGTTGATACATTGTAACTGACCAATGTTGATGACATTGATACATTGTAATTGAACAGAATTCAGGCTTACAATCAGGATAACACTAAGTAGAACCTTCTTTGAGTTTGGACATTTGGACATTGCCTGGTATCTCTTGTCATAGTCATAAGGCATTGTTCCCAGTTCTGACCAGCCTGTGTACTCTGCCTCTTTCCCTCTGATCATTCTGCCCCTTTTCTTGTTAAACCCAGTGTGACAGATATGGATCCTGCTGTGTGCTCATCTGCAGATGGCTTCACCCACAGGTCCACATGCATTTAAGATTTCTATTTGTTCTTTTTGGTTTTGTGGTTTGAGATGGAAGCCCAATCTTTGATGTCAAGCTGTCTAGATGATACTCTGGGAGCACTGGACACTGGGTTGGTTTGGTTTGCATACTCTGCTATGTAACCATTAGACAATGGAAACCAGCCAATAGCTACCCTGAGTTTCCTTCCCAGACCCAGGCATGTTCTCTTCCAGCAAAAGGCCCCTGGGACAGCTGTGAAGATTGACTGAACATCTCCTGAAGATTCACAGCTTCAGACTCTCTTCCTGAGGATAAGACAGTCACTCTCAAGGGTTAGGCACATCTGCAGGTTGGCATGAGTCCAGCAGGGGCAGAAACAGCCATGGCAGTTGGAAGGGTGGCTGTGTACTCCTCATTCTTTCTGTCTCTGCACTTAAGGTTTTCTTGAATTTGGCTTCATTTTGGACACATCCAGAAGGATGGCACTGCCCTCGCCTGTGACCTGCAAGCTAGACAGGTGTCAGCCTAGACACAAGCTCCTTCAGGAAGCCCACTGCCCCATCCATTTTGTGGCATAAATCTGAGAAGCAGAGCTTACTTCCCACATGTCCTGCTGGCCAAGGCTAGTGTGGGCAGAGTGTCCATATGCTCTCCCTGTGCCCTGACATAGAAATGAGCCTGTTTACCTCTTTGTCTCCACCCCTGAGCTTCAGGGTCATACATCCCAGACAGGTGACAATATATATTCACATCAGATTGGACCCAGCCATCAGAGGAGAGTCGTGCTATGCTGGACCATGAGCATCCTGGCTTGTTTGCATGAGTGACTCAGGGAGACTAGTTCAAGTCACTGGCTCCTAGAATGCTTTGTCTTCTAGCCTGATCATGATGAGAGCTTACCAATACGCCTACTTTCAATGATTCTAGCTCACACAGGCTTGCTGGGTCCTGGACTCAGCTGGGTCTACAGTGCACAGGCACTCTGATTCTGACAGTAGAGGGGCCCAGATCAGCATCCCAACATGCCTGCAGAGCAATTCTGGGGCCATATGGGACCACTGAGTATACACTTGAGTCCTTGCTACAACCTGGCTACTGGCTAGGATCTGACAGTGTTGTACTGGTTTTCTCTGTTCTCCTGTTCGGTAAAACCAAGCTAAGAATTTCTGCAGGGTGAACGTAAACATATCACAAGGCTAACATTCTATAAATGGCCACAAGCGTAGATGAGCCACAGATGAGCTTGTGTGGCATCTGCTACACAGTGCCTTGTGGACAGGGAGGTGCATCCTGTGTGTCTGTCTGCCCTTCACACTGTTTTCCTGCCTCTACTTGGCCCAGGAAAAGCATAGATATGCTCCACAAGGTAGAGCTTGGACCTTGGGACAGTGGTGGCAGCTACACATGGGACCCCACAGAGCAGGATTATCAAGGATGGATGCAGAAGCCAGTGCTACCCTAAAAAGCAACGGTTTTCAACCTGAAGGACACAACCCCCTCAGGGTTGTATCAGATGTCCTGCATGTCAGATATTTACATTACAATTCCTAAGGGTGGCTAAATTACAGGTATAAAATCACAACAAAATGACTTTTGTTGGGGGATCACTCCAGCATGAGGAACTGTATTAAGAGGCTTAGGACGGTTGAGAACCACTGCCCTAGTAGAATCAGCAAGCAGAGATACTTTGGGGATGTCAGTGGGCTCGTGCCTTCTCCCAGGACCGGCCAGCCCTTACCCACGGCTACCCTCCCTGAACCCAGGGCAGTGTCCTCTCTAACAGAAGGTTCTAGAGGTGAAGAGATGACACAGCTTTCCACAATGGCCTGCCTCCTCCAGAGACCTCCCACCAAGCAGACAGCTATTGTCCAGGGAAGCCTCCCAGTCTTCGAGATTCCTAGGCCCACCCAAATCCTACTCGGAGACAAAGCACCAAGAGGCTCTGCCCTAAACACACAAATACAAGAGGATGTGGCTTCTGATGCTCTCAATGGATCCCCAGAAGCTGTCTGTGAGGCCTAGGAAGCTTAGCCTGTACCATGAGGAGGAAACAGTCTCAACTTTTGTATCCTGTTGTGAGATGTTCCCCCAGGTATGCAGCCCTGTCAGACAACAGGACACTGACAATATGATTGGCTGCAGGGGAGAGTTCAAGGTATATGTGGTACTCAAGCTGAGAACCATCCCTGCCTAGGGAACATGGTACCCGCCATCTGTCCAGAACGCAGAATGTCTTCACATCGTGCATGCTGATGACGAGAACAATGGGTAGCTGTCTGAATGAATGAAGGCCACAGCTGACCTTCCCCATCGACGCCAAAGACTCTGGATTTGGCTGAGTAGTACTGTGTGTTTAGGGCAGAAGAGCCGAATGAGAATCTCCAGCCAATATATATTTCTCTCCTAATAGTGCAGCACAATTTAATTAACTCAGTATTGCACACACCTGAAGATTACGGACCGACTTTATTGACGCTTCCATCTGGCTCCTATAAAGCCAGTAATGCACCTAATAAATCCCGCTCAGATCCGGGTGTGGGAGAGGCCATGTCACTTGGCTGTCTTCCCCAGTACTCTCTCGCAAGGGCTGCCTGGGTGACAGTGACAGGGTCTGAGAACCCTCACAAGGGTCACCTGTATGCACATAGATGCTGTGAGGCTGGACAGAGGGTCACTGTGAACTCTCTTCTGTAGATGCATCTCTGCCCTGGAAACAGACACCTCCTGAGTCCAGACAACCAAGCCCCTCCCCTTCTCTCACCTCTATGGAGAAGCTGCCATGGTCCCTGCTGCCCAGCCTGTCCAATCCAAAGCAGTGTTGGCTGCTCCCTCCAGACCTGACTCACTCCCCAGGCTTTGCAGAACACCAGGCCTGTATTATGTACCATTTTCAGAGGGGGACAATGTGGTCACAATTTCAAAGATTGAAGCCAAGGGCTTTGAAGAAAGAGCAGGGCCTGGTTACTGATTGGAGATGAGCTGGAGGACAGGGGAAGGGGCCACTCTCTCTGCTGACAGTTTCTGAGGCCAGAGAAGAGTCCCCAGGAACATTTGCTCTCCCTTCCCTACTAGAAACCCAGAGAGAGTAGGCTCAAGTCAGTTTTCGCTACTTGGCACCCCTCCTGACCTCCTCTGAGGCCTTTACCTAGAGAATTCCCCACAGATCCTTCATGGGTGCCAGGTAAGAGGTTTCAGAGAAGACAAAACCTAACATTTCTCACAGAAAGGTGGAAACAAACAGTCCCCCTGACTGCCCCCAAGCCCTGTGTACCTTCAGTTGGTTGAGTACTGTCTCAGCCTTCATCCAATATGCAGAGCCCTGGAGACAACACCCACAGGAGCAGACAATAAATTACCACCAGGAAATTAATTAACTGCACCTCTGCCCACCTAATCTGATGGTTCAAGCTGATTTAAGGGCGCCTCCTTTGGGGGGCGGGGGTAATCAACATCACCTCAGCTCAGGAGGTACGTTTATACAGTCATCACCGAGCTTGGGGCTGCTTATAACTCACTGGGGCCACGCTAACGGGCCATTAGTCACCCTTATCGTCTTGCAAAGGGGCCACAGTTCGAGGCCCTGCCCTAAGAAGCTAGTTCAAGTGCTGCAGAGGAATAAGGTCAGAGTCCAACTGGGGCCCCAAGCTGTCCCCATAGGGGTGGCTAAAGCCTCCACCGAAGCTCTTCTCCCAGACAGCTTTCCGCCTATCTCTGGAATGAATCCCGAAAGGGGCCTCTCAAGCCAGACGTAGGCTGTTTTCAAAGAGCCACTGAGGGTCCCAAGGCCATCGGTCCGGCCCCTCAGGAGAAGGGACCCTCGGAGGCAGCGCTTCCCGACTTTCTGCTGTCTTGGTGCAGTGTAACACCTCCTCACTTTGCTGCCTTTGATTCAGCAAAATCAAGGATGCAAACTTCTTAGGAGTACTTAGTTTCCATGGCAACCGAAGCTGACCTCAACATTATTGTTCTCAAGAGGGGACTGACTTTGCTGTATGTTCGTTCACTGAATTAATGGACTCCGGGTTCTTTTATCAGCAACCCCAGAACAATGGAAAGAGAGACATGTTCTCAAAGGGCTTTCAACCACTGTCCAGCCTTTTGTCCCTGGCTTACTGCAACGAGGCAAGTCTATTCAGCCCGAGATTATCAAAATCAACTCGGGGCTGTCTCCGGGGCAGCCAAACACACTTTGATTTCATAAAGACATAACTGATCCTACATGCAAATTAATAATTTCGATCACAGTGTTTGCTGTGTTAGTGGTGTTTTGGGGGGAGGGGTCGTTTTGGGTTTTTTTTTTTGTTTGTTTGTTTTGTTTTGTTTTGTTTTGTAATAAAGAGAGTCTGTTGGGGAAAAAAACCACCCTGCCGTATAGTTATTTGTCTTGATGGGTTGCCAGCTGGCTGGTAAGGGTAAGAGAAGAAGAGGTTTCTAAGCTCACCTCAGTGACAGTTCTTAGCGTAACCCAGGATGGCCAAGCTATGGGTAGTGGTGCAGAGCCTTCCGGTTCCAATAATACCAGTCAGATTCTGACCTGCAGGTCAGAGCCTTGTTGCAGAACCCCAGTGTGTGTGTGTGCCCACAGCCTCACCCTCCAGCTACATAGGAACAATATAAACCAACCCCTGCCTCCCTGTGAGGAAACGGTCTGCAGAGGCAAACAGCTCGTTCCCGTTGCGGCCCTGTTTAGATCTCGAGATGTGTGACATCCAAATAATCGTTGCACAAAAGCCACTTGGTAGCTGCCTGGCTGCCCAGGCTGCCACTTCCTCGGCAGGCTGAGCTCATACCCCTGGCTCTAGTCATTCTTCATGAGCCACGAGGCCTCTGGGCTTCCGGTCACTAGAGGCGGCTCATCCACGACCGGACTATGGGAAAAAGGTCCCCGAGCCCAGTGGGAGAGGCTCCGGGGTCTAACACCCAAATAACCATTTCACAGATTTTCGTAAACATCCATCAATCATCCTGTTTGAACCACTCGAGGGCTATCGGGTGGCTTTTATGACCTGTAGCATTTTGTACGAAATAATAACTGGAAGAGATTTATGGACCTGGCGCTGACCCTCTCGATATATTTTTTACTCTTTCCACGCCTCCCACCCTGGGCCAGGAGTGCAGGCTGGACCTTTCCAGAGAGGAGCCTTTTCAGGCCCCGAGTGAGTCCCAGTTAGAATGGTACAAATCTCTGATTTCTTTATTTGGGGGCAGAGAGGGAACAGAGAGAGGGAGGAGAGGTGGAAATAAAAACACAAGAGAAAAGGGTCACTTCCTTTCATTTGTGTTTTCTCCCCAGTCGCCCTGTATTAACACCTCCTTCCTTTGCAAGACGCTGAAGGAAAACAAGATAAAGTGGACAAAGGGAAAGGCCGTGGGGCCTTGTGTTTCCCTTTTCATATCACTGAGGAGATTGAATCAAAATTCCTTCGGCTGATACCATCTCCCCGGGTGGACTACACTCTTGTTAACGGATAAATTCAAACCCTCCAGAAAGTCAAAGAATAAATTTAAGCCTTTGCCAAATGTCTATCCTATTGGATTTTGATAAGGCGGCCATTGAGCCTTAATAATGTCTTCCATCCATTTTCTGCGAGCCCTTAACACGGCTCTTTATTCGTCCCCAAAGCCTCTTCTCCCGGCCTTTTTATTACAGGCTCCTTCGTGCTCTCCAGGGAGCCAGGGCAGCCGGGTGATGGATGGACAGCTCGATAGATTATCTCCCGCAGATGTTTGCTCTCCAGGAGCCCCCAGGCTTCCCTCTAAGTAAACAGACTAAATAGAGTCGCTGGCAGAGGGGCAGCCCCAGAGGTCCTAGGTTCCAGTGTGGGAAGAGGCAGCACAGCTAGATCCAACCACAGCCAAAGTGACTTCTAGGGAAGCTCAGGTGACATGCCCTGAAGGCATGAAGGGCAGGGGCAGAGATGGCACTGGAAGTCTGGAATAGAGACATAGAAGCTGGCGGCCTGAGGCCACAATGTTGGGGACAATGGGGGTCCCACAGAGATGCTGAGAGTAAGAGATAGAAGGATTAATGGGGGTGAGCGGAGACCAGGTCCAGGGAGGGCAAACGGGGAGCAGAACGGGGAGATAGACTGGGCCAGCCTGAGCTTCACCCAGTGCAGGCTTGCAGTCTCGGATGTGAACCCTGACACAGCTGTCCCACGTGCCTGGTCCTGAGCGCCTTCTCCTGTAAATTCTGAATAAATTAAGGAGAGTACAGTACCCTTGTGGTAACCTCTCCTCTAATGCTCAATACTCACAATGGCAGCCTCCTCCCCCCACCCTGCATCAGTGTCAAAGGCTGAAAGAATTAAACTAAATCTACTGCGTTTCGCAGAAGCTGACAGACCGCAAGAAACAGGTGAAGCTCAGAGACAGTCACTGACCACCCCAAGGCCACACAGCCTCCGCATGCCTCTTTGCCCCATGATCCCCTACCGTATCTTTAATACCAGTATGCAAGTCTTCCTTCAGGTGACCCAAAACTACAAAATAAGACGACAGGAATTCGCCGGCTTTATCGCGGGTGTGTCATGGTCTCAGCGGGAAAAGGCACAGGTATATACCAACCACAGCTTTAAGGGACAAACTGCTGGTGAAGCAGACATTTCCAGCTGGATGAAAGTACGTCCCTTTTGCTACTGACTTACAACTCCCATCTCCAGTCCAGCCCCCTCATCTCCCACCACTCAGCTCCAGACCTCAGACTGGGTTTTAATTCCTCTCCTATGACCCTGGAGAACCATAATGCCTGAATGCTATGGATGTCTAACACTGTTCTGTTCAGCAGCCTCTGGGTGTGCTGCAGCAGCTCCCCGGCCCTGAAAAACAGCCTCTAACCTCCTCCAGTAGGGCAGAAGGAGGAAGAGGACTGAGTTGAATGTTGAGAAGCCTCCTGGGATGCAGCCAGCTAGCCCGGTTCCCTCCAGGCTCTAGTGCTGATCCAATGATGCTCTGAGACAGACCCTCACTCAGCCTGGCCTGGGACTTCGAAGGCATCACGGGAACCTGCAATAGAGGCACCTCTGTGGCTCAGGCATCAAGTGGGTCTCTGGCTGTAGAGTACCTCACAATTTGAGTGGCTCTCGGGATAACCTGGGTTATCCTGAGGTTAGACAAGGCATCACGGAACCACATTTTATAGAGCGGGGGGGGGGGGAGGGAGGGAGGGAAGGAGCATGCCTGCCTGCCAAGAGCAAGAGGACAGTGGCCAGGCTCATCCAGCATCTTTCCTTCCTGGCCCTTTACATTTGAACTTGACCTCTGACCTTAACCTTTCCATCCAGGCTGGATAGATCCTGGAGAGTCCACCTTTCCCTACAACCTCCAGCTAGGCACACCCAGAGACTCGGGGTGTGGTCCCGGTGAGTTCCACACTGCCCAGCTCTGTCTGTGGCATGGAACAGACTATGCTTCACGATTGCATGATTCTTGAGTTAAGGAATTCTGTTCCAGCCCCTACCCCTCTCCTTTCGGAAAACACAAATTATCCAGAGAGGCAAAGGGGGGAGTAAGGAACTGATCCATGGTACAGCTAAAAGGCAGAGGGGAGAGATGGAGGAAGGATCACTGTCAAAATCCGCCCCCCCCCAAAAAAAAACGCTCAGGGTTTGCCTGGGCGGACAGGTCCCATTCTTGGCAGAGAGCTCTGCCCACATGACTAGCCTACTGAACATCAGACTTGTCTGCTCACTCAAGTGGCGGGGCCCCTCAAATGCAAGACCCCCGGTGAGTAACACGGTGGACTGCCTGGTGCTGATGCAGGAGTATACTCGGAGCAGCCCGAGCTGAGACTCCATCACTTCCAGGTCAGGGTGTGTGTAAACAGAGCTCTGTGTCCACGTTTGTTCCTGGGCATCCTCATGGGAAGATCCTGAACACAGGATAAGACGCTTGTAGGAACATGTGCACATGAGTGTCTTCCTCTGCAAGAGCGCATTGCACCAACTACCTAGTGAGTGAGCTCGGGAAGGCTCTGGAGCTGAGTATCTCCCTGCCACTACATAGACTGCACACTACATAGACTACAGTGTACATGTTCAGGTAGGCTCACACCTCTGAGTGTGTCCCTGGGACATCTGTGTCCTTCCATCTGCAGAGCTCTCTCTCTCTGGGTCTCTCAGAGCCGTATCTGTCAACCAGCTATGATCCATCACCATCCAGAAAGGCGTAGACAAGACCCAGTTGATGCTTTTTCTCTTGCCTAATGGTTTGCTTACTTAAAGCGACGCTGGAATCCTCTTTGGGAGTTAAGAACACAGCACAAGGATCTGTTGAATCTGTGCCTCCACCCCCCGGTATTCTTTTCATGTGAGTATCCACTGAAGATAGTTTAAATAAACACAACCTGACTGTATTTGGTTTCCATGTGTCTGCATAGCCGATAGCCATTCCCACGGGCATGGGGTTCTCCTCTGTTCTCAAGAGCTGAGTGAGGTGACATCCCCTTGCTAACACCGTGAAAATGAGCGAAAAGCATCACCCCAGTGGCATCCATATAGTGTGTGTGTACAGACAACACTCTGGTCATGGACTGTGTTTGTCTCATGTGATTCAGAAACAACCACGACCACACAGCCACCCCACCAAGAGCTGCATGAAAGGGTGCTGGGGTGATTGCAGTGAGAGTGTGTCCGCCTACCTTTTTGATGCAGCTCTCCTGGGATGACACCTCTGTATCCGTCAGCATCTGCTGCAAAGCAAATTGAAAAGGGCTGTTAGTGACTGACAGATGTGGACTTCAAGCTTCAGATGGCGCTGAACCATGGGCAGATCAATGTCCCTGCTAGGACGAAGGCAAGATCTCACGGAAAACTTATAGTTTGTGATAACATATCCTGACCAGAAGCAACATGAGGGAGGAAAGGGCTAACCTGGTCTACCTGGAGTTGTAGGCCAGGTTAGCCCTTTCCTCCCTCACATGGCAGACTCATATAGCTAGCCATATCGCATCCATGAAAACCAAAGTGAATTTGCGTGTCCTTGACCATCTGTTTAGTGCCCTTATTCTAAACAGAGGTCCTCCATTTGCCTGGGACTGAGGCATTGCTCTGTTGAGAACCCGTGGTCTATGTGTAAGAACCCATCTCACAGACTGATGTCTGGCATTGTAGCATCCAGCCTGTGGTTGCAACAAGCGGGGAGCTCAGACGGAGTTCTCCTCTGAGACCAACAAACGACAAAGGAGTGGTAGAAACTGGACTTTGCCCTTCGGGGACTGGAAGTCCAGTACATAGACTCGTGTTCGCAAATTATAATGTCACTTCCATGAGAATAGGAGCCAAGATGGAAAACCATACTTGAAAAATAAAACGAGGGGTGGTGTCAGGCCTGAGGGCTTTCCTCCCCTCCCTTCACACTTCCCTGAGATGCCCATGTGTGCCTGTTCAGGGTGACCAGGGGACCAAAGTGTAGCATACCAAACAGGCTGTGCCTGGCTCAGCTGTAATAACTAAGAGGCCATACTCTAAATGTTGGGAAATTCTAACCCATTGGGAATTTTATGATGTTTCTTTTAATAAATTCTGAAAGTGTGGTTTGGAAAGTGACTCTAAGTAAGACTGAATTCAAGGCAAGGTGGACGTCATGTAAGACTCAGGCCTCCAGAGGAGGCTCTGTCAGTGACCAGGGATGGCTTCTGCTCAGCCTGTCTGGATACAGCCATAGAAGCCAGTCAGAGCTGAGTGTGGACAGTTGTGCCTCTGTACCACCTATGGTTTCTCTCCTCTCTCAAAGCCGGGGAGGATGGAGGTGACACTATAAATCTAGACATTGAGACTGACCACTAAACCCTAGAAAGGCCCCCTTTTCCGCTCACACGCTGGAGGCAAAGGTCACCCTAGGAGGCCTCTTCCCGATACACAGACATAGTCTATCCAAATCTGCACCCTGGGTGCTGTTTCCAGCAGGGATAGAGACCTCTTGGTTAAATATGCACAGGGTGGTAGTTCTGTGCTGCAGCCCACCCAGGGCAGGGCGAGTGCCCATCCTGGGCCATCAGCTCTTTTGGCTTTCAATGATCTGGCTTCAGCCAGAAGGAAAAAAATAGTAAGGGTTGAGAAGACAAGACACAGTCAGTTAGTTAGGAGCCATCAGGAAGATGCCACTTGTGGAAACTGTGTCCTATACATTCAACAAGGAGTAGGAACCAGCCCGAACCTAGTGCATATCTCCAAACTCCATTAGCTTACTGAATGGAGGTCCCTGTACTGACGCCCGGCAGTGAGGAATCCTGAGCAGCCTGACCTAACTGGATGTTCTACTGCTCAATTCATCTCTGTGAGGATCCTTTCTTAGGGTCCTAGGCTTCAGGGACACACACACACACACACACACACACACACTCTCAAAGTCCCTGAGAGTGTGCTGTGTTTGCTGAACCTGTCAGCAGACAGGTCACAGGAGACCATGTGATGTTTTAGGACCAGCCTAAGGAGCTTGCTTGGTGGCATTCCACAGTCTCCTTGTACCAACACACCGATGTCAATGCTCGACACTGGAGAGAGGACTGGGGACACAGGGTGGGGTATGAGGTGCCTCTAGCTTTCTGCTACTTCAAGAGAGAGAGGCTGTCCTGGGTCTATTGGAAGGGATGGCGCACCCCATCTCTGAGGAATCTCTAAGAGTAAGGGGGTGTTCCTGTCCCAGCTAAGCCTCCTGACATGAAAGCTCCAGCTTGGGTCACGGATAAGTGTGGAGACAAGGCCAGAACTGTGCCTTTGCACACCTGCCTGCTCTGCTCTCTGTGTGCTCAGTCAAGCTTCAGATACTTGCAAGGGCACCAGCAGCCAACGGGGCTCCCTGGGAAAGGCTTTTATCACCTGTTCGTGATCGCATTCACCATTCCGGAGCATATGGCTGTCTCCGAGGGAACCTTTTTAGAGAGATTCCTTCCTTCTAAGGGGAAAAAGCTGGTGTCTGAAGAGCTGAGCCCGCTTCGCTCTGCACAGGAGCAGTTGACACGCTCGGCAGCTTTCGAAAAGACAGCCTGCGAGTGGCCGCAGACCCGTCTCCCCACCTGCCTGTCATCCTTTAACTTAGTGGGAAAGAAACTGTCCAGCGGACCTACGGATGAGTGTGATCCCATCAGAAGCGAAGAAGTAGCCAAATAGGGATAAGATAACCCACCCGCTATACCATTGTGGGCTCCTTCATTCCCAGAGGAGTTGGCACAGCTGTGGTAATGGCTCCTACCTACCCTAGATGCAACCAGATGGAGACACACACAGGGACATAAACAAGCTCATTCCCAACTCTCTGAGAGTCAGCAAGTAACAGAGAACAAACAGTCTTGTGCTTCCTAGGTCACAGGGCCTGGCTCTGCTCGGGACAGGGGCTGGGGCTATGTTCCTTGGCCTCTCCACACATACTTTGAGTAGATGCTTACTGGGCTGTGGGCATGGAAGCATGGACTAAGACACACTGTGAGCTGCTAAGGATCAGGAAGTACCACATGGCAGGCTTCTTTAGTCACTGGGGCACGGAGGATCACACCCTCAGAGGAAGCTGGCACCTCATGAGTTTCCAGAGCCCTCCTGCAAGGGAAGGTTTGAGCTGGGTTCTGATTTAATACTAGCCTTGCCAGGTAGAAATATCTTTAATGAGGCCTCCTCACCCACTGCTGACCTTGGGTGGGGAAACCGCCGGACGCACTCCCGGAGCCTCTCAGCCCTGGCTTCCTCCCTGACTAGTCTGCTGTTTACTGAAAACCCTCTTTATGTTGCTAGCTCAGCCTCGGCGTACGCACTGCTGGCTCGTCGATCGCTGGCAGTGGCTGCCTGAGGCTCTCAACTTATCCCCTGCACCCCAGCAGAAGTATTAGGTGTGTTTTGATTGAACATTTTAGCCAAAAAAACGAGGTTTGACCTGCGGCATTTAGCTTCTCTCTCGAGTACTGGTGCCAGGATTTAGCTAAGTGGGGTTGCTCAAAACATCTTTTTTGACTCTTAAAATAAATACCCTCTGTTCTCCAAGAGGTTGGTGAAGAGTACACACATACATACAGGCATCTCATAGGCTCACAGCTCTGAAACTCTGGCATGTCCCCCAAGGAGGCCGACTTTCTGTTTGGTGTCACAAATGGATCCCAGAAGGCGTCTCTCCCTTCAAAGAACCTGGGAGCAGAACTATAAGAGGAAGCCAGCATGAGTCCCAACACAAGGCTATTCCAAAGCTAGACAAGCCAGATGGGGAACATGGCCCTCCCTGGCTTGCTCTGAGCAGTTGCTTGGTCTTTGCATACAGCCCATGTCTCTGTAGTCCATATTTCTTCCGTATCTTTTGAAGTCCTTTCTCTGGATCCAGGAATTTGTCTAAGACTAGAACCATCGGAAAGCTGATTCTAGGATCTCTTCTGGGTGGGGAGAAAGGTACGGTGTTTGCGACAGTATTAAAGGAGTGATGATGGAGACTCCCAGGTATCCCGTCCTGGCTCTGAGCCTTGCTTACTGACTGGAGGAGGCTGTGGGCTCCAGAGCTCAGGATTGTCTGGGGGACAATATGGGCAGAGATACAGAATGGTGGCTGGTGAGCCTCCCTTCCTCCATCAGCAATGGTGTTGATCTCTATGGGGCCCTCCCTTACAGCAGGGTTTTCTGTTCATAAGCTGAAGAATGGGACCACATGGGGCTACCCTGATTTAAACCCAGCTAGCTGCTGGAGAGGAATAGCCTCGTGCTGTCGGTACCTTCCCTTTTCTGGATGACGGGATGTGTGCACATGTGTATTTTGAGGCTAATGCATACTGCTGGAAGAATCCCTCATTGGCCTGGAACTTACTAACTCAGCTGGATTGTCTGGTCGGTGAGCTCTGTGAATTATCCTGTCTCTATCTCCTCAGCATGGGGATTAGAGATATGTGCCACCACACATGGATTTTGTTATTGTTACATAGGAGTTCTGGGAGCCTGAACTCGGGTCTTCCTATCTGTGCAGAAAACACTTGACTGACCACTGAGCTATTGCCAAAGTCTGGGAGGCAAAATTCTTAAAGAGTAATGTTCACCCTCAATGTTCTTCCCATACCAGCATCTTACAGTCAGGATGTTCTGCCTGCTGTAAGGGGTGCACAAGCCCCATCAAGGGAGATCGTCATGACATCAGAGTTGTCATCTCCTAGGTTGTCTGACATTTCTGGGACGCATCTCTTTGTAAGAGCCCAGAGGCGGCAACATCTAGGCTTCATCACTGGGAAAGTCAGGGAGGAAGCAGAGAAGGAAAGCCAAGGAGATGGCCCAAGGGCAGGGAGCATCAGAGTGTGTGCCTCTGTTCCTGTGTTTCATGGGCTCTGCAGGGACAGAGAGAGTGGGACAGACACATCTGAAGAAAACAGCCATGTGTCCCTCCTTCTGTTAGGTCCCACACCTGACGCCTGTCCGGATCTCCCTAGGAGAGGGACACTCCCCGTAGCTGAAGTGCTGGCCAGAGCTGAATTGGGACATTTCCCATTGGCAGTTCTAGTGGGAAGCCGGAGATGTTCTGAATCCCCAGGCCAGCACTGGCTTCCAGAGCAAAGGATCTGGCCATGTTGACACAAACTCCTGAGCTCTCAGCTGAGAGAGTGGGGTCATATTTATTTATTATTGCGTTTGAAAAAAAAAAACAGCTTGGCTGTGCTTGAGCTGCAGAAATGATTTAAAAAAATAAAAGAGCAGTAGACACTGTTTTTAGCTTTTATGCCTAAACAGATACTCCTCAGTTCCTACGAGCGAGAGCTGTCTAATGAATGGGGGCTCTCTCTTCCCTCCTAAGAAAAATATTTACACAGTCTAGCACAGCAGCCGAGGACTTCAGGCTGCAGAGGACCATCCCTGAAATGCAGAGAGGTCTCCATGCCTGTCTGCCTGTCTGCACTCAGCCAGCCCTTACGTCCTCAGGGGCATTTCCTACCCCCTACCCGCGAGGGTTCCTTCTGAGAGACCAGTCCCTAGAGGATGCTGACATCATTTTACTTTCTAGAGCCCTCCTATTTGGCCAAAAACCCTGGGTCACTTGGCCTCCAGGTCTGTGTGAAGAGAGGTGCTGATTTTGTCAGAAGTCCCCCATGGAACCCACTCTCCAAGAAGGGTGTGGTAGAATCCAAATCCCACATCCATCATGACTTGGATGAGGTGTACCCCGCCCTCTTCACGATCTGATGGGGGCCAGTGGGTCTTAGCCGCATGCTGAACTGGTTTCCCTCAGGCACAGGCCTGTCTTGTGCTGCCTGGCCAGCACAGTGGTGGTGCAGATCCAGAACCTGGGCACGGGTTGGCTGCTTTCAGACGATCCAAGAACACTCTGTTCACAGGCAGTTCTGGGTGTGTGATCATACTGTCGGGACACCTCGTCCGGGAGAGGCTGCCTAGTGCTTGCGGCTACCATTGTAGATGGATCAGATACTCGGGTTATAGGGTCTCTGTCTGTCTCGGGCTCCTCTGCCTTCTTAGCCTTATCTGTGGGCAGTCATGGAGCACCTCTGTCTACACTGCTTCACAGAAAGTGATTTGGAGCCACTCCATAACACACCAAACATGGCTCCTTCACTATATTCAGAACATTAACAAAAGAGAAAGCCTTGTGGAGAGATCCAGTGAACCTCGATTCCTCTTGACATAGGGATCCTGAAGTAGGGGTGAGCAGGGATAGGGTGGAGCTGAGAATCAGCAAAAGGTGGAACAGGGGTGAAGAGCCCTTTCTCACAGAGACAGAGATGCTGCCTGGCCGGAAGTCCTGGAGTCTTGGCTCAGGGAGCTGGGTTTCACTAAGAATAAATACAGGTGGACACTGACAGTCTGACAGGTGGCAGAGATGACGCTGGGCCAGACAGATGGTAGAGGCACGGGGTAAGGAAGGTCTGTAGGGATGACAGATGCATATCCATGCTGTTCTTTGTTGCTGCATAGGTGGTGGTGATGGGTAGTCCCTTCCCTGAGGGATACTGCAACAAAACAGTGTGGTCCAGGCCTGGCCTATGACACCAGGTCACTCACCATCCACCAGCACAGAGTTTCCATAGAAACACCACATCTCCCAGGAAAAGGACCAAAGGGGAAAGATATCCCCCTCTGTTCCCAGCTACCTAACAGCCTGTTATCATGTTCCCTCACCATCCTCAGTAGGCCAGAAGGAGGGTCAGGCCTGGGCTGGCCACCCACTGGGGGTGGGAGGAGGCATTTGCAAGGACTCCTACTGTCTCTCAGACTTCCCATCCCTAAAGCTGTCCTTTTGAAGAGAGGGGTATATGAAGATCGGCCCAATGCAGGGCTTCATTCAGCCTCGTTCAGTCTACAGCTTTCCAATCAGGGGGTTGGCTCTCCCCTAAGGAGGGGCAACCTTCCCAAGCTTTGATCCCTCCTAACACACGAAGGCAGCTTTCTGGCGCAGTTCACTTCATAGGTGCCGGCCAGCTTAGGAGTCCCTCCATACAACATGCTCTGGAGATCCCAGACCCTCTCTCTGGACCCCCAGGGGGCTGGTAAGAGTCAGGAGGCCCCAGAGTCTATGAAGGCATTCCTGGCTACCAAGGGATCGAGACTGAGGTTGTAGCCCAGGAAGGAGAGACTGGTGAGTCTGGCTTGGTAGGCTCTGGTGCTGTACCCCCTTCCCTCCCAGGCAGTGAGCTGAGGACCAGGGCCAGAAGGGTCAGTGTAGGGTATGAGGTCCTGTGAGTCCAGGAGAAAGAAATGTTCAGATCATATGAGGTTCTTGTTAGATGGCTTCTTCCTCCTTCTTCTAAAAGGTTGATGTCTGCCGAGGGAGAACATGTGAATCACGTGAGTGGGTGACATGTGGGACTCTCAGCCAGTGGCTTACAGCAAGCAACCCTTTTCAGCGTGTGAGTCTAAGAAGCTCTGACATTTGATTCCAGGAACGGGACTCACAGCCAGCAGTGAAGAGGGGGCAACCCAGAGCCGAGTCTGACTCTGGAGCATCCTTCTAAGGAGCTGGTCTCTGGAGAACACAGACCAGAATCAGTAGGCGGTGAGGAGCTGGAGTGAGTAGGTGCCTCACCTCAGTTGCCATAGAAACTGATCAGAGACGCCCTGCCTTCCTGTGCTGGGCACATGGCATAGGGTGAAAGATGTCAGTTTCAAATGAGTGGAAAGTTACCTTGACCCTTGATCCTGACTCTTCTTTATTCTCTTGCTCTATATTTCTCTACCAGGTCTTATCAGCCCTAGTGAAGACCAGCAGAGGTTAGACTGTTCTGGCTAAGGCATTTGGTCACCCTACCAGAGGGGAAAGGTAATAAGCAGAGAAGGTATCCAGAGGCAGAGACAAGCCAGGCACGAGGCCCTAGAGACACTAAACAGTCATGGGCTAGGTCTGCGATACCAGCCGCTCCTGGACACTGACGGGGACCACTGGAACCTAAGCTACCGCCAATAGCATTGACAGAAGCAGCCCTACAGACACTTGATGGGAACTTCATGGAGTGGAGGCTCCAGTATGCCAGACATGGCCAATAGGTGTGTGGTAACACTCTCTAGTGGCCACCTGAATGGCTGTCTAAAAGCCGTACAGGGTGTCGTATGCACGCAGTGAGCTTGTAGACAGCATGCTCCTCATACCTGTAACCACATGCTCCACCTTGTGCTGCGGTGACCTCCAGAGGCTCATGATGGCTGATGTTCTGTAATAAGAACACTTAGTACAAGGTCTGCCCTCTCTGAAAAGCACTAAGCATTCAGACAGAGGGGCACAGGTGAGTCTGACAGACATTACCCTGGGTCCAGGGTGAACTCAATGATATAGCATTTATAGGAGGAATCTGAAGTATTCAGACTGGGATAGGAAACGGGAGGCAGCTGTAAACGTTCTTGCGAGTTCCAAGAGACTAATTTGTGTAAGGAAAACTCCCTGCTATCTGAAATCTTTCTGCCCCAGAACAGCCAGCCTGCCTTCCTTCCTTCCTTCCTTCCTTCCTTCCTTCCTTCCTTCCTTCCTTCCTTCCTTCCTTCCTTTCTTCCTTTTCTCCCTCCCTCTTTCATCTCTCTCTCCCTCCTTTCCTTTCTTTCTCTCCCTCCTTCCCTTCCTCCCTCTCTCCATCCCTCCCTCTCCCCTTCCCTCTGTCTCTCCTCCCTCCCTTCCTCCTTCTCTCTCTCCTTCTTTCTCTCCCTCCTTCCCTTCCTCTCTCTCTCTCCATCCTTCCCTCTTTCCTTCCCTCTGTCTCTCCTTCCCTCCCTTCCTCCTTCTCTCCTTCCTTCTCTCCCTCCTTCCTTCTCTCCCTCTCTCCTTCCCTCCCTCCTTCCTTCTCTCCTTCCTTCTTTCCCTGCCTTTCTCCTTTTCCTTTCTTTTCTGTTTCTTTTCCTTTCCTTTCCTTCTGTCTTCCCATCCCTTCCAATCCTTTCTGCCCTCTGCCTTTCTTTCATTTTTTGGTGCTGGGAATGGAAGCATATAGATCAAGCACTCTATGCTGACCTGTACTCTCGGCCCCCAGAACAGATGTCTGTGGCAACTGCAGACAGAAATGCCCAAGCCTCCTTCCTTTGTTCAGTCTCCCACTGATTGCACCAACTCTGAACGCTATCCATCACCAACCCAGAGGTAGCTCATCTGCTCACACTCCCAGGACCCGTGTGGTCATTCTCTCACTTCACTGCAGAGAGCTCTGGAAATCCGCCCAGGCACACATGAGGACATTAAGCAGACAATATTATCAGACACTTTCTTCCCACCCAGGATGGCAATACGGTGGCTGCCACAGGTACCACCTGGAATCCATGACGGCAGCCCCATAGAGACCCACAGTGGTCCTATAGATGTTGTGCCTCCTTGTCTCTTGAGGGCCTTTGCTTCCTTGGTGGGAAAAACAAGTCATCAGGCTGACTAATGGCTCCACACCAACATTTGTCTTTTATTTTCAACCTTTCTAGTTATAGAAATAACCTTGATATTGATAAAATTATATTAATGCACTTCAACCTGACCCCACTTATTGATGGCTTGTTTGTTAGGGCGATCTTTAATAATCATAAGTGAAGAGAAAGCTCTTAGATCGCCTATGATGGAGGCCCTAGGGGCTCGACCCCTGGCCATTCAGCTCCTCTGGGGCTGTGACATAACTTTCTCACTGGGGTTTGACACGCCATTTATTATCTGGAGGTAGGAGTGCACCAAAGTGAAATAAATTCAGATCCTGTAAGGAGAAAAAGGAAAAAGAGGAGGAGGAAAGGGAGGAAAAGGAGGAGGAGGAGGAAGAGAAGGAAGAAGAGGAAGAAGAGGAAGGGAGGAAGATCAGGAAGAGGAGGAGGAAGAGGAAGAAAAGGAGGAAGATGAGGAGAAGAGCAGGAAGAGAAGGATGAGGAAGAGAAGGAAGAGGAGGAGGAAGAGAAGGAAGAGGAGGAGGAAGAGCAGCAAAAGGAAGAGGAAGAAAAGGAGGAAGATAAGGAAGAGGAGAAGAAGAGAAGGAGGAAGAGGAAAAGAAAGAAGAGAAGGAGGAAGAGCAGGAAGAGGAGGAAAAAGAGGAACAAGAGCAGGAAGAGGAGGAGGAGGAGGAGGAGGAGGAGGAGGAGGAGGAGGAGGAGGAGAAAAAGAAGAGGGCACCACCGCCACTGCTGCCACTACTGGCTCAGTTGGCAAAGTGTTTGAAGCATAAGCTTGAAGCACTGAGTTCAAATTCCCAACATCCATGGGAAAAATATGGGGTACAGGGTCTGTAGAGGTGGCTCAGCAGTTAAGATCATTCACTGCTCTTGCAGAAGACTCAGATTTGCTTCCTGGCACCCACATTAGGCAGTTCACAATTGCCTGTAACTGCAGCTCCAGGGGATCCAAAGATGTCGGCCTCCCCAGACACCTACATGCATATAAACACATAGAAACTCATGCGGGCATACATGCACACATGTAACTCTTTAAAAATCTTAATAAAAAAATCTTAATAAACTAGATTCACCTGTAATCCCAGTGTAGGAAAGGCAGAGGGGCAGAGGAATCCCCTGGCCATCCACTGTAGACAAGTCAGTGAGCTTAAGGCTCAGTGAGAGATTGCTTGAAAAACTAAGATGGAGAGTCAGAGAGGTAGATACCTAGTGTCAGCGTCTAGCTTCTGCATGGCAGTGCATACATGTGCATTTGCAACCACTCTTGTGCACACACAGGAACTTGCATACATACGGAAAAAGAGAAAGGGGGCTATAGTGCATTCTAGAGATGATAAAATCAACACCACCACAGGCACTCCTTTTATAACCCCTCCGCCCCAATCCGGTCCCATTTTTCCTTTATCATGTTCCCACCTGGATTTACCACACTTTGGATCTCACAGTTTGCTCATGTACACTTCTGAATTCCACAACTGGCAACCTTGAAGGCTAGTGTAACATTGTTCCCATTCCTACCTGCAACAAAGTAACAAGGAGACTAAAGGCCATGAGGTTCCGCCCCTGGGGCGCTCCGGGTCTTACTCCTTGCTCTCAGTAAGCATCCCTATCTATGCCAGAGAATGCAGAGACTTGGAGAGAGGCTGGGACACATGTTCAGTGTCACATAGCCGACTCTGCAGGGTGTCCACAGGGCTGTTATCTCATTTGGCCTCCGTGGAACTGGTTCTGTTTGAAGAAACAAGTAGGAAGCCGTGTAAGGAACTTTGTCATCTTTCTCACAAATGATGCTTTCAATCTGCTGGGAGGGGACAGGGCAGCAGAGCCTCAAATGTCTGGGTTTAGTCACAGCTGCGGTGCTAATTTGAGACCACTGTGTAACGGGGCAGAGAGAGGCTGAGAATGGCCGCCAGACAAGACCGCACACTTTCCTAATGGGGCCCAATTACAGGAACAGCCGTGTGTGTGTGTGTGTGTGTGTGTGTGTGTGTGTGTGTGTGTGTGTGTGT